>NC_081410.1:360954765-361284349 GCF_030272615.1 Cryptomeria japonica
ACAAAAAATATCATTGCTAGGGCTTCTTTTCAAAACATAAGAAACTTTGATAAACACTAAACCCTAGACCTTGGATCAATTATAGAGGATACAAATAAAACCAGAAAATCAATATTTGAGCTCAAAATTGAAAATTTCATGCAATCAATTTTTCAGAGCTATCAGTGGCTCTGGTTGGGGACGATCATTTCACAAGAAAGAGAAGAGAAACCATAATCTTTGGGTGAAGCAGACCAACTGCAGGGCAAACCAAAAAGAAATTACCTGGATATAATAACTTCAACTGAAAGGAAACTACACTACCAAAGCAAACCTAACTAATTCTCATGGATAACAGCTACTTTAAGAAAAGTATAACCTCAAAAATTGTCCATGAACAGGAAATTTAAGATTGATTTATTCATAACTCCATTGGGCATAGAGTCAGAAAAACTTACTTTACCCCAAATTGTTTGTGGCCTGCAGGGTCAAATCACATATGATTGCCCAATGCCATCTTCCAATGTCAACCAGTATTTTCCTCTATCAAAAATATAGTTATGATACATTGCATCTTGAACGATCTAGAGATATCATAACTATATAAGCATGTTATAAAAAACCTTTATCTGAGTGCAATGCCCATTCATCTAAACCTTGTCATCTATCTTTATATGAAATAAATAGAATCCATACTCAATATCTAAAATGGAGATGTGTTGATAACAACATTCAATAGGTTTCATGTCTACCCCATCGAGCTGAAAAGAGAAGTTAAAAACTTCATACTCTGTTATGCAACTTTCATCATGAAAATTGCTTTCTTCATCTGTTTGAACCCCTATAACATGATTATCACTAAAACATTTTTGCAAACATGGTGAAAACTCATTACAAAGATCAAAGGGAAATCTCTCATACGCTAGTTTATCCAATATGGTAACTATTTTACAAATATCCATATCTCAACAATCAATACCTGAAAACCATTCTAATTCACTTCCATTTTTTATTGTTGTGGCCAATGTGTCTTAATCAACTTTGTGTACATTCAGATCACTACATGATGAAAAATGTCATCATTTACCCTTTCAACAATGATATCTTCATGTAACGTAAAACACTCTCATTTTGGCTTCAAAATGTCATGTGGAGCAACAAGACAACATTCTCCTTCATCTATTTCAGAATGCAAGTCAATATCAATGAACTCCACACTCTCATATTCAATGTCTATATTTGTGACATCAAAGAGGAAATGATCCTGACATTTAGTGGTCATATGTGTTTCCAGATCAATTTTGGAGAAATCCCCCAAAATATCAGGACAACCGGTTTTAGCATAATCTTTTTCATCTTCTTCAAACTCCCACTCTTCAAATTAAGTAAACTCCTTACAAAAATAAGTCCATTATAAGGTTGATCCCTAAACTAGTTTAATATGATTTCCTCATTATTTGAACATACCACACATCTGTCTATCTCACTAATCTTATCAACTAAAGTTGATGGCATCTCATCATCTGAATTTGCATTATCATATACAACTACTTCCTGAGAGACTAAATTCATATTATCAAAATCATGCAGACTTGCATCTATCTTAAACATAACACTTTCCAATTATCTATACTCATTGTTGGATCTATCTGAAACACAAGACTGCAAATGAACCTCTTGTTGAATCTTATTCCTGGAACAACCATTGTTGTTGTTATTTAGTAAAGTAATCGACACCATATCCATTTCTACATCCAATATGTCAGATAATTTCTCATTAACCTCTTCTTCATCAATATGAGGAATAACCACTATTTGGGACAAGTTCTCTGCATTCATATTTTTGTTCAAATCATAATCAATAATAGGTCTAATGTGATTAGTAGGGATATAAGGGTCTTGATACAGATTTTTATCTTCTGATTGATATCTCTCTTTAACCTCTAATATCTTAGGATAACATACTCTTGCAGAACAAGAGAGGAAAATAGAGAGCATATTAATTGGAAGCAGGAAATGGAGAACAAGGTAAAATCGCTGGAAGAGGGAAAAGAAGCGATGAAAAATCTAATGGGAATTATCCCAAGTATCCTCTATGCTATCACCAAAAACCTGGAGGACATTGCCAAGGTCTCTGACCATACTCTCAAACCGGTTGTGGATCTTGACTTGGAGGAGGAGACCATCCAGACTGGAAGTGGTGATGCTACCCTGGCAAGCAGGACTACAAAGAGAACCAGGGCCAGTATCAAGAAAGTTGTGGCTGCTGCTGCCAAGGACCCTCCCAACTTCAAAGACAACATCAAAGAGCTGCAAGAAATTAGCAGCACCCTATCTAAAGCCCTGGATAAAATCTAATTCCTGGATGGCCTGCTGACTTTTTGGGGCTTTTGTGGGTTTTCTTCGGTTTTCTAATAGTTTTTTCTTTTTACTTTTGTTCCTCTCTATTTCTCGTGGCTTTTCTATTTAAGTCTTTCTTGTAAAGGGTTTCGGGGCCCCTTCAAAACCTTCTTTTTCATTAATCAAAAACATACTCTTGTAGATAGATAACCCTTAGGGATTCCAAACTTCAATTTGTTCTCAATATCCATTGCTATCCTATAAGCTTGATGCAAGGTTTTAGGATTCTTATCTCTCAGCAAATAACTCTCTTCCTCCTCAAATGCAGCCAAATAAACAACTAAGCACACTGCATCATTTGGTCTAGAACTATCAGGAATGTCATCCAATTCCCTAGAAAACCTGAGATTAAAAGAAGGTAATAACTCATCTTCTTCCTTTTGGATACCCATGAATGTTTTCATAATTGAGCTCGAATTAATTCTTTTACCGAACTGTTCTATGAATGCTACCTTCAATTCATCCCATGATGAGATATAACATACTGGCATGTAAGAAAACCAGTCTCTAGCATTTTCCTTCAAAGACTGACCAAACAACTTCATGAAAACATCTTCCTGATTTATCTCAAAGTCTTCCATTAATTCAGAAAACTCCTGCAAATGTTGGCATCTTTATTCTGCCCTTTTCCCGCCGAATCCTGGCAATTGTTCCCTAAGCCCTACAGGAACAGGATTTGGGAAACCTTGGATACCATTAAAGTTTAATGGCTTATACCTTTCCATAAATAAATCTTTATGGTAATTCGGCAGAGGTTGCAGATTTGTATTTGACATTTCATAGGGAAGCATAGGCACATGATACATGTTTTCATTCATTTCCCTATTTCTTTCCTTTTGCCATAAATCTTAAACTATCACATTGGCAAGGCTCAAAACATACTCCATCTAATCTCATACAGAAAATGGAAACTGAATCATAGGAGTATGTGAAATAATCACTACCATTCCCTTCCTTAGTTCTTCTTTCACCCTTTAGGGAACAATTTTACACACACAATTTTCATGAAAATACACTTGACTCGTGAAAAGATAAATACTTGGAAATGTTGAAGCTATTGCTACCTTCTTTAACCTGGGACTTGCAAAATCACCTTCAATCCTTCAAATCTTTAACATTGATCTTTTGACAGAATTGCCACCTCCTTGCAAAGCATAAATACTCAAACAACTGGAATTCCTTCATAGGTCAGATTTGTTTCAACACAGCACTACAACATTCCTTATCATCAAATGGCATTATATAGATTTTATCCTCAACTTGTCAGGGTACTTCACCATAAGAGCTCAAATTTGCTTCATCTTTTCTGCAAATTTCTTGGGTCTTCTTCAAGTAAATGCACATTGGTTCATAGATCTCACAGTCTCAGAGTCGCCACTCACACTTGTGAGGTATTACAAATAATCTTGAAAAATAGACAGATCTGGACCAAAATCTTTATAGTAAATGAACTACAACAGATTTTCCAGCAACATTTATGAGAATTGACTCAAACCGACAAGGGATAGGCTAAGAATATTTTCACTCTGTGGGAAAAAGTTTTAGTCCTGTGATGCGGGAGCAACGCTCAACTATCAAATCACAAAAGACTCAGACAACTTCATGCAATAGTCCCCAACAGAGTCGCTTTTTTTGTTTGTGACTCGGATGGGATAATCTCGCCTATATATTTAGAAAATCTTTTTACCAGAGATTCTTTACAATTCATATTCTTCCCAGTAGAGTCATCATTTTTATTGGTGACTCAGATGGGATAATTTCGACTATATATTTAGCAAATCTTTTTACCAGAGATTATTTACAATTCATATTCTCCCCAGTAGAGTCACCATTTTTGTTGGTGACTCAATTGGGATAATCTCAACTATATATTAAGTAAATCTTTTCTAACCAGAGATTCTCAATATTTTATTTATCCCCAACAGAGTCTCTATTATTGTTGGTTCCCAAAAATTGACGGGTTTACACTGCCACAAAGCAGAGACCAAGCTGATTCCTCCAAATATCTATGGCGAGCCACCTCCAACTATCAATATCCATCAGGCTTGGACCAAATTTAACAAGGACATAAAGCCCTTCTACAATTCGGGCTCTACAGGACCCGAGAGGGTGATCCCTTCAGTAAATCTCCTGCTCTCTGCAACAATACTCGAGATTTTGCTGAAAGAAAAGAAGATTATCTCATGAAAGGACTCAATAGAATGAGAGAATGCTCAAGGATGGAAATTCCTTCAGTGATCCTCAACCTTAAGCTGGAGTATGGGAAGGGTGAAACAACTTTTCAGAAGAAACATAAAACTTAACAACTTATATTCTAATATTTAAGAAATTTGTAGAGATTCATCAATTGAAAAAAAAAAAAGGCTAATAAACAAAACCGGTTGCAAGCATTGATTAGTACCTTACTCTATTGGGCACCTGAAAGATATAAAACATAAACCTAAAAATGCGATAAAATTTGATCTGATAACATAAAATCTGAGACGATACCGCCTTACAAATGTAACCCTAACCCAAAACTACTTATCTAAAATCCCTGCATAAGCCCTATCATTCTATAACTCCATTTAAGCGATTTAATTGACCCCTTGGGCCGAAGCATAAACAGAAAGCTACATACATCATAACAATGCACTAAATGAGATGAAACATTGATTCATCTCATTTAAAAATTGATAGAATCATGCAATGGAGAGAAAAAGGTTGGAATTCTATTTTTCTTTAAGTAAAATGCTATCTCTGACACAAGATAAAATTTATATATAACTCCTTCTAGAACCTATACAAAATTTGACAGTAAAATATTTCTTTATTTGCTCTGTAAAAGATTTTACAACTTGTTTGCTTCACTTTGACTCACTACTGGAAACAGACAAGGAAAAACCCAAGGAACAACAAAATTGAACCTACAAGATATTTCCAACAAATCTGAACCCTTCTTCTAGCCATGATTTCCCTTTTTATAGAATAAAGGGAGCAACTGTTGGCATTTTGGCATTAAGTTGTCATTGATGTCAACCGGTTTGGCAAGGTCACCAGTAAGAAAGAAGGAGTGACCGGTATGATGGAAATTCACATGAGTGTGAGCAGACGGAATTAAGGCTTTACCAGTAAGGCATAAACCAGGATGAAGACTGTGTATATTAACTTGTTGAGTAAACAACCAGTAGAGAAATACATTGGTCTGAAGGTTGGCTACCTGTTTTTGTTGAAGAGGCAAAATGATAAAGTTAGATGTGTTACTGGTGAAGTGTGTACTACCGGTTAGCAAAAGAAGAAGGTCTCACCGGTAAAGGGATGTACTAGTATGAGTTCATTGAATGATCAAGTATGAACCGATTGTGTGTTGGTGAGCTAAGTGATTGATCGTTGTGATTCCATGTGGAGCCGAGGTGGCAAACATGCAGAGGTCGGTGAAGCCTCCATCAGCATGGTTGTTGAAATAGCTAGTTGACATTAATGAAACAACCACAAATCACGGGATTGAAATTGACTGATGTGGCTTGAGGAAGATCAGGGAGTAGTTGGCACCTAGATCAATGCAAAGGAAATCCGATTGCAAGAAGACCTCGAAAAGGAAACAGCTGAGCATTTTACGAGTCGATGGATTTCAAGGTAGGAAATCTTGTACATGGTTGTTATCTTTAGAAAGTATGCATTGGGTAATAAAAATGTGTACAGATGCATCCCTAGAGTATAGGTGATCAACCCAAGACATACTGGATCGGATCTCATGTAGATTGTGTCAGGAAAAGGAAACCCTAACTGCTCCAAATTTGAATTGCCTCTTGGCAAGAGACCACGGTGATAAATATATGAGCTCAAGACAGAGAAAGTTGATGTTACAGAGAAGAAAAAGAGAGAAGAGAGATTAAGTACACAAAAGAATTTTGACCTTAGAATTTATTCTAAGAAAGTTGTAGAGTAAGTGAGCAAGCAAACTGATGAGAGGGTTTAATCGGCAGTGATTGAGTACTAGTATAATTGTAGTTCAATAGTTAAGCAAAATCGGCAAGGTGTAGTAGAGAAAGCCAGCATCCAAGTGTTACACAGTGTGTAGTGGGGCTGTGAGAGAGAAATAATGATAATAGAGGCCAAGAATTAGAGAAATAAATCTCACAACCAGTAGTGTGAGATTCAATGGAGGAGAAAAGACTGTCAATCGACAGTAAGATATTTGATCAAGAGTTGTAGAATTCATTTGCAACAAGAAGCCTTAACTATATCTAAATTGTATTTCAATATACATCGCCAAGATGGAGCTTGGTGCAGGGATTGGTGCTCCTTGGGTTGGTGTCCTAAAACAGAAGGGGTTGGTACCCTAAATCTTTGTAATCTAGTGTTTTACCTCTAAGGTTGGATTGGAGCAGTAGTCTCCAACAGCTTTTCTAACCGAGGTTTTTCCCATATTGGGTTTTCCTCTTACATCTAGTGTTGTGAGTTGCATTTGTGTGATTGATCTCTTTGGCTTTCCTTCCTGATTTATAGGTCTGATTGTTTAGTGCTTAAGTTAATAACAGGTATTCTAAAGTTGATTTGAAAGGTCAAAAAGTTTAGGAACCACTGATTCACCCCCCTCTCAGTGGTACTCTGTGTTCAGCAATTGGTATCAAAGCCTAGTTTCCCAGTTATCGTTAAACCTTGGGTATATTCTGGACTTTGAAAACAATGGAAAAATGAGTCTTCTTCCTCAAAAGCCCCCATGTTTGATGGATCTAACTATGCCTTCTGGAGCAGAAAAATGGAGACCTATATTTCCTCCCTGGGTTTTGATGTGTGGATGTCTTTCAAGAGTGGGTATGTTGTTCCTAGTGTTCCTCCCACTGATCCAGATGCCAAAAAGGAATATGAGAATAATGCAAAGGCCTAACATGCTATCTTGAGTGGAATGTCTGATAATGAGTTTGTCAAAGTCATGTACTATGTTTTAGCAAAGGAGACTTGGGATAAATTATAGAGGTTGTTTGAAGGAGATGCAAAAGTGAAAGAGGCCAAGCTGCAAGCATTAAGGGGCCAACTTGAAAGAATCAAGATGAAAGATGATGAAAATATTGCAAACTATCTTCATAGATTTGATGAAACTATGAACACCATCAGAGGACTTGGAGAAGAGATTGTAGATGATATTCTTGTCAAGAAGGCACTTAGATCTCTCACACCCAAGTATGATACTAAGGTGTTTTCCATAGAAGAAGCCAAGGATCTGAAGACTTTTACAATGGATGAGTTATTTGGCTCACTGACAGCCTATGAGATGAGAACAACTGGTGATACTTCCCTAAGGAAAGAAGCAGCTACTCATAAAGAATCCAGTGAAGATTATGATGCAGAAGTAGAAATTTTTTTTAGGAAGCTCAAAAGAGGATCCGGTCAGTATAAAGGAAAGCTACCACTTAAATGTTTCAACTGTGGGAAGGTCGGACACTTTTCTGCAAATTGTCCTCACAAAGAAACCGGTGGAGATGAGTCAAGAGAGTTCAGAAAATCTGCTGGAAAAGATAGAGAAAGAAACAACTACCGGCAAGGAAGGAGAGGCTACTGGAATCAGAACAGCCTATATACTATTGAGGATGATACAATAGATGAAAAAAATGCATCAGAAGATGATTACCATGAGAATGATAGAAAATTCAATCTCTTCATGACACTTGGTGAACAAGTTGATGAAGATGAGGAAGAGTAGGATATTGAAGCTGAAGTGGACTTGAAGGGTGAACTTATCATTGCTCTTGAGGAGTTGCATAAAACAAGAAGAGAAATAAAAAAAGTCAAGACTACTGTAGTAGATGAACAAGATCTCTTGAAGAAATCTCTGGATGAGTCCAGTCAAGTTATATCTGACTTGAAATTGTAGGCGGAAGAAACTCAGAGGAGATGTGAAGCTACATCCTCTGATCTGACAAAGAAGGAAAAGGAGCATCAGGAGTTGGAAGTAGAAATAGTGAAGCTTGGAAAGGAGCTTAAAGAAAGTAAGGAGGAAATAAAAATAAGGAGTGAATATGAAGGTAACACCAAGGCCTTAGACAAGATGTTGAGCAAATAGAAGCTATCCAAAGACACTAGTTGTTTAGGCTTTGAAGAAGGTCAAAGTTCAACCCGCAAAGATAAATTTGGCAAAGAAATAAAGTTCACCTCTTTAATTCAAGGTGAAGAAAAGAAGACATTCACTGTAGGCAAGAATACTGGTAAAAAGACATATGCAGATGTTGTTGGAAATTGCCACTCAAATCGGGATATAATAATGAACTGAAGGCCACACTTCTTGTATCAACATGCAGATCCAAGGAGAAATGCAAGAGTTGACCATGAAGGATTCACCAAATTCAAAAACATCAAGGGGAGACCCCTGATGAAGCAGTCCCATTCAGGACCAAGGCAACCTAACCGGTATGTTTCAAACTTTCATGGTTACTGTTACTGGTGTAACAAATTTGGGTATAGAATAGTTGTCTGTAGATTAATCAATAAGCCCTCTATGGGTTATGAAAGTAGAAATCCATTTAATGCACTCTGGGATATGAATGTTGTCTATTATTAGTGCAATGGATATGGTCATAAGAGTTTTGAATTTAGGAAGAATAAACCGGTACCCTACAATAATCTTAAGGATGTTCCTTTATATGAAGATGTAAAATGCTATAACTATCAAGAGTTTGGACACATAGCAAAGTTGTGTAAAAACTGGAAGATCAAGCAGAAGAAGACAAATATTGATCAAGAACCAGTAACTAAACCTGAGCACAATATAGTAGTTGACAAGAAGAAGGAAACCAAACTAGTATGGGTTGAGAAAGAAAAGGAAAAGGCAGAATCAAGTCTCATAGTGCAGACTACCTTACATGCTGAAAGGAAAAACCTATGGGTTGTAGATAGTGGTTGCTCCAACTACATAACTAGTGACAAAAAGAAATTCATCAAACTTGAAGACTAGAATGGTGGTTCATTAAGGTTTGGAGACAACTCATCCATCAAAATAAATGGAAAAGGCACTCTAAGTATTGATGGAAAATTGAAGGCACGTGATGTATATTATGTGGAAGGCCTAAAGCATAATATGCTGAGTGTGAGTCAGATGTGTGTCAAAGGCTGCAAATTCACCTTTGACTCAACTGGTTGCCAAATAAAGAAAGAAAGTACCGGTCAAGTTGTGGAAGAGGGAAAGAGAACAAATGACAATGTTTATAATCTGAAGGAATATTATGAGTCCCAATGCATGTTAGGACAAGTTGATGAAAGTTGGTTGTGGCATCAAAGATAAGGCCACATAAACTTTGATAACCTGGTTGAAATAAGCAAAAAGGGGTGTGTGAGGATTATTCCACCCATCATCAAACTGATAAGCACATTTTATGATGAATGTGTGAAAGGTAAGCAAACTAAGGTGAGCTTCAGGACAAAAGAGCACAACACCTCAAGACCACTTGAAATTGTGCATACAGATCTGTGTGGTCCAACTAGGACAAGAAAACTTGTAGGAGAAAGATACTTTATGCTCTTTATTGATGACTACTCAAGAATGACATGGGTCACCTTCCCTCAAGATAAGTCACAAGCATTTGAAAGATTCAATATCTTAAGCAAGAAGGTGGAAAAAGAAAGTGGGTGCAAGTAAAAATGCCTAAGATCAGACCGGGGTGGAGAGTTTACATCAAATGAATTTGAAGATTATTTGGAAAAACATGGAATTAGAAGGCAATACTTAGCCCCTAGGACACCATAGCAAAATGGTGCGGTAGAAAGGAAGAACATGATAGTCAAGGAGATGGCCAGAACCATGTTAAATGAGGCCAGTTTGTCGGACACATATTGGAAGGAAGTTGTTCATACTGCTGCATATACTTTGAATCGGGTTCAATTAAGAACAAACAACAGAATGACACCTTATGAGTTGTGGTATGACCGGAAGCCATCAGTCAAATACTTCAAAGTATCTGGAAGGAAGTGCTTTATCAAGAAAGATATGGATGGTCTAGGAAGTTTTGACTCCAAGAGTGATGAAGGAATCTTCCTTGGTTACTCATCTAACAACAAGGCCTACAAATGTTACAACAAAAGACTAAGAAGAGTCATTGAGAGTGTGCATGTCAAAGTTTATGAGGATATGCACAAAGAATGTCAACCACAAGTTAACTGGTATGATAATTTTGGTGATGAAGATGATAAAGCTCAGTCAGACATTGAATTAGAGGAAGCATCTAAGAAGGCTTCCAACTGGTGTGTACAAATGAATCACCCAAAAGAAAACAAAATCTGGGAAATAAGAGTGATGGTGTGCAGACTAGAAGAAGACTTTCTCCGAATGATGAACAGGTCAACCTCTGCCTCATGACTAAATTTGAACCCAAAACATTCAATGAGGCCAGCAAAAGACAAGAATGGGTGGATGCCATGGAAGAAGAACTGGAATAGATTGAGAAGAAGAAGACTTGAGAATTAGTCCTTAGACTGCAAGACAAGAACATCATTGGCACAAAATGGGTCTACCGGAATAAGATGAATGAAGAAGGTAAGATTGTTAGGCACAAAGCTAGACTAGTGTGCAAAGGTTACTCTCAGGTAGAAGGGATTGACTTTGAAGAAACATTTGCACCGGTAGCTAGATTAGAAGCAATTAGAATGTTTTTATCCTTCTCTGCCTACAAGGGCTATAAAGTATATCAAATGGATGTAAAATCTACCTTCCTAAATGGAAATTTGGAAGAAGAAGTATACATGGAACAACCAGAAGGGTTCCTACTACATGATGATGAAACATTTGTGTGCCAATTGAAGAAGGCCCTGTATGGTATAAAGCAAGCTCCTAGAGCATGGTACTCAAGATTAGATCAGTACCTAAAGGAGCAAGGATTCAAAAAGGGGAGCGCTGACAACAATTTGTACATAAAGAAATATGGGAACCACATGATCATTATGGTTGTATATGTAGATGACATTATCTTTGGAGGCAACAAGGGCACCCTCTACAAAGATTTTGTTGATCAGATGCAGTCAGAACTTGAGATGTCAATGCTTGGTGAATTGACATATTTCCTTGGTTTGCAGTTATTATAGCAAGATAAGGGAATCTTTATCTCACAAATCAAGTATGCAAAGGAGATGTTGAAGAAATTCCAACTAGAAGATTGTAAACCAGTAAGTACCCCCATGGTGACTAACAGTAAACTAAGAAATAATGATGAATCAACGGTGGTGGATCAGACTCTATATAGATCCATGATAGGTAGTATATTCTATCTAACTGCTTCTAGACCAAATATAGTATAGGCAGTATGCACGGTGGCCCGATTCCAAGTTGCACCTAAGCAGTCACATATGAATATTGTAAGCAAAATCTTTAGGTACCTACAAGGGACACTCAGCTATGGATTATGGTATCCTAAACAAGGAGATTTTAGCTTGGAAGCATACACTGATGTTGATTGAGTAGGTTGCATTGATGATCAAGAGAGCACAAGTGGTGGTGCATTCTTTCTAGGTGACCGGTTGGTCTCATGGCATAGCAAGAAGAAGGTTTCAGTCTCTCTATCTACTACTAAAGTTGAATACATTTTTTCTACTACATGCTACTCTCAGGTGCTTTGGATGAAGAAGACCCTCAAAGATATATAGGTGGACATTACTAATCCTATTCTCATCCGGTGTGACAATTCAAGTGCAATCAATATAACAAAGAATCCGGTGATGCATTCTAGAACAAAGCACATTGCTATCAAGTATCATTTTCTCAGAGAGAAGGTTGAAGGATAGGAAGTGAGGATGGATTATGTCCATACCAAAGAATAAGTAGCAGACATTTCCACCAAACCATTACCGGTAAGCACTTTTGAGTATCTTCAACACAAGTTGGGAGTTGTGGCATCTGCCTAGGAAGGATTTATGTGGCTTAGGGGGAGTTGATAGAGGTCAAATGGGGAGCTCGATATGGATCAAAGAGGGAATGTACAGTACCCTTTGTCATTGTGTCAAAGGGGGAGAAATGTACCGGTATGTAGTGTTTACGATAAGTTGACATCAATGCCAAAGGGGGAGATTGTTGGTATTTTGGCATTAAGTTGTCATTGATGTCAACCGGTTTGGCAAGGTCACTGGTAAGAAAGAAGGAGCGACTGGTATGATGGAAATTCACATGAGAGTGAGAAGACAGAATGAAGGCTTTACCAGTAAGGCATAAACCAGGATGAAGATTGTGTATATTAACTTGTTGAGTAAACAACTGATAGAGCAATACATTGGTCTGTGTTGGCTTGATGATGATTGTAATGAATTCATCATATGTTGTCATTGATGAAACACATACACACACATATGTTCATATTGTATACCAGTGTGACTTCAAATTTGTTTATACTACAACCGGTATTCTAGAGGTTTATATCTAACCAGTACATGGTGACAACCAGTATCTATATATGGAGACAACCAGTGGATCTGCATAACTTGGCAGCAACATGAAGATCCAATGGAGTTTATCACAGGAGCATCAAGGATAATGGTTTATATATTTAACTCCAACCGGTATTGATTGTTCCAACCAATATTCATTGATTGTGTGATGAGTTATCACAAGTCATGATGACTTATCCTTACTAACAAAATTTGGCGGTATTTTTGTGATGAGTTATGATCACTTGACCAGATTCACTGCACCTAGGTAATTGCATTATGATTTATAGAGGCCGGCATGAAATCTAAAATGTCTATATATTGACATCACAATGAATTATTTTGTATGAGCGAAAGTGATATGCTATGTGTAAAGGAAGAAGTGTTAAGTCGTAGAGTATGTTGATAAAAAGGAGTTATACATAGAAGAGGATCTATACAAGCAATTTGTGCTACTACTAGATCACATCACCTGTTGTTTTCTAATCATTGCAATAGTCAAATCCCCTAACTAGGTAAGCTCTAATAAGATTCATTATTCAAATCCTCTAACCAGGTGATCCATTAGTTTGGATTCATAAATCCTCCACTGAGGTTACTCCTTATAGGGTACTACCTTTTACAGAGTATGGATTTTAACTAAGCTTTGAGATCTTTAACAGGATTCGCTCCTAGCAGAGCATTTGTAGACCCTAACCAGTCAGTTATCTATTACTGCAGATAGTTAACTTGTGAGTCCCATCTCAACGTGGTTTTTACCTATTTGGGTTTTCCACTTATAAACACTTGTGTTATGGTGGATGTTTTACTTATTGTGGATGTTGTTATATCATTTTTGATTGCATGCATATTGTTTAACAAACTTGTTAATTTTATCTACTAGTCAGTGTTTAAAGTAGTACTATTTTTGGTGTCACTGATTCACCCCCCCCCCCCTCTCAGTGCTTTACAAGTCCATCAGTCTAAAGGTTGGCTACCTATTTTTGATGAAGAGGCAAAATGATAAAGTTAGATGTGTTACTCGTCAAGTGTGCACTGCCAGTTAGAAAAAGAAGAAGGTCTCACCGATAAAGGGATGTACTGCTATGAGTTCATTGAATAATCAAGTATGAACCAACTGTGTGTCAGTGAGCTAAGTGATTGACAGTTGTGATCCCATGTGGAGCTGAGGTGGAAAACATGCAGAGGTCAATGAAGCCTCCATCGGCATGGTTGTTGAAACAGCTAGTCGACATTAATGAAACAACCACAAATCATGGGATTGAAACTGACTGATGCGGCTCAAGGAAGAAAAGATAATAGAGGAAGATCAGGGAGAAGTTGGCACCTAGATCAATGCAAAGGAAATCTGATTACAAGAAGACCTCAAAAAGGAAACAGTTGAGTGTTTTATGAGTCGACAGATTTCAAGTTAGGAAATCTTGTACGTGATTTCTATCTTTAGCAAGTATGCATTGGGTAATGGAAATGTGCACAGATGCATCCCTGGAGTACAAGTGATCAACCCAAGACAAGCTGGATTGGATCTCATGCAGATTTTATTGGGAAAAGGAAACCCTAACTACTCTGAATTTGAATTACTTCTTAGCGGGAAACCATGGTGAGAAATATATGAGCTTGAGATAGAGCAAGTTGATGCTACAGAGAAGAAAAAGAGAGAAGAGAGATTAAGTGCAGAGAAGAATTTTGGCCTTAGAATTTATTCTAAGAAATTTGCAGAGTAAGTGAGCAAGCAAACTAGTGAGAGGGTTTAACCGATAGTGATTGAGTACTGGTATAACTGTAGTTCAACAATTAATCAAAACCGACAAGGTGTAGTAGAGAAAGGCAACATCCAAGTGCTACACAGTGTGCAGTGGGACTGTGAGAGAGAAAGGGTGATAATAGAGGCCAAGAATTAGAGAAAGCAATCTCACAACCGGTAGTGTGAGATTCAATGGAGGAGAAAATACTGTCAATCGGTAGTAAGATATATGATCAAGAGTTGCAGGATTCATTTACAATAGGAATCCTTAACTATATCTAAATTGTATTTCAATATACATCACCAAGTTGGATCTTGGTGCAGGGGTTGGTGCTCCTTGGGTTGGTGCCCTAAAATAGAAGGGGTTGGTGCTCCTTGGGTTGGTGCCCTAAATCTTTGTAATCCAGTGCTTTACCTATGAGGCTAGATTGGAGCAGTAGTCTCCAATAGCTTTTCTCACTGAGGTTTTTCCCATATTGTGTTTTCCTCGTACATCTAGTGTTATGAGTTGCATTTGTGTGATTGATCTCTTTGGCTTTTCTTCCTTATTTCTAGGTTTGATTGTTTACTACTTAAGTTAATAACAGGTATTTTGAGGTTGCTTTGAAAGGTCAAAAATTTTAGGAACCACTGATTCACCCCCCTCTCAGTGGTACTTTGTGTTCAACTGCAACAAGCTTCCAGCTAGAAGACACATGTTAACAGCAAATTCATTCTTAACAATTAGCCCTAAAAGGTCGTATGCAATTATGTTACAAAAATTTTTACAGATTCATGCACTGGAAAATCTAAGGATCATTTTTTATCGACATGGCATTTGACCCTACATCTGTATCCATGGGCCCACCAAGTCCCGACTAAACAATGCCATATCATCTTTCAACCAAACTCTGTCATCGTCCCTACCATAATTTTTCCTAGCCAAACCGAGACATGTGGCATCATCTCGTGATGCCACAGTCTATAACAACCTTGCAACTTCCATCGTGGGGATACGGGGGCTGTCAAATCTATTCAAACTTTATTGCTTAGCACAATGCTTGTTAAGTCCTCCAGAATTAAAAATCAAGCACCTTTTACCTCAGGATAAAATATCTTCATTCATTTTGAACACGTGCAAATTGATAAGATTATTAGTAAACTGACCTTTACCACCTAAGAACCAAAAATACAGTGCTTCGATCGGTTATACTGCCAACCTGTTGTTTTCTGCTGAAAACACGTGGCATAATCTCATGATGTCGTGGTCTTTATCATCTTTGCATATTTGATCACAATGAAGCACAAACTATTGGATTTATTTTGTCTTTAGCAAATGGCTAAAATACTTAGGACTTTCGGACTTAGGGAAATTATGGGCGCAAATATTTAAAGGGAGACTAGTCATAGTGAAATGTTTGCAACTTAGGAAAAATCACATTTAATAAACTATTTGACCATCACTTAATATTTAGGAAATGAAATGGCCCCGCCCATGGTAAACAACCCTTGGCTTTAAGTAGGAAAAAGGTAACAACAAAAAATATCATTTCTAGGACTTCTTTTCAAAACATAATAAACTTTGATAAACCCTAAACCCTAGACCTTGGATCATTTATAGAGGATACAAATAAAACCAGGAAATCAATATTTGAGCTCAAAATTGAAAATTTCATGCAATCAATTTTCAAAGCTATCACACTCTAAGATGTAATGAGGTATTAAAACCTCAATGACAAATAGGAAAGCATGAAAAAATATGTAATTCAAGTTAAGACCCGAATTACAAGTAAAGGGGACATGAATATGTGATGTAGGGTTTTTAATCCCCAATTATAAATAAAACCAACACTTAGACAAATAAACTTAAAAAACTAAAAGAAAATGAAAACTATCAATTATGACCATGATTAAAAAAAATATTAGAGGAAAATCCATGCTTGAGGATTTATAATTAATACCTAAATAAGTGTACTCTAGAATAAAAGGGTTACGAATTTGTCAAAATTTTGTATGCGTTTATCCCATTTTAACCAAAACTAAAAATGGAGATAACAATTGGCTCTAACTATAGAATTTTCTTTAGTCATACCTAGAAATGATTGAAGAGAATAGAATCTAGACCTCTAAGTTCCTTCATCCATTCCATTGGGTTATAGAGTTAGGTAGACAAAAGACACGGAAGACATACAAAAACAAAAGGATGAAGAAATTATATAAATATTTAAAATTTTCATCTAGAGCATCATTGAGTGAAAAGCTTAAGATCTTGTTTGATGTGAGGTAGTGAAAAAGTAGTTCCACCTTCATATGCCAATAAGAAACTATTTTCACCAATGACCTGATGAATTGTGAAGGAGCCAAGTCATAGTGAGTCAAACTTGCCATGCATTCCCTTTGGCTCCCTTCGCTTTTCCCACAACAAAAGAAGGTCTCCTACTTTGAAAGTTCTTTGTTTCACTTTCTTGTCAAAGAGATACTTGAATTTCTTTTGGTGATCCACAATGTGATCCACCACTTGTGTACATTTCTCCTCTAATTGAGAAAGGTAAATGATACGCTTGTCCACAACATTTTTAAAGGTTTCATCTTCAATAGCCTTTTCCAAGTTTAGAGCTGACATCTCCAAAGTAAGGGATCTTAGAATTCAAACTATATAGAAACTAGAATGGTGATATGCCAATAGCCCTCTTGGGGGTAATTCTACCTACCCACAATGCATCATATAATTATGCTTTGTGTCATGACTGATGATTCTCATCTACAAATTTGCGGATCATATTGACCAAATTCTTATTGCTCGATTTTTCTTGCCCATTACCTTATGCGTAATAGTCAAAAGAGTGAGCAAGGGTAATGCCATACTAAAAATAAGCTAAGTTACCTCATATTAGGAGAACGTAGTTGCATTATCAACTACAACCTTATGAGGAACACCAAATCTAGAAATGATGTTCCCCTTAAGGAATCAACATACTACTTTTGAAGTAACATGTTTTACTTGAATAACTTCAACCCATTTGGTGAAAAAATACATTGCTTTGAGGACATAGGTGTGCCCCGCACTTGAAGATAGATTAATGACACCAACAAAATCATGACCCCATTGCTAAAAAGGCTCCTCTATCTTCGCTAGCTTCAAACATAGAGTTATTAACTTTTGTTTGCCAAGAAATGGTTGGAATTGATCACATTTACACACCCAAATGTATGCATCTTGAAAAAGTGTAGGCCAATAGTATTTTTTCCTTAAGATCTTATGAGTTGTTAGTGGAGCAAAAACATGACCACCATAGGCTAAGTTATGAAAGGATTCTAATAACCATACCTGTTGTACCTTGTCAATGCAACACAAGAATTTCCCATCTAAGCTCTTCTTGTATAGACCATTGTTCCAAAAAACAAAGTTTGTTGCTTTGATATTTAATCCTTTTTTATTTAAACCTTTCTAGAACTTGTTATAAATAATAAAAATGATCCCAATGTTCCTTGGAGAAAATGGTCAAATCATCCAAATACACAACAATGAACTTACCAAGAATATCTCAAAAATCTAAGTCCATGGCCCTCTGAAATGAAACGTGTGAGGCCCTACCCCAAGACATAATAGCATTTTAGTTATTTTCATGTTAGACCTACTATTGATACTATATTTTGATGCATTATGGACATAGATTTTATATGATCCAGTGTTTGGATAACATTGATATGATTATGTCATTTACTTTGATTTGCAGTACTTTGTTTTGATGCTAGAAATTATGGATGCATGCTCTATAAATGATTTAATTCCATGGTGATTATGATGATTACATTTATTAGATTATTTTATGTGGATGTTATTAGATAATTGAAGACTTGATTATTATAATTGAAATTGTATGCAATGTCTGAATTGTTTTCTTTTCATATGATAATATTATATGTGATTTTTTTTTGGAATTACTAATGTGCAAAGTGAGATGTGCAGGAAAATTTATTCCATGTCTATTACCAAAATTTTGCACATTCCAAATTTGGTGCCCTAATGAATCCTTGAATTCATTCATATTGGAAAAAAAAAGGCCCAAATCATGAGCAAGAAATCAGAAGTACATATTTTTCTAACTTGTTTGCTTCATGTGCAGATATAGAAAAAAAAACAAAAAAAAAACAATGAAGCATGTGGGTTAAAATGGGCTCCCACGAGGGTTGAGATCAACATTCTATAGATCACAAAGACTTTATGCTCCTTTTCAAGAAAGGCATGGCTTATCAAGCCTGATTGCGACTCCAAAAAAGTCATGCTTTTGAATTTTGCCCTATCGGCAAGACCTACCCTGATCAGCAAGATGTACCCCGATGAGCAAGCACAGCATGAAAATTTATATCGGCTATCAGAATAGCAGGTTCCAAGTCATTTCAAAGATCTGAGAGGAAGGTGTAGAGTGCTAAAGGTTGTATCGGACATTGGAATGAACCATTTCATATCATCCCGATGACCCGATGGAAAAGCAAGGGAATGAAGAACAATTATCCCACATTGGCAGTGTAGGCGGAGTGTATAGAATTTAAAGCTCAAATCACATGTAACTAAAGTGTCAAAGCTTGAAATATTTTGACAAAAGGTGGCTCGTCACCCAGTGGACCCTGCATGCATGCACATCTCAACGCATCCTAATTTTATGACCGGCTAGCAGGAAGAGACTAAAGAGAAAGCAAGTTGTAAAAGATCAATGGTTGTCTCTATCTCGCAATGAAAAGATGATCATTGGATATCTCATGCGACTTGGTGACTGATAACGTGGAAGACAGGCGGTCCAGGCAAATCTCATGAGCTAATCAAGCAATGACACATGTTGACACATGGCACAAGAGAGAAAATCATCATGCGTTAAAGGTCGACCGGTTGAAGAAAGATCAATGGTGATTGCAAAGATCTAACGGTTGTCACTATGTCGCAAGGAAAAGATACACACTGGATTATCACCGTGACTTGGTGACTGATGATGTGGCAGACAGGTGGCAGTCCAGGTAGACATTTGAAGCCAATCAGGAGGTGACATATGTTGATGCATGACACAAAAGAGAGGATCAGCCAGAGTTAAAGCTCGAGTACTTTGGAGGAAGATCAATGCATGTCGCTATACCACAAGAGGAAGTTGCAAGCTAGGTAATGGCCATGACTTGGTGACTGATGACGTGGTAGTTAAGGTGGCCATCTAGGTGGGCTAAGAATGACTGAGGATGCACCATGTCATAGATAGTAGATGAAGAACCAAGGCAGACCAAGTCCAGTGGCAGGTCTAAGTGGCGGGATAAGGTGGACCTGTGAGCGAACCAGTGGTTGATGTGTGGTGACACCATGGCATAAGAGAGACCCACTCAGAGAGAATAACTAGCAAGCAAGTTAGAAAGATCAATAGCGACCAAAGATTATTTGACCATTGTCGTGATGCAGAGATGCACGATGCTTATGGCCACGACTTGGTGACTAAGCATTGGGACCCAGTGAGATGCGGTTTCAGTGAAACTTGGCTTTTGATGAGTCTTGCAGAGTGTTTGCTAAAGAGAAGATTTCACCGAAAGACTTGCCAAACAAAGATAAGAAAGAGGTGGCCCGTTCCAGAGAGTTAATATTTTTGAGTGATGCCAAAGTGGAGCCATAAGCAAATCAGAGGCTGACACATGGCAAAGGTCTACAAACGAGCGGATGTCTATATTTTTTAAAAGTCAACTTTGAACTTGAACTTTCAACCAGTTCAAGTGGTTCAATGGTTCAAGTGGTTCAAAGTTCATTATTGTCACTTGTTCCCGTGGGCCCAGGATGACAACGCAAACTCAGAAAGAGGTGGGCCCACTCCAGAGTGTTGAAAATTTTAAGTGATGCCTAGGTGGATCCACAGACAAATCTGAATGCAGCACATGGCAAGGGTCGAATGACTAAGGGGCCCCGTTATTTTCAAAGAGTAACTCAGGTAGGGTTTTAAAGGCCAAGCAAGTCTAAAAAGATCCAATGGTTATCGCTATACCGCAATAGAAAAGTGCCTGAGCATTAATCATGGCGACAAGCCGCTAGCAGTTCTGGTGGTTAAAGAGAAAATCTGATGGTTAATCCAGATGGTTAGGGCAGATGGTGGTGACTAAAAAAGGTAAAAAGAAAGAAGTTCCTGATGGATCTGATGGTGGTCGCTATACCACAACTTGAAGTTTCTAGACGGATATTTGTCTGGAGTTGGCAACAAGCAATAAGTTTTCAATCAGGGCGGTTAGTGAGGCCGTGTTGAGATAAAAGAGCAAAGACCCTGGAGTCAATCAGAAAGTGCCACATGATAGAGTGCAGATAGAGATCAAAGAGGATCAGATGATCAGGATAGCTTCTTGACTAACTTATCATTGACCTGATGGATTTGATTGTAGAGGTCAGGAGAACTGGTCATCTACACAGTGAAAAGCCCGCCAAGCGAAGAGTTAAATTTTTGCATGAAAGATTAATACAGATACTGATTGATTGTCCAAAATGCAAGTGTTGCATACCATTGGAAAGCTCACGAAACAGAAAGATCATATTTTTCAATCATTTATACCAGAAGTTTCAGCATAAAGAGCAGTTGCCAGGGAATATATTCGATATTTTTAATAGGATTTCTTTTAATACAGTCTCAGCTTATTTCATCATGCAGATTTCACATGGGGATAGCTATTTTTCGCACTTAGACATGCAGATTTTCAAACAAAGGGTTCCTTTTCAGTGAAATTTTGTTAGGCAGGACCGACATCTCCATATGTAGTAAAGAGATTTTCTCTTCATACAGGAACAGTGGCAATCCTTTGGAGCAATAAAGATTATTATTTACAGTATTATGCATGAGTTTTTATGCCTTTCTTGAGCAGATTTACCCAAGGATTTTCTCATGCAACCATTTTAGGGTTTTAAGGAGATTCATCAAAATATCTACATATTCTCTTCCTCATTTTTTCCCTCTGGTTCTTTATTTTTTGCATGCACATTTTTGCAAAAAAGCATTGTATCTCAGCACTTTTTTTAGTTTTCAGCATTGTAATAGAGATTATTTTCAGTTTGCAATAGAGAGTTTTAGTTTCTTTGTCAATTATTTCTTATTCTTCCATTGTCAGATGAATGATTTTGACAAAGTTATTGTGATTTATTTATGAATCCTTTTCTTTGTCTCATTTATGCTTTGCAAAACTAGAAAGATTTCATAGTAAATTTAGGTTGTGGGTTGTGTTCATTTGGTTTTTCTAGTTCTTTGCATGTTTGTGAAAAATTACTTTTCCTACATGCAGAAGTTAGATAACTTTGAGCCTTCACATGAAATGTTTATGAATTTCATGATCTTATTTGATTCATGAGATAGTTTTTGGGTCTTGTTGCAGCTAGTTATAGTTTTAGGACAGCAAGTAGAACTGCATCATTTTGGTGTATCACCTCCATTAGGATAGGTTTTTTCATTACATGCAAGACTTTTACCCTTTTCTCCACAAGAAGTTAGTGTAGGAGATTAATCAGAACAGGAAGTCGGCCTGATCTTCGGAGATTCACCTTCACTTTGAGCAACCCACAGGCTCGAAGGTGTTTCCATGTTTCACATGATTGCTTGTTTTTAAACTTAGCATCATAGGTGCAATCCTCAGTGACAACATTTTTTGGCACGCCCAATCAGACTTGTTTGAGCTATCATAGCTCAAAGGAAATCCATTTTTTGTTGTTATTTTGGTATTGACAGCAATAATTCCTATTGAGGTTATTTTTTCTAAGTACCTGGCGACTCTATTTTTCTGGTTCTATGTGTAGAACAGGTCTTAACAGCATATGAAAAATTATCAAACCAGATAGAGTGAGGATCTGGTTGAGCATATTGAGCTACCACCATCACAAAGAAGGTCAAGGACAACGAAATAGACAGAGAAAGAAACAAATTCAGTAGTTGAGTTTCCAGAAAGTTCATCAGTTGAAGTTTTTCTAGAAACTCCAGATTCTAATCTTCTGTCTAATTCTTCTCCTATACCTAATCCTCAGCCAAATTTTGCCACCCGCACAAATCCTCTTTTTGCAACTACTCCAATTAAATCATCTATTACCCAGAATCCGCCAGTAAATCCTCTAGTATTTCCAATGGCCATACCAAGAGCACATGCTTTTGTACCCTTCAATGGAGGCAACCCTTTAAATTTGACCCAACATGATCCAATACCAGGAGCAGCCCTAAAAAGTCTTCCTAATTTCACTGGTGAAGACCATGCCACACCCATTGAACATATAAGAGATATAGCATCTCTATATGCGGTTCACCATATAACCCAAGAGAATGTGGCACTCAGGCTATTGGCAGCACCATTCAAAGGAAAAGCCCTTCAATGGTTCAAAGGTTTGCAAATGAATTCAATTGCTGATTGGGATGATTTGGGTGATAAGCTAACAATGTAATTTGCAGATAAATCAGATCACCTATCATTGGTTGAGCAAATGACCACTATCAAGAGGGCACCGCAAGAGCAGATGACTGATTTCAATTACCATTTTGAGCGAACTTGGAATAGAATTCCTACAATGGTAAAACCTTCTCCTGAGCATGCATTTTTGTATTATTCGAGAGCTTTAAATAGCGATATTGTTGTTATGATTCAATCTATGGGTGCGGTTACATTACCAGCAGCTTATGATATAGCTATCAAAGCAGAAAATAGCCTTATACAAGCTGGTAAAATTGCCCCTAGGCCTCCTATGCCTACTTTTCCTGATATACAACCATCAATGCCTTTACAAGTACCCCCTTTAGTTGCAATACCTGTTGTACCAGCACTAGGTTTCCAAAATTATGCTCAAAATAGTGTTGTAGAAGACCCATCAAAGTAACTACAAATGCTACAAGAAATGTTTATAAAGAATGTTAAAGCAACACAACAAATCCAGCAAACTATGCAAAATTTTGGCAATGAATTGGTGAACCTCAAGAAAAATCATAACCAAAATCAAAGGTATCAAGCCCCATATCAAGCTCCTTATCAATCCAATGGGCCTAACTATCAAGTTGATGCTCAAAATCAAAGGAGGAACTACAATAATAGGCAAAACCAGCAGTACAATCAGAATACTACTAGTAATTATAAAGAAATTGTTCCTACTCTGAACAATATGGCACAAGACTAGTGTTTTCCTTGCCAACAACCTCATAGTAAAGAATCATGTCAAAATGCAATGAATGCTCAATCTCAAGCCTTGATGGTACAAAATAACATGTCTTATCAGTATATAGGTACAAATGAAGAACCAGAAGGTCCTAAGGTAGCTATGATGAATTAGCAAGGTGAGGAATTTTGTGGAGTTAATCATTCATAGGCACAAAATATACCTTTTTCACCTATTGTAGCTAATACAAGGTCAAAAAGTGTGCTATTAACATTGAACAGCAAGCTGCAAATCATCAACAACAAGCTGTAAGTAATGGACAGCAACAAAATAAGTTTGGATAACAACTAGATAAACAGAAACAACAAGCTTCTACAAGTCAACAAGCTGTTAATACACTTCCACCTGTCCAGAATGTGCAAATTTTACCAAGAGGACAGCCTGCACAACCTAAAGAACATCAGAAGGTTCAATCTCAGTCAACTCCAGCTCATCAAGAGCCTACTGTTCCAAAAGTACAACATAAGGTTAATGGTGTTCCATTTAATATTGTTGAATCTATGTCAAAAAACACTGTTTCCATGACAATAATAGATGCATTGTAAATTCATAGACAAAAGGAATTACCGAGAGACAAATTGGATAGTCTTTTCTTAACTAATGAGCCTCAGAAAGATCAGCCCACAGTTGCATTAGCTAATGATGTCCCAGTTAAAAACAATCAGCCAAACCAAACAACAAAGCCTCCTCCATTTTTTGTAACATTGATAATTGGCAACCATCTAGTCCACAATTGCTTGATAGACTCAGGAGTGAGTAGTTAAATTATGCCCAAAGACCTTGCAGATAAACTTGGTCTAAATTATGAGCCTGTTTCTAGAGGAGTTGTACACTTAGATGGAACAACAGTTAAGTTAGTTGGATTGGTCAAAGATCTTGGATTGACCTTGCATGCTTGTCCTAATTTTGTAATACCTCAGGACATGTCCATAGTTGACTTGCCTCCACATTTTTCTATTTGCCTATCTAGAGATTTCATAGCAAAATTAGGAGGATACCTTTCTGCTGATTGGTCACATTTGTTTTTTAGAACCCGGTATGGTACTAAGGTTACCATTAAGTCAGAACCTCAAGCCACTTACAACTTAGAACCATATTCCCCCAATCCTATAAATGCAGATCTTGTCATCAAAGACCATGAGGAGTTACCACTTATCTAGGATCCAGATACACCTATTCAGTGCATACCTGATGTGAATTTGGATGAGTGAGCAACCCAGAATACGGTAGAAGATCCTTTCATCAGCATGGATGAAATTGGTCTTGGTGTTTATATGATTCATGAGGAGGATTATGTTATTCCTAAGCTTGAAAAAGAGGAAATTCCACCTGACCAACAGTCAGAACAATAGCAAAATCAGATTTGACAGCTTTATTTTATGGTTCAAGAGGTAAGAATGGTTCCAGAGGTGGTGTTATTCTAGTTTCACTCGAAGGAATGAGATACTACACTGCTTTTAGATTTTCTTTTAGCTGTACAAACAATATAGCTGATTATGAATCATTAGCACATGGCTTAGAATGGGCTAGGTAGAAAAAGTTCAATGTTTACAAGTTTTTGGTGATAGTGAACTAGTTGTGAACCAAGTAAGGAATATCCATGTCACCAAGAATTATGTTTTGAAAATGTACAAGCATAGAATTTGGGATTTAATTGAAGATTTTGATGCATTTAATTTGTTGTCTATTCCTAGAAGTCAAAATAAAGAAGTAGATAGGCTTGCTGCTTTAGGTGCTCAATTTAACATACCAGATGAGGTAGGAAATATTGATAGATAATAGTATGTTAAATTTGCAGTAAGGCCCTCAGTTCTAGATAACACTGTTAATTGGCAAGTTTTTGACTTAGATGAGTAGATTACTAATTTCCTAATTGAAGAAGCTGAGTTTTCTACTGGAAATCAGCGTAAGTTTAATGATCAATATGAAAAAAATAATTCTCCAATTGAAAACTAACAAGATGCCCAATGGTCTGGTAACCCTTGAACCCATTTTTAATACAGATGATCAGGCTAGGAAGGACAAAGGCAACATGTTTTTGAAGGAAGAATATTATGAACCTGTTGAAATATTCAAGGACAAGCTACTGAAAATTGGCAAGGTATGTACCCCTGAAGAAAAACATGCTTTTGTAAAACTTTGTCAAGAATTCAATGACATATTTGCATGGAGGTATGAAGATTTGAAAGGATTTGATCCTCATTTAGCTCAGCATACTATAGAGTTGGTAGATAATGCAAAACTAGTAAGGCAAAAACAAAGGCTTCTTAATCCAAAATTAGAACATCTTATGAGGACTGAGTTAAATAAGTTGATTGAAGGAAACATCGTATTTCTAGTCAAGCACACATCCTGGGTGTCCAATCTAGTTCCGGTTAGGAAGAATAATAGTGAATTGAGATTATGTGTTGATTTTAGAGATCTAAATAGAGCATCCCTAAAAGACCATTACCCGCTACCCTCAATGGAGCAAATTTTGTAGGTTGTATCAGGATCAGAGAAATTCTCATTACTTGATGGTTATTCAGGATACAACCAAATTTTGGTCAAAGAAGAAGACCAGTACAAAACAACATTTACCACCAAGTGGGGTACAATATCTTATAATAAAATGCCATTTTGACTGACCAATGCAGGGGCAACATTTCAACGTGAAATGGATATGGCATTTCAAGGCCTGATTAACAAGTTTGTTTTGGTTTACCTAGATGATGTAACTATTTTTCCTAAAAAAGCTAATAAACATCTCACCATCTCAGATAGGTATTTGAAAGATGTAGGGAATTTGGAGTTTCATTAAATCCCAAGAAGAGAATATTTGTTGTTCATGAAGGCAAGTTGTTGGGATATATTGTTTCAAAACATGGAATTTTAGTAGATCCTGAGAGGATCACAACCATACTTGCATTGCCATTCCCAGCACATAAAAAGGGACTCCAGAGTTTCATAGGTAGGATAAACTTTATCATAAGATTTATTCCTAATATTGCAGCATTGATGCAGCCACTTATAGCCATGCTTAAGAAAAATATTCATTTTCAATGGACTAAGGAAGGTAAAAGAAGTTTTGAAGAAATTAAAGAAGCAATTACAGAAGCCCCTACTCTCATTAATCCTGATTTTAAGAAAGATTTTATTCTATATGCTTTTGGGAGTGAGGATAATATTTCTGCAATGTTGTGTCAACAAAATGATGAAGGTTTAGAGCAGCCAATTGCTTTCTTTAGTCAAATTTTGCTTGATTATGAGACTAGATATTCATTTGTAGAAAAGAATGCATTAGCAGTAATAAGAAGCCTTAAAAAATTTAGGCACATGCTCTCTAACAATAAAATTCAGCTTATGGTTGTTCATCCTACAGTGAAAGAGTTTTTGCTCAGCAAAGACATAAATGACAAAAGGGTAGGTTGGATCACTAAGGCAATGGAATATGGCATTTCTATCAAGGTAACTAAGCTAGTTAGAGGCAAGGGTTTATGTGAACAGCTTGTTGGAAGTATAGAAAATAGTAAAGAAGAGGAGCAACAAGTTGAAACAGTGCTTAATAATTAGAAGCAACCTGCTGCCACAGCTTTACCAGTCACTTGGAATCAGCAAATTGTCCATTATTTATAAACTGGTGACTGTCCAGAAGGCTTAGACAGATCAAAATGAAGGTATTTTAGGCTACAATACATTCCTTAAGCTTTAATAGATGGTATATTGTTCAAAAGAGATTATAATAATGTTCTTCTAAGATGCATTAAGACATATCAGATTGAAGAAGTTCTAAAAGAATTTCATGAAGGACCTGTAGGAGGTCACTTTGCAGCAAGAACAACAGCTCTAAAAATTATGAGAGTTGGTTATTATTGGCCTGAAATGTTTAAAGATGCTCAGTCATGGGTAAAAAAAAGTGAGAAATGCTCATTGTTTGCAGGCAAACAGAGGCTGGCAGCCTTGCCTTTGCAACCAATTGAATTTGAGTAGCCCTTTGCAAAGTGGGGACTTGATTTTATAGGACCTATTAATCCACCTTCTAGTGTAGGTCACAAATGGATTCTTACAGAAACTGATTATTTCACAAAGTGGACACAGGCAGTTCCATTGAAAGAAGCTAATGAAACTTTTGTCCTGAATTTCTATCAAGACCTAGTGTCCAGGTTTGGTACTCCAGAATCAATCATTTTTGATAATGCTTTAGCTTTCATTGGTCTTAGAGTTTCAGATTGGTCAGTTAAGCATAATATATATTTGAACACTTCATCCAATTATTACCCTCAGGGTAATGGACAAGAAGAATCAACTAACAAGAACTTGATCAACATCATTAAGAAGACCATTGTTGAGAATCAAAGAACTTGGCATGAAAAGCTCAAGTTAGCTCTTTAGGCTGATAGAATTACACCAAAGAGATCAACAAGTAACTCTCCTTATGTTTTAACTTATGGAAAAGAAGACAAGTTACCTATTTCAATTGAATTGCCAACTTTAAATTATGTAAAAGAGTTTGAGTTACTTGAAGAATAGCCAATGCAGATTAGGCTTGCTCAGCTTATGGAGTTAGAAGAAACTCACAGGGAAGCATACAGAAAATTAGAAATTCACCATGCTCAGATGAAGAGAACCTTTGATAGAAAAGTTGTAACATGCATATTTAATCAAGGTGATCTTGTTTTCAAGTGGGATGAGTTAAAGAACAAACCTAGTAGGCATACCAAGTTTGATGCTATATGGGATGGTCTGTATGTTATCACAGAATGCAAACAGTATAATGATTTCCAGCTTGCTAAATTAGATGGAGAGGTGTTGTCAATCCCTGTCAATGGGATTCACCTCAAATTATGCTATTGAGTACTAATAGTTTGCATATGTACATAGTAGAATAGTTGCATTTCTTTCTTTTCAGCAGTTGTCAAGCTCAGCTATAAGCAGAGTTGTAGTAGTTTAAATTGAATAAGTGCTTTCAAGTACACCACAATTTGATTTTTTAGACCGTTTTTGTTTCTATTTTTCCTTAACTACATATTGCACAGTGTGTAGGCTCAGTTGTATGCAAAGCCTTTGTAGTTTCCTTTTCAGTTTTGTTTTGAGTGCTGAGATGCAGTTCCAGATTTTTGGAAAAGCCAGAATTGACTCGATGCCCAATGGATATGCTAGGCTACTAGACTCTATTGTTTAGCAAGAAAACACCCCTGAGAGGTCGCCAAAAATGTTCCCAAACTTTTGCACATTCCAAATTTGGTACCCTAATGAATCCTTGCATTCATTCATATTGAAAAAAAAAGGCCCAAATTAAGAGCAAGAAATCAGAAGTACATCTTTTTCTAACTTGTTTCCTTCATGTGCAGATACAGAAGAAAAAAACAATGAAGCATGTGGGTTAAAATGGGCTCCCATGAGGGTTGAACTTAGCATGCTGTAGATCACAGAGACTTTATGCTCCTTTCCAAGAAAGGCGTGGCTTATCAAGCCTGATTGGGACTCCAAAAAAGTCATGCTTTTGAATTTTGCCCTATCGGTAAGACCTACCATGATCAACAAGATGTACCCCGATGAGCAAGCACAGCATGAAAAGTTATATCGACTATCAGAATAGCAGGTTCCAAGTTATTCCGAAGACCCAATAGGAAGGTGCAGAGCGCTAAAGGTTGTATCAGCCATCGGAATGAACCATTTCATATCATCCTTATGACCCGATGGAAAAGCTAGGGCATGAAGAACAATTATCCCACATTGGCAGTGTAGACAGAGTGTATAACATTTAAAGCTCAGATCACATGTAACTAAAGTGTCAAAGCTTGAAAGCTTTTGACAAAAGGTGGCTCGTCGCCCAGTGGACACCGTGTTGGGTCTCAAATCAACAGATTGGATAGGTTCTAAGGAAATGCCAACTCCTATGGTTGAACCCTCCAATTGACTTGGCCAACATATAGAGCAAACTGATTCAGATTTTACTCTCTCACTTTAGGCTCTGCAGGACCTAGGCGGGTATACCTATTCACTGAAATGTCTCCAATAACTAGTGCTTTTTATAGCAGATTTATTACCCTAATCTGATATCTCCTGATCTTGAAATGGCATAAGTTCCTTGAATGGAGATATAGCAGATGAGTTCAAGATTGTTGTTGTAATAATTATTTGTTTTATGTTTCTTAATTACTTCTATTGCTGTTAAAATAATCAATGATGAATAAAATGAGTATAATTTGTAATTAGCCAGTGCCTTCTTTGCTGTTTGGGATACAGAGTCATTGCATTTTTCTTCAGGACTTATTGTGCGAACCTGTGAGACAGTTTTTTAATTCATCCCTTTATGATCCTGTCAGTTATTATTTCTTTTGGAACCAAACAAATGCTTATATCATATGTTGATTGAGTGAATTTAACCCTACCCTTAAGGGACCAATCAATTAAGCTCTGCAAGGAACAATTACAATCCGCAAGCAAAACCTCTATTTCAACATCATAATACAAAGCATAGATTTGATCTTAAGAACATGAATAACCTTATCCTATCAGATAATATCACAGATGATTGCCAAAAGAAAATGAAGTGATCCGTAACACATATGCAAAGAAATAATTCATCAAAGTTTGTATTCCATTATGGTTCGTATACAGAAGACTTACAGGCTGTTAAACGTCCCTATCTTGACCTTAATTCTTATTACCATATTACAAAAATCATTCTCATATATATATGAGGATGAAGGCTTTTCATGAAGAGACACGACTCTTCGGAATACTAATCGTTAGTTTCAGTGTTTCTAAACTTAAGCAAAAAGAGATTTAGAAGTCCTAAATGATGAATGTAATCATCGTCCTTGAAGGTTTTGATTCAAGCACTTTGTTTCTTTAATTCATCTCCCTGCGATAGATACTTGAATATCATCTGGTTGACAGTAGGGGCCATATCTTTACTTCGATCTATTTCTGACAAGGCCCAATCCTTGACGCTGACGAGCTCTTTTTGCAAATCCTCCAGGGATATCACTTCTCCTTCTTTGTAGATGGAGGGCATTCCAACAGGTTTCTCATCATCCAAATCCTTCAGGTCTCTCCTCAGCGTATCCTCAAGTTTGACATGATTCTCCATATACGCAATCCCCTCAGCCTTTTCCTCTGGTGTCATGGCATCGACATTATTCAGTACTTCATGCAGTCGTTCTTTTAGTCTCTCATGCTCTGTTAACGCCTTTATCGTTCCATTATATACTTTCCAATATGGTTCAACCTGCAAGAGCATGGTGTTAAACCGATGTCCTATGATGTCGTTGACCAGTTTGTCCATTCTTTGTTGGATACCTTCTACGCATTTATTGGCCTTTTCTGCTTGATACTTCCAGTACAGAGCATCAGAGACATCGTCCAAGCTACGTCTCGCGGGGTATGAGGTGTATTCACTGATAGGAGTCCCTGTCTTTAGTTGCAATACTTTTGCCTGCAACTTTTGATTTTCCTCTTTAGATTTTTCATATAACCCCTTATATGTGACGGTTTCTCTGACCAAAAATTCTGTCTGGTCCAGGTTCAATCTAGCAACATCCAAGTTGAGTTTAGCAGTGACCCTAGGGTCTGTCTTACCAACCTGATGAACCATAAGGTGCCCAAAGGTTTCTTCAATGTCTACAATGATAGGCCTCTTCCCCTTTGGATATAATGCCCATTGTAGGAGAGCTTTCTTGTCTGGATCATATCCAGAGCCTAAGAACAATTTGTCCATCTCCTGAGGCAACACCTGTTGATTTAAGTCTTGTTTCTTCAAGAAGCCGTCAAATAAAAGTGCTGAGTTTATATCCCAACCAGAGAAGATGATTACACCGGCCTCTTTCAGTAATTTCCTCCCTTTCTCAGGAGTCATATCTTTCATGAGGACATAAATCTCATCCTGCAATTTCTTCATCTGTTCCTCCTCTGGTCCTCCAGCCATGCTTCGTTTTACATGAGCTCCTTTGTATTGCTATAAAAATGAAAGAAATTCCCTAGAGGAGGCGAATCCATCATCAGCAACAAAATCTTCATGCTCAGTCATCCTTATATCGACGACATCCTTGATGTTAATTTCACCAGTGTCCATATTCATCTCTGCTTCGAAACCAGGAGGATAATCTTCTCTAGGAGAATCAGCTGGGATACTACTGGCGGTCGATTTTGGTGACATGTGGGCTAAGGGCTGACTATCCTTCTCAGTATTAATGAAATGAAGGAATTGCGAAGGCACTCTATGCATGATTTCTACTTCATGTTGAAGCAGCCTTTTAGCCACTTCCAGAGGATCTTGGAGATTTCCAATTAGGTCTCCATCTATCATTCCCCTTACCCTTTTCCATTTGTAGGCCTCCCAAACTAACTCACTCTTTTCTCTCAAAGCTTTGGCCTCCTCTCTTTCAAGATTCTTAATCAGGTCATCTGGCATTTTGGCCACATGTATTCCAGCTTTGAGTTTTTGTGATACTCTGGCAGCTCTTATATATCCTTCAGGGTCGAAGTTCTCTCTAGGTTCACCCAGAGTCATGCCATAGTAGTCTAACTTGTTCTGCAGTAAATGATAACTTTTTGAACTTTTAAAAATGAAATCAGAAAAAACCAATAAACCTAGAACAATGGATTGTTTACCGGAATCTGTAAGGTGTTTAGTACTGACAATAGACAATTGTCTTATAATCTCCAGGCTAGCCACCCTGTTTGGCACTGTAATTGGGAGCATGTGGGGTTTTCCTTCATATCCAAATACCCTGATTTCTGTGTGATTGTTATGGCAATACCAATCACCCCAATTATGATCAATCTGTGACTCTGGAGAGAAGTCCTTTGGTCTGAGGAATCTCTTGATTTCAGGGGACAAAGTGTAATCCCTGTGTTGCCCAAAAGCAGCACTAAGAGGTTTCACAAAATATTCTTGAAAGTGCCAGTACTGGTTGTTCATGAACCTCTGGTCCCATGCAGATACCCATAACTGAACTAGCTTCTTCAAACCATTTTTATCATAGGATCGAATGCAGAAATCATCTGACCAGAAATTAATCTCTTGTCCACAATAAAGAATGATATGCATTAACAAGGAATACAATGAAAAATGAACATTCACAAGGTCCCCTTTCAACTTTTCCAATCCATGATTTAAAGCATCTGCAACATAAGTGGCAAAATCAAATGACCTAGGGTCTTTTGACTGTAAATCAGCACACAGAACCATAACCCCAATATCCATGAGTGGATGAGCCTCTAGGCTTAATACTTGAGCTGAAGCATAGTAGGTATATTTAAAATAAGGATGGAAATGGTTGACATCAAATAGCACCTTGTCATCTTTGCTAAATGGAACAAATGACCCACCCACTTTTGGCCTGTGAATAGGTAGCCTCCAAGTCCTGTAGATGTTTTCCAAACTAAAGAATTCTTGTGAAAGTTTCTTCATATCGATACTCTCCTCCACCTCCCAGTCCAAATCAAACACCATATCAATAGTCTGTTTGTTAATTACTACTAATGTATTCCCTCTGTAATCACATATGGTTTTGGTTCTTGGATTGTAACAATCTACCAGAGCTTTCATTAATTATACATCTACAAACACATTTGGGACTACCAATTTGCCTAAGTTCTTCTTCCATAGATTACTTATGGGTTCAGGAGCGTCCCTTCTTTTGTAACTAAATAAGAATAACTCATGTCCTCTGATTTCAGTCCAAATATCTCCTAGATTTTCAAATCTATCCTCCAATCCTTCTTCTTCACTTTTGATCTTTTTGGACCTTACACTAGATGAGGGACATTGGTCTAATAAATCCTGAGTCAGAGCTCTTCCTTCCTTCTTTTGTCTCTTGGGCTTCTCTTCAGGGTTTAACTCTTTTCCTTTCCTACTCTTTTTAGAAGAAGAAGACAAAGGTTCCATGATTACAGCAAATATAAGAAACAACACTTACTTGGAGAAATGCTCAGCTCTTCTGGTTATCGTTCGCAAGTTTCCACAAGTTCTTCGCAATTTTCAGTCTTTTAGCATTGATCTGGTTCTTATGAAAATTCAATCAGTTCAACTGTAATCCTATGGGCAACTTGTGCACAGTTAATTTTCTGCATCTACAATGGCTACTCAAGTGTTTAAACTTAATTGCAGATGTGACATTCTTCACTTGGGCCTTTAACTCTTTCGCGGGAAGTACAGTTCGCTCAAAGTGATCATATTTCAAGTTATCGATGAAACCCTTGTCTTCGGCCGAGTGTTTAAATCTTTCATCGAAAGCCCATTTTCTTCGATACTATTCTTTCGGTGAGTAGCCCATGTCGAGAAGCGACTTTCAAGACTCATCAAAATCGTTCTTTCATCGATAGACCTCCTTTTCGATAAGTCACTCGCAAGTTTCATCGAAATCATTCTTTCGATGAGTTTCTTTCTTCGGTGAGGGCCCATGTATGTTCATCGACATTCCTTTTTCATCGATATCCTCCTTTATCGATGAAACACCTTTTCTTTTGTTCGACATTATGTCATCGATGAAAACTTGCGTTTCGATGAATGCTTTATGAGTTTCTTTGGTAATGATATTCCTTCGAAATCACTTTTGCCCATTTGCCTTTCGTTTTTTACCTTTTCGATGAAACTTAGAGTATCGATGAGTGATTTTCTACATTCATCAAAAGTAACTTTTGCCGAAATACTTTTGCTTGGTGCTTTCTATACCTCATTTCGATGAAAATACTCTTTCGATGAAACTTCTTTTGCAGTGCTCGATACAATTTGCTGGCCGAAACATCTTTCAGTCTTCACGCCTATGGGAATATACATTTTTTTTATATATTTTTTATTTTCAAATATAGTGTTCAACAATGGCTCTGACTGAGGATGGAGGCATATTGAATATGTCTTCAAGAATTCAAAATCTCTGGTTAGCGCAGATTTATGATGGTATTTACAATGGAAATGGATCCTAATCTACTGTACATGTGATATAGAATGTTCAAGAAAAGAAGTTTTTTAAGAATTGCCCATGCACCGGCAATTCTTGGACCTCTCCTGTTGCGTTTTGAAGCAAATAGGAATCCTCCCCTTTTTTGTCTATAATCACATATGGGCCGATCCACAAGGCTTCAAATTTACCATGCTTGCCTTTGTCTTGATTCCTAGCATTCCACATTAAAACCCAATCACCTACACAAAATTTTCTGTTTGATGTCCTCTTGTCATACAATCTCTTCATTTGATTTTGAATCTTGATATTCTGCTTTTGAGCTTCTTCCCTGACTTCATCAAGTTCTACCAACTGCATTATTCTTTCTTGTGATGGATCTTCAACATCTATCTCTTCTTGAATCATAAATCTGTGTACAGGCAAGAGGTTATCCAAAGGTAGTCTGGCCCTTTTGCCATAAACCAGTTCAAATGGAGACTTTCCTGTAGATTTTTTCATAGTTATCCTGTCTGCCCACAGTGCAAGATTCAACTTTGAATCCCATGCTTTTTTGTTCTGTCCCAACATCTTTTTGATGATCTTTAGGATATTCTTGTTGCTAGATTCAGCTTGTCCATTCCCTTGAGGGTGGTAGGGAGAAGAATGTGATATCTTAATGCCATATTCTCCACAAAAAGTGTTGAACTCTTCTGATCTAAAGGACATGCCATTGTCTGAGATGATCCTTGCAGGGACACCGAATCTAGAAATAATGTTTTCCATTAAGAATTTTATCACCACTTTGCTAGTGGCCTGTCTGGTGGGTATTGCCTCCACCCATTTGGTAAAATAGTCTGTAGCGACCAATATCCATCTGTGTCCTCCACTGGATTTTTCTGATATTTCCCCTATAAAGTCTATTCCCCATTGTTGAAATGGTTCCTCAGCCAACATTGGTCTCAATGGGAGTGATCCTTGATACCTTGTTTTGTTTGAGAACTTCTTACAAGCTTCACACTTTCTGACATATCTATAAGAATCATTGAAGACACATGGCCAATAATATCCAGCTCTCAATATTTTATGTGCTGTAGTCTTGGCCAAGAAATGACCAACACAAACCCCATCATGCATTTCATGAAGAACTTTGTCTTCCTGGTAGTTATCTAGACATAATAACAATATCCCATCTCTATTTTTCCAATATAAGTCCCCATTGATAATCACATATCTTGCTGATTTTAGCTTCAAAGCTCTCTTCTGACTATCGGTCATACCATCTGGACATTTCAAATGCTTAAGGTAATACATGATATCAGTGTACCATGTTGTTCTCTCAATACTGAAGTTAGCTTCTTCCCATCCAACCTGATTCACACCAGATTCCTCAATTTCAGTTCCTGTCATGAGTTTGGCCAACCCTTGTCCTTTGATAACCTGTGAAATTTTAAGCTCAATGTTAAATTCTTGTATCTGATTGATCCATTTGCATCTTTTGCCCGTGACCTTAGTCTGTCTGAAGATATCTTTTACTGCTGCATTGGGGACATAAGCTATAACTTCAGCCCCTACTAAGTATGGTCTAAATTGTTTCACTGCTTTGACCAAAGCATAGGCTTGCTTTTCGTTCAGTTCATATTTTACTTCTGAAGGGCTCAAAGACTTGCTAAAGTATGCAATGGGTTGTTCATACCCCTCTGAATTCTTCTGTAACAACACTGCTGCTATAGTATGACAAGAGGCGAATGAAAATATTATAAAAGGTTTACCAAAATCTAGGGAAATTAATACTGGTGCCTCAGAAATTTCCCTTTTGATTGCCACAAAGGAATCCATTGCTTCTTCGGTCCAATCTATTTGGGCCTCTTTTTTTAACATCCTCACTATAGGTTTTACTAAGTCTGCAAAATTCAAAATAAATTTTCTCACAAAATTAATTTGTCCCAAGAATGATTGAATGGCTTTGATAGTTCGGGGAATGGGAACCTCATTAATGGCTGCTACCCTTTCAGGGTCAATCACATCTTGAGCATTAAAAGTTCTTTCTAATGCTACTAAGCCTCTTGGCAATTTATTTGACTTTAGTTGTATAATTTCATGTCCAAATAAAGTTTCCTTACCTTCAGTTTTTTCCACAAAGTCATTAAAATTTATAGCTTGAGCCTGATAATGATCAACACACTGTAAGAAGTTCAGCAGATCTGCATCATCTTGAAACACTTGCCAATTATACAAGTTGTCAGGAACAGATGGTCTTACTTTCATCTCTACTTCAGATATCCCAGTTAGCGTTATATCATTGCCTTTTAATGCAATATTTGCTAAAAAATCTGCCATGATGTTCTTCGACCTATCTATCCAGTTTATCTGAAAAGCATCAAAAAGCTCCATGGTATCCCATACAGCATTCCTGTATTGTTTCAGTCTTAATTTTTTCGAGGCATGTTTTTCCTTTACTTGTGAGACTATCAATTCTGAATCACCAAAGACACTTATCAATTTGATTCCATGTTTGACTGCTATGTTAAGACCAGTGAGTAGGGCTTCATATTCGGCAATGTTATTTGTACACTCAAATAACAACTTGAAAGAATATTTGTAAGTTTCCCCTGTGGGTGAAATAAAAAGGATTCCAACCCCACTTCCTTCCTTGCTACAAGACCCATCAAAGAACATTTTCCATATTTGATCATCCTTTTTAGTTAAACATGACTCAATGGGGATCCACTCTTGAAATTTAGGTTTTGTTAACTGTACCTGGAAGTTGTCCATGTCAGTTTGTAAAAAACATATTTGGTTCACTGTTTTTTCCATGTCTTCTATGATATATGTGGACCGGGGTTCCCTGTCAATCTTTATTTCCTTCCCATTGACTGGAATCGTAGCATATGACAAATCCAACTGTACATATCCACCAATCAGATTCGACCATTGTCTAGACAACAACATTCTATAATTTGGAGGAACATCTACCACTGTAATATCTGTTTTATATGATGCTTCCGGACAGGCCGCCAATCTGAACTCTACATCCTTCATGATACCAACCACTGGGACTGATCTATTATCCATGGAATAGCATTTCCCAAAGGTAGTATCAACTTTCAATCCCAGTTCTTTCATCACCCCAACAGGCATGACATTTATGGCTGCTCCTGAATCGATCATACAATTCTTTATTTTTTTGTTGTTTATCACCAAAGTAAGATAAAATGGGTCTACCTGTGTTGGGCTTTTAGTTATAGTGGACCCTAAATATATAACTGGGGCCATTTGTTCATTATTGTCACCTGTTGAGACCTCTTGTTTCTATTCATTAACTTTTTCTTCTTGGACACCTGAAATCATCTCCAAAGTTTTTTCTCTATACTCAGGAAACCTCATTATTTCCATCAATGGAACATAAACTTTTAATTGTGTTAATGCAGTTGAGATATCAAATGAGGTAGAGTGTTGTGATGAAGGGAGTTTTACTGTTTCTTCCTTTTGAACATTAGGACTCTTCTTATTATTCTTTGGTACAACCTCCTTAGTCATAGCTCCTTTGTTTATTCGCTTGAGTGTCTCATCAGTTTCTTTCATAAAAAGACTAGTAGGTTTACCTTGCTCTGGATTCACCACCCTATTCCTTAAATCATAAGTCCTTTTTGCTTGTGCAACGGCATAAGCTGTAATTCTTCTTTTTTCTTCTTCAGTAAGGAATTCTGAGCTTAACACTTTCATTTTTGCTGGTGGTCACAGGTAAGACAGAGCATTGATCAATATTCATGGAATCTGACCTTCCTTCCTGACTAAATGATATCATATTAATAGTTGAATCATCCACATGTTCTTCATAGCTATCCTCCTCCTCTTGCAATTCTTTTGCTACTGCACACAAAGAAGAAGCGTGTGGCATATTGCAAGCGTAACACCACATGTCATCGTCTTGAGTATAATTTACTGTTCTTTTTAAAGGATCTGGAATTTGTTGATTATCTCTATGGTTCCTGTCTACTGGTTTCCCATCCTTCCATGCAGTGTTATAAGGCATATCATGCAGTCTGGGCCTCTCAGGACGGTAGTATTGCTGTTTCTCTATTTTGTTTACCCTTACAGATAAGTCTTTTAGGGCATTTAAAACTTTGTTAAGCTTATCTTCATCTCTATTAGCCTTGGGTGCTCTAGGATTGTATAACCTTGCATCCTCTCTCTTTCTCACTTTACCAGCAGCCTTTCTGTTGTTTTCTATAACAATGGCATCTTTCATAACATCCCGGAGGTCTCTAGGATTTCTGGTTCTCAGCTCATAGTTTGTTTTACTGTCATAAGCATTGATATAATACAGAATGCTCACCTCAGGTACTGGTTTCATCTTATTGGAGATTTTGTTTAAAACCCTGTTAAATCTTTTGTTAAAATCTATCACTGATTCATTTTGCTCCTTCTTTATACTAATGATTTCGTGCAAAGCAAACTCAGGGCTGTTATGGTCTCCATACTACTCAAGGAACAAATCATTGAATCCTGCAAGATCTCTAATGGATGCATCAGGCAACGTCCTAAACCAATCTCTTGCATCTTCTATTAATGATTGCATAAACAACCTGATCTTGACATCTTCATATGGTAACCCAAAATCCTCAATTACTGCATCAAAGGCTTTACAATGAGCCTCACCTGAAACTGCATTACTTCCTGTGAACCTTGGTATCGCTGTCCTGATTTCATTTGGGATAGGATATGGGTACACTATCATTCCTGAAAAATCAAACTGCCTCATTTGCTCCATATTTATTAGTCCATGCCCTCCATGAGGATTCCCAAAGTTCTGGTTTACATTACCATATAAGGGTATTTGATTTTGATAAGGAAGAGGGTATTGATTCTGGTGTTGATATTGAAACTGATTAGGGGGTGGGTGTTGGTTATAAAATTGACCAGGGGGTGGGTACTGATTATGAGTATGTGAACTTTGCTGGACTGGTGGTGCACTTGATTGCACATGATCATCCCTTTTGCTACCAAACAAGGGATTCTCATATGCTTTGAAATCATTACCGCTTGTTTTACCCACTCTTTGAGTGTATTTTTTCTTGTAGTTGTTTACATCTTTATTAAAGTCATCCTCACCAACATTTATGCCTAACTTGGCACACAGTTTCAGACATTCCTGAGTCCTTCCCGAATCTCTCATTTCAGTAGCTGCCTCCATCATTTGTCTAGTTAAATCTGTAAACCTGTCTGCAGGATCCGCCATACCTGATCCTGATGAAAGCGGTGTGTTTTGTCTAGACCGTGCTTCATGACTTTCGAAACCAAGGGGAATTTGGCATCGCCCCTTCTGAGCTTTATATGCTGCAACCAAATCCTCATTCACTGGGCTTGAAATAGTTGCTCTATCTTGTTCTCTTAAGGGTGAATGTTGGTTGCTTTCATGTCTATACTGATTATACCTTTCTCTCATGGATTCATTCATGGATTCTTTGTCTTTGTTCTTTTGTTGAGAGAAATCTAACTGGGATAAAGATTGTCCTTTTGTGACTGATCTTGTTCCGTGCATTGATATTCTTAATTCAGAGTCGCCACCTCTTTCCTAGAGGATATAAGTTTTTTTTTTATTCTTTCTGAGTTCTCTCCCACAACAAAGTCTTAATAAGTTTCCCCAGCAGAGTCACCAATCTGTTGGGTCTCAAATCAACAGATTGGATAGGTTCTAAGGAAATGCCAACTCCTATGGCTGAACCCTCCAATTGACTTGGCCAACATATAGAGCAAACTGATTTAGATTTTACTCTCTCACTTTAGGCTCTGCAAGACCTAGGCGGGTATACCTATTCATTGAAATGTCTCCAATAACCAGTGCTTTTTATAGCAGATTTATTATCCTAATCTGATATCTCCTGATCTTGAAATAGCATAAGTTCCTTGAATGGAGATATAGCAGATGAGTTCAAGATTGTTGTTGTAATAATTATTTGTTTTATGTTTCTTAATTACTTCTATTGCTGTTAAAATAATCAATGATGAATAAAATGAGTATAATTTGTAATTAGCCAGTGCCTTCTTTGCTGTTTGGGCTACAGAGTCATTGCATTTTTCTTCAGGACTTATTGTGCGAACCTGTGAGATAGTTTTTTAATTCATCCCTTTATGATCTTGTCAGTTATTATTTCTTTTGGAACCAAACAAATGCTTATATCATATGTTGATTGAGTGAATTTAACCCTACCCTTAAGGGACCAATCAATTAAGCTCTGCAAGGAACAATTACAATCTGCAAGCAAAACCTCTGTTTCAACATCATAATACAAAGCATAGATTTGATCTTAAGAACATGAATAACCTTATCCTATCAGATAATATCACAGATGATTGCCAAAAGAAAATGAAGTGATCTCTAACACATATGCAAAGAAATAATTCATCAAAGTTTGTATTCCATTATGGTTCGTATACAGAAGACTTACAGGCTGTTAAACGTCCCTATCTTGACCTTAATTCTTATTACCATATTACAAAAATCATTCTCATATATATATGAGGATGAAGGCTTTTCATGAAGAGACACGACTCTTCGGAATACTAATCGTTAGTTTCAGTGTTTCTAAACTTAAGCAAAAAGAGATTTAGAAGTCATAAATGATGAATGTAATCATCGTCCTTGAAGGTTTTGATTCGAGCACTTTGTTTCTTTAATTCATCTCCCTGTGATAGATACTTGAATATCATCTGGTTGACAGTAGGGGCCATATCTTTACTTCGATCTATTTCTGACAAGGCCCAATCCTTGACGCTGACGAGCTCTTTTCACAAATCCTCCAGGGATATCACTTCTCCTTCTTTGTAGACGGAGGGCATTCCAACAGGTTTCTCATCATCCAAATCCTTCAGGTCTCTCCTCAGCGTATCCTCAAGTTTGACATGATTCTCCATATACACAGTCCCCTCAGCCTTTTCCTCTGGTGTCATGGCATCAACATTATTCAGTACTTCATGCAGTCGTGCTTTTAGTCTCTCATGCTCTGTTAACACCTTTATCGTTCCATTATATACTTTCCAATATGGTTCAACCTGCAAGAGCATGGTGTTAAACCGATGTCCTATGATGTCGTTGACCAGTTTGTCCATTCTTTGTTGGATACCTTCTACGCGTTTATTGGCCTTTTCTGCTTGATACTTCCAGTACAGAGCATCAGAGACATCGTCCAAGCTACGTCCCGCAGGGTATGAGGTGTATTCACTGATAGGAGTCCCTGTCTCTAGTTGCAATACTTTTGCCTGCAACTTTTGATTTTCCTCTTTAGATTTTTCATATAACCCCTTATATGTGACGTTTTCTCTGACCAAAAATTCTGTCTGGTCCAGGTTCAATCTAGCAACATCCAAGTTGAGTTTAGCAGTGACCCTAGGGTCTGTCTTACCAACCTGATGAACCATAAGGTGCCCAAAGGTTTCTTCAATGTCTACAATGATAGGCCTCTTCCCCTTTGGATATAATGCTAGGAGAGCTTTCTTGTCTGGATCATATCCAGAGCCTAAGAACAATTTGTCCATCTCCTGAGGCAGCACCTGTTGATTTAAGTCTTGTTTCTTCAGGAAGCTGTCAAATAAAAGTGCTGAGTTTATATCCCAACCAGAGAAGATGATTACACCGGCCTCTTTCAGTAATTTCCTCCCTTTCTCAGGAGTCATATCTTTCATGAGGACATCAATCTCATCCTGCAATTTCTTCATCTGTTCCTCCTCTGGTCTTCTAGCTATGCTTCGTTTTACATGAGCTCCTTTGTATTGCTATAAAAATGAAAGAAATTCCCTAGAGGAGGCGAATCCATCATCAGCAACAAAATCTTCATGCTCAGTCATCCTTATATCGACGACATCCTTGATGTTAATTTCACCAGTGTCCATATTCATCTCTGCTTCGAAACCAAGAGGATAATCTTCTCTAGGAGAATCAGCTGGGATACTACTGGCAGTCGATTTTGGTGACATGTGGGCTAAGGGCTGACTATCCTTCTCAGTATTAATGAAATGAAGGAATTGCGAAGGCATTCTATGCATGATTTCTGCTTCATGTTGAAGCAACCTTTTAGCCACTTCCAGAGGATCTTGGAGATTTCCAATTAGGTCTCCATCTATCATTCCCCTTACCCTTTTCCATTTGTAGGCCTCCCAAACTAACTCACTCTTTTCTCTCAAAGCTTTGGCCTCCTCTCTTTCAAGATTCTTAATCAGGTCATCTGGCATTTTGGCCACATGTATTCCAGCTTTGAGTTTTTGTGATACTCTGGCAGCTCTTATATATCCTTCAGGGTCGAAGTTCTCTCTAGGTTCACCCAGAGTCATGCCATAGTAGTCTAACTTGTTCTGCAGTAAATGATAAATTTTTGAACTTTTAACAATGAAATCAGAAAAAACCAATAAACCTGGAACAATGGATTGTTTACCGGAATCTGTAAGGTGTTTAGTACTGACAATAGACAATTGTCTTATAATCTCCAGGCTAGCCACCCTGTTTGGCACTGTAATTGGGAGCATGTGGGGTTTTCCTTCATATCCAAATACCCTGATTTCTGTGTGATTGTTATGGCAATACCAATCAACCCAATTATGATCAATCTGTGACTCTGGAGAGAAGTCCTTTGGTCTGAGGAATCTCTTGATTTCAGGGGACAAAGTGTAATCCCTGTGTTGCCCAAAAGTTGCACTAAGAGGTTTCACAAAATATTCTTGAAAGTGCCAGTACTGGTTGTTCATGAACCTCTGGTCCCATGCAGATACCCATAACTGAACTGGCTTCTTCAAACCATTTTTATCATAGGATCGAATGCAGAAATCATCTGACCAGAAATTAATCTCTTGTCCACAATAAAGAATGATATGCATTAACAAGGAATACAATGAAAAATGAACATTCACAAGGTCCCCTTTCAACTTTTCCAATCCATGATTTAAAGCATCTGCAACATAAGTGGCAAAATCAAATGACCTAGGGTCTTTTGACTGTAAATCAGCACACAGAACCATAACCCCAATATCCATGAGTGGATGAGCCTCTAGGCCTAATACTTGAGCTGCAGCATAGTAGGTATATTTAAAATAAGGATGGAAATGGTTGACATCAAATGGCACCTTGTCATCTTTGCTAAATGGAACAAATGACCCACCCACTTTTGGCCTGTGAATAGGTAGCCTCCAAGTCCTGTAGATGTTTTCCAAACTAAAGAATTCTTGTGAAAGTTTCTTCATATCGATACTCTCCTCCACCTCCCAGTCCAAATCAAACACCATATCAATAGTCTGTTTGTTAATTACTACTAATGTATTCCCTCTGTAATCACATATGGTTTTGGTTCTTGGATTGTAACAATCTACCAGAGCTTTCATTAATTCTACATCTACAAACACATTTGGGACTACCAATTTGCCTAAGTTCTTCTTCCATAGATTACTTATGGGTTCAGGTGCGTCCCTTCTTTTGTAACTAAATAAGAATAACTCATGTCCTCTGATTTTAGTCCAAATATCTCCTAGATTTTCAAATCTATCCTCCAATCCTTCTTCTTCACTTTTGATCTTTTTGGACCTTACACTAGATGAGGGACATTGGTCTAATAAATCCTGAGTCAGAGCTCTTCCTTCCTTCTTTTTTCTCTTGGGCTTCTCTTCAGGGTTTAACTCTTTTCCTTTCCTACTCTTTTTAGAAGAAGAAGACGAAGGTTCCATGATTATAGCAAATATAAGAAACAACACTTACTTGGAGAAATGCTCAGCTCTTCTGGTTATCGTTTGCAAGTTTCCACAAGTTCTTTGCAATTTTCAGTCTTTTAGCATTGATCTGGTTCTTATGAAAATTCAATCAGTTCAACTGTAATCGTATGGGCAACTTGTGCACAGGTAATGTTCTACGTCTACAACGGCTACTCAAGTGTTTAAACTTAATTGCAGATGTGACATTCTTCACTTGGGCCTTTAACTCTTTCGCGGGAAGTACAGTTCGCTCAAAGTGATCATATTTCAAGTTATCGATGAAACCCTTGTCTTCGGCCGAGTGTTTAAATCTTTCATCGAAAGCCCATTTTCTTCGATACTATTCTTTTGATGAGTAGCCCATGTCGAGAAGCCACTTTCAAGACTCATCGAAATCGTTCTTTCATCGATAGACCTCCTTTTCGATAAGTCACTTGCAAGTTTCATCGAAATCATTCTTTCGATGAGTTTTTTTCTTCGGTGAGGGCCCATGTATGTTCATCGACATTCCTTTTTCATCGATATCCTCCTTTATCGATGAAACACCTTTTCTTTTATTCGACATTATGTCATCGATGAAAACTTGCGTTTCGATGAATGCTTTATGAGTTTCTTCATTTATGATATTCCTTCGAAATCACTTTTGCCCATTTGCCTTTCGTTTTTTACCTTTTCGATGAAACTTAGAGTATCGATGAGTGATTTTCTACATTCATCAAAAGTAACTTTTGCCGAAATACTTTTGCTTGGTGCTTTCTATACCTCATTTCGATGAAAATACTCTTTCGATGAAACTTCTTTTGCAGTGCTCGATACAATTTGCTAGCTGAAACATCTTTCAGTCTTCACGCCTATGGGAATATACATTTTTTTTATATATTTTTTATTTTCAAATATAGTGTTCAACACACCGCATGCGCATGCATCTCAGCACGTCCTAATTTTATGATCGACTAGTCGGAAGAGAATAAAGAGAAAGCAGGTTGTAAAAGATCAATGGTGATGTGGGTACATCAATAGTTGTCGCTATATCGCAATGAAAAGATGATCACTGGATATCTCATGCAACTTGGCGACTGATAACGTGGCAGATAGGTAATGCCCAGGCAGATCTAATGAGCCAATCAAGAGATGACACATGTTGACACACAGCACAAGAGAGAAAATCAGCTTGGGTTAAAGGTCACACAGTTGAAGAAAGATCAATGGTGATCGCAAAGATCTAACGGCTGTTGCTATGTCACAAGGAAAAGATGCACACTGGATTATTGCCACAACTTGGTGACTGATGATGTGGTAGACATGTGGCAGTCCAGGCGGATCTCCGAGGCCAATTAGGAGGTGACATATGTTGACACATAGCACAAGAGAGAGGATCAGTCGGAGTTAAAGTTTGAGCACTTTGGAGGAATATCAACACATGTCGCTATACCGCAAGAGGAAGTTGCAAGCTAGGTAATGGCCACGACTTGGTGACTGATGATGTGGCAGTTAAGGTAGCCATCTAGGTGGGCTAAGAATGAATGAGGATGCGCCACATCATAGGGCGTAGATGAAGAACCAAGGCAGACCAATTCCAGTGGTAGGTCCAAGTGGTGAGACAACGTGGACCCATGAGCGTGATAACTCAGTGATGAATAGTGAGTACCAAACTAGTACTGAGAGGGGGGGGTGAATTAGTACAAGCACAAAAACTTTTCCTGAACCGGTTTGATTGCAGACTGTAAACTACTGGAAATCCCTAACACCAGTCCAAACTAGATTACTACCGGTTAAACACAGTGCAATTATGAAAGACATGAACCAGTCAATCTTCTTAGCTTTTCATACAACCTACTCCCTCATTTCCACTTTATCCTTATGCATAAACAGATAATCTATCATCAGAGATATAATAACTTTCTAGATCCACATGATTCACTGCTTGACAGAAAACAACAAAGCATCACATGAAAAAGACATCACATATGACACACATATTTTTCACGTGGAAACCCAACTGGGAAAAACCATGGTGGGGATGAATACCCACAAGCTATTTTGAACTCTTTAGAAGTCCACTCTGTTAGAAGCCTAGTCCAGTTAAAGACCGTTACAACAGGTTCTGTTAGGAACCGATCTTGTTAGGGATCACTCGGTTAAGGGATGGCTAGAATACCCAGTTAAGGGTTAAACCCTATTAGAGGTTACCTTGTTAGAGGATTTTATGAACTCAATGGCTTTGATTCACCCTGTTAAAGGATTTACAGCAAGCTAGTTAAAGCTAACCTATTAAGGGATTTTCCAACTGTTGAAGTGATTAGAGATCAACGGGTATTACAATGATCTAGTAATAGCACTCAATGCCAATGTAGATCCGCTTTAGTTCCTTCCTTCTGCACTAACACTATGCAAGTATCAATCCTCTCAACTGGTTTGGCAAGAATCACGTATCTCTGCACATAGATACACACATAACATTTGCCAACAACCTCAGCATGAAACACCACATCGACCTTATAGGAAACGGATAGGTCAATAGCATAAAGCCTAAACCTTGAACACTTAGGTTGAGAAATTTAGTTAGTTCAATCCTGACCATTGAACACTTTGCATTTGAATACAATGGTCTTGAACAGATCTCAAGACATTCTCCATCATTCATTCTTTGCCACTTCTCAGAGGTGATAACCCATCACACGTTCTCCACCATTTGCAGAGACTTCGCACATTCCTAAGGTAGATAGGATCAATCTCCTTCATGAAAGATCCTTCACGTGCACAAGGCTAACATGGCAACACAATCTGATCTCTTATTACAATGCTAACTCATCACACAATGCCATCGGTTGAAACACACAGGCTTGAAACACTTCAACCAAAAACCCTGAAGCTGAGACTACCAACTGGTAGTTATTCCATATGAACCCTAGATACAAAACATTCCTTATATCGGTTCTCATTCCAACATACCAGTTCCAGTTCACTTGGACAAGCATACCGCTTCACTTTTTCACATATGTCGGTTCACAACATTAGCATATTACCGGTTCTCTTTCAGCATATTGACATCAATGACAACACAATATCATCATGTCAACATATTCTGCACATATGCCAACAGAGCAAACCAGTGGTTGACATGTGGTGACACCGTGGCATAAGAGAGACCCACTCAGAGAGAATAACTAGCAAGCAAGTTAGATTGATCAATGACAACCAAAGATGATCTGACCATTGTCACTATGCCACGATGCAGAGATGCATGATGATTACGGCCACAACTTGGTGACTAAGTGTTGGGACCTGGTGAGATGCAATTTCGGTGAAACTTGGCTTTCATTGAGTCTTGCAGATTGTTTTCCAAAGAGAATATTTCACTGAAAGACTTACCGAATAGAGATAAGAAAGAGGTGGGCCCGTTCAAGAGTGTTAATATTTTTGAGTGATGCCAAGGTTGAGCCCTAAGCAAATCAGAGGCTGACACATGGCAAAGGTCTACAAATGAGCAGATGTCTATATTTTTTAAAAGTCAACTTTGAACTTGAACTTTCAACCGATTCAAGTGGTTCAATGGTTCAAGTGGTTCAAAGTTCATTATTGTCGCCCATTCCCATGGGCCTAGGATGACAAGGCAAAATCAAAAAGAGGTGGGCGCTCCAGAGTGTTGAAAATTTTAAGTGATGCTCATGTGGATCCACAGAAAAAGTCTAAATGTAGCACGTGGCAAGGGTCAAATGACTAAGTGGGCCCGTTATTTTCAAAGACCAACTCAGGCGGGGTTTTAAAGGTCGAGTAAGTATAAAAAGATCCAATGGCTATCGCTATACCACAATAGAAAAGTGTCTGAGCATTAATCACCGCGACATGGCGATAAGCCGCTAGCAGTTCTGGCAGTTAGAGAGAAAACCAGACAGTTAATCCAGGTAGTTAGTGAGGTCATGTTGAGATAAAAGAGCAAAGACCCCAGAGTCAATCAGAAAGTGCCATGTGATAGAGTGTAGATATAGATCAAAGAGGATTGGATGATCAGGATAGCTTCTCGAATAAATTACCATTGACCCAATGGATTTGATTTCAGAGGTCGGGAGAACTGGTTGTCTGCACGGTGAAAAGCCCGCCAAGTGAAGAGTTAAATTTTTGCATGAAAGATTAATACAAATATTGATCGATTGTCTAAAATGTAAGTGTTGCATATCATTTGAAAGCTCATGAAATAGAGAGATCATATTTTTCAACCATTTATACGAGAAGTTTCAGCATGAAGAGTAGTTGCTAGGGAATACATTCGATATTTTCAATAGGATTTCTTTTAATACAGTCTCAGTTCATTTTATCATGCAGATTTCACATGGGGATAGCTATTTTTTGCACTTAGACATGCAGATTTTCAAACAAAGGGTTCTTCTTTTTCAGTGAAGCTTTGTTAGGCAGGATCGGTAGCTCCATATGCAGTAAAGAGATTTTCTCTTCATGCAGGATCAGTGGCAGTCCTTTGGAGCAATAAGATTATTATTTACAATATTATGCATGAGTTTTTGTGCCTTTCTTGAGCAGATTCACCCAAGGCTTTTCTCATGCAGCCATTTTAGGGTTTTGAGGAGATTCATCAAAATATCTATATATTGTCTTCCTCCTTTTTTCCCTCTGGTTCTTTATTTTTTGCATACACATTTTTGCAAAAAAGCATTGTATCTCAGCACTTTTTTCAGTTTTCAGCATTGTAATAGAGATTATTTTCAGTTTGCAATAGAGAGTTTCAGTTTCCTTCTCAATTATTTCTTATTCTTCCATTGTCAGATGAATGATTTTGACAAAGTTATTGTGATTTATTTTTGAATCCTTTTCTTTGTCTCATTTATGCTTTGTAGAAATAGGAAGATTTCATAGTAAATTTAGGTTGTGGGTTGTGTTCATTTGGTTTTTCTAGTTCTTTGCATGTTTGTGAAAAATTACTTTTCCTACATGTAGAAGTTAGATAACTTCGAGCCTTCACATGAAATGTTTATGAATTTCATGACCTTATTTGATTCGTGAGATAGTTTTTGGGTCTTGTTGCAGCTGGTTATAGTTTTAGGATAGCAAGTAGAACTGCACCATTTTGGTGTATCACCATCATTAGGATAGGTTTTTTCATTACATGAAAGACTTTTACCCTTTTTTCCACATTGAGAAACTCACAGGCTCGAAGGTGTTTCCACATTTCACAAGATTGCTTGTTTTTTAACTTAGCATCATGGGTGCAATCGTCATTGACAAAAATGACCATGGAAACTATGAATCAAGCCTAAACCTATGTGTGTTTGTGAAGCCAAGGGTTGTCTATTTGGAGAGACAACACCTCATTTGTAAATGTGTTTTAATTTGTAAATGTTTATGCTTGGATGTGTGTTTAATTTGAAAATTATTTAATTTATTAATTCCAAAAAAAAAAGGGGGACATTTCCATGTGTATTTTAGTGATGTGTAATTCTTTTTGTGGTGTCACTTGACACATGTGTTGTAAAGTGAGTTGGCAATGACATGTCCCTTGGAAGGAATTTATTTTACCAATGCATTTTTTTCAATTATCCTAGTATGGTCCCAAAAAAGTCTTGGATAGGGAGCTATTAGAAAGGTCAACTCAAGATTAACCCGTAGGTAAGCTTAAGTCTTGGATAGGGAGCCATTAGAAAAGGTCAACTCAGGGTTGACCCATTGGTAAGCTTTGGATGAGTTTCTAGAGGGTTAAACTAACTCCTAGGGTCAAGTTAGGGGAATTTTTAGTGGGTCATATGATGTACCTATGGATGAAGACCAAATTTAGCCATGGTCCACTCCCTAGGGACTGTTTAGTCACCCCAAAAGTTGAGTTTTCCACATTGGCCGAATTTCAACTTTTGAGGATCCTACCTAGGTTAGACAACCCTCCTCATGAGTGACATTGCTCTTCCCCATCCCTTTTTACCTTTTGAGGTGCCTTGGCTAAAGAGTTTGTAAGGTGTTTAGAAGACCAACCTATGAACATCCCTCACTCTTCCCAAGAGAATTGGAAAGAGTGAGGAGTGTCTTATTAGGGAATGATTTGGGAAGGGGAAGTTTTATCACCCACTCTCCATTTTTGGAGACATAGACTTTCTTGAGAAATTGGTCTTGGATTGGGAAGGTTTTTTTGGCTAAGTCTTGTGAAGGAAAAGTTAGTGCATTTGGGTAGCTCTCCTACAACTTGTTTTCATCCTTTTGGCAGATTTAAGGTTGGCTGGTTTACTATCTCATGTATGTTGCTTTGTATTTGAAAAAATTGTTTGTTGTAGTTGTTTTTCCATTGTTGATTTCTTAGCATGTTTAGGAAGATGTTGAGTTCTTCCCTATGTGTTTGTGTTATTGAGGTTTTATGTTAATGTTTTGGGATTTTTCAAGGCCAAACTCACCCTTGGGAGGGTAGAGTGGCCTTGGGGTGAAGGGCTATTTGAGAGCCTATGAGTGTAGAGGCTCTCTTTGGAAGAGAGTGATTCACAAGGGGTTATGGGACCCTTGTTGCATAGTGTTTTGTTTATGCAATGGGGTTCATAAGGGGAGTTTGTTGGCTTGTATGCCTTGGGGGACATAAGGAATTATTGGGACAAGTTTGGAAGTTGTGGATGTGTTTTTTGGTAGCCTTGCAATGGAATTTTGTTCTCCTACTTTCAAAATTCTCCTCTAGGTATTTTGTCCACCTTCACCCCACCTGAAAAGTCACATAAGTGATGTTGTTTATCCTTGGGTTGAGAGTGTGAAGGTTGTGAGTTTTCTTGATTGTATGTGTATTGATTGTTTGTATCTCATTTAGCATTGGTTCTCCTAGCTCGGGGGTGGCTTCTTGTAAGCCTAGGTTGGGAGGTGATCCTCCATGGTCACAACCTACAACTTTTATTTGCAGGTTTGCTTGGGAAGAGATTGGGAAGGAAGTTGAAATGATCATATTTCTTATTATATTTAGTTGCAGAAAAGAAAAAGAATGTATTTGATAAGCCCTCATTTAGTAGAAATGAGAGGATTGATTTAGTTATTTCCTATTTTTAGTAACAAAAAGCTATGATGTACTAAATGTAACTATTGGATTTGTTTTACCATATAACAAAGATGTATTTTATTTGAGTAATTCCTTGCAAAGAAAATATTAATATTTGAGTTATTCTTTATTGTTATTTACTTCTTGAAACAGATTAGGAATGAAGTCTATTTCTGTCTTATTTAGCTAATTCATAAAGAAATGAAATATATTTAAATGTTGTAATGCAGTTATTAGTAAAGAAAGGAAATATTGCTTCTATCTATAGTTCAAACACAAAATAAATAAATGGATTTTAGAGTGAATATTAATATTGCATCACATCTGTTGTTTATGGATTAAATAGATTTTTTTTATATAGTTAGTTGCAACTGTTAATAAAAATATCTTTGTCTTATATTTCCTATTCTGAAAAATGCATGTGTAGAGAAAAAGTTAGGAAATATTGTGAATCTAGTTATAGTTAACTTAAAGCAAAAAGGAAATTGTATCTTATTTAAAGAAAAACAAAAGCTATTCTATTCTGTTATCTAAGAAGATCCTACTGTTAAACTTGAAAAGAAACATATTTAAAACAAGAAATATATATATATATATTTAACTGTTGTACATTCCTGAAACAAAATGAATAACACTTTTCTACATTAAAGTTAAAATACACAGATTTAATAAACTATGAGAAATCTGGAAATAAAGAAAATGTTTATTTATTCTAAGTATTCTTATCATACCATATTTAAATCTTGAGAACAGTTTGTTGTTAAAAATACTCATGTATATATATTAATATATATATATTGACATATATATATATACCTTAAAATATATATTATAGTGCTTACTGTTAAAGCTCGGGTAGGTATTCATATATTGATATATATTAACATTATTAAAACATATATTTTAATGCTTACCGAGCAGATTTTTTTTTAGCAGATAAAAAAAAATGCATTGCTACCCATTGGAGCCAAGGGCTCCCTGTGGACCCACAAGGCGGCTTCGTCCACACTGTGGGTTGTTACCTATTGGAGTTGAGGGCTCCCTATGGGTGTGAACGCACAGGGCAGCTCTAACCGCACTGTGGGCCACGACCCATAGGCACGGTGGTGATCATCCTGTGGGGAGCCCCACGATGGCCACCTCCCCTCCAACTCAAACTGTCGCGGCCCTTCAAAAAAATGCCTTCCCTCTCCTTCAGCCCTCCTCAAATCTCTTGGCCCTAATTCAACCTCTTTCACCTACACACATACAAACAAAAAAAAAATGTAGAACAAGCAACCCTAACCCAATTTCGGGTTAGGTTTAGCTTGATAGAAAATGGAAAATAAAAAGAAAAGAAGTTAGTATAAATGAAATAAACAACCCTAGTTAGTGTTCATTAAAATAATATTATAAATGAAATGAGGGGGAATTCTTTTTAAAATTTGAAAAGAATTACCCCCCCCCCCCCATTTGTTTATAGTCAATATGATAATTAACTTCTATTATTGCCTAGGGGAAAATTGTTCTAATACAGACTTTATTTAGGATATTATGTGTAAGTACACACACACACACACACACACACATATATACTAGTTTATATATATATTTACATATGGATATTTAGGTTAAAGTTATTTTGGAAGTTTTATTAATGGGATTTATTAAAATTATAATGTAAAATTTTAATCTATAAGGTCAATGTTGGCCAAATTATTAATAGCTGATATTTAAAATATCTAAGGGGAAATAAATTAGACTTTAATATGAAATGAATTTATTAGGGAAATATTATATTGATTTGGTTAACTTAATTAGTTAAATTTAAAAGTGTTATTCGCGTTTGCTCAATTAAATATTTTTAACATGAGTTAACGTTATTTTATTTAGCCCTTGAGTATTTAAATACTATTGAGATAATTAATATCTCTTGATTTATTATTGGAGTATTTTAATTAGGGGAAATTAATTATTTTAGTTGAATTAATTAATTAATTTGTGACGACCCTCTTGGGGAATAATTAGTCTACCTTAAATATTGACGAAATAAATTATGGAGTTGATTAAATCAACTTTAGGAAACCATTCTATTTAATCCTGATTTAACCTTTAGTTAAGACACAAACTTATTTATTCTTTTTTAAATGTAGAGTATTTAGTATTTTTGTGTTGTTTTAAACAAAAATTGTTCCGTTTTTTGCCCAAAACTTTGGGCATGACAAAACGCATGCATTGATCAACCCAAAAGGCATCCTGCTATAAGCAAAAGTGCCCCATGGAGTAGTGAAAGAAATCATATGTTGATCTTATTTGTGAACCTCCACTTTGTTGTACCCTAAGAAACCATAAAGCATGGACAACATCTGAGTTGTTTGCAATACTTGATCCATTACCAACAATGGGTAATTATCTTTGAGTGATGCTTGGTTCAAGTTCCAAAAATCCACACAAATATGGATCTCACTATTTTTCTTGCACACTGGAACAATGTTTGCCATCCACATTGAATGGTAAGTAGGATAAATAATCTGTGCATTAAGCATTTTTTTTATTTTAGACAAAATAGTGCCTAAATTTTTTGAATTATATTGCCACTACTTTTGTCTAAAAGGTACAACACCGAAATTAAGAGGTATATCATGTTGTACTTATTTTGGATGAAAAGACTTCAAGTCATCATAAGAATAGGCCAACACATCAATGTATTGATGCAAAAGTTGAACAAACTTATCTTTATCTTCTAGCATATAACGTTTACCAATATTCACAATCTTTGGGTTAGCTTCTAATCCAAGATTATATTTTTCAACCTCCATGGTTGAATAAGGTCCTAACTGTTGTTGTTGATTGACATAATGATCATTTGTATCAAACAACTTCTCTAGTGAAACTAAACCCTTAGGAATCTTATTCCCTATCAATTGAATAAAGTCCTCACCTATTTCAAAATCTTTGTCAGATATTGATTCTTGGGAAGAATAATTACTGCCCTCAAAGCATAAATTACTAAAATTATCATTAGTTTCAAGAAAATTGATAATTTTCTTATCATCATTGAATATCTACCAATGATCCCAATTATCAAGAACACTTGGCATACAAGTCAACTCAATAGTGTACTTATCTTAGTTGAAATCCTTGTGAGGAATCAAGAGAGAGGCAGATGTTGTAAGGGAATTGGCCCTTTCATTGAATTCTCTGGAAACTACTAAGATGTTGAATGCATAAAATGCCTCAATGAAATCCCACACCAAATTCTAATAATGCTAGAGCCTATCATATCTTGTCTAATATATTTTCCTCACTTGACATACCAGTTCTCGTCATCACCTTGTGTGTGAAGGTTCTTTATGCCTTTCTTATGTGAAACTTCAATACCTAACAACAAAGATTCATATTCAACTGTGTTGTTAGTATTGGAAAATTACAATTTGAAAGAATAAGGGAAAATCTCTCCTTGAAAACAAATGAGAACAATGCCTACCCTAGATCCAATAGAAGCACAACTCTCATCAAACTCTAGAAGTCAGACATCATTATAACTATTAACATTATCATTTTTAGAGCTTTGAACTTGATCAACTATCACTTGAAGGATACATCAGATTTAAAAATTGGATCTCCACTATCATCATTGCTTGAAGATGTAGCTTTTGCATCGCATCTGCAAATCTTTCATTGATTGAGAGACTTGAAGATTTAGAGCCTTTGAATACCTCAAAAAAAAATGACCAATCTTGAGAAAATTGTGAAAACTCATCGATATGTAGATAGTAATTTCCTATTCTAGAGAACTCGAATAGGATTTATGCATGAGGGTCATTAGATTTTAGCATCATATACTTGGGTTGCCTCACAGGAAGAAATTTTTGCGTAACTCACTTAATAGGAATCTTAGCTTGAGACATGTCCATATTAAGTTCCCCTCCTACATCTTTACAAAAATTGTGTCCCAATAAAATTCCATAGGAGGTGGGAATATTTGCAACCAAGACTATCATCTTGATCTTTTTATCTAGAAAAGATGCAAATGCAAACTGTGCATCCTTGATTTGTCCCACAAGAGGCACTTTTTTGTTTTCCATGGAATAACAATTACCAAAAGTTTTTGTCAAAGTTAATCCTGATAATATGATAAAACAATAATGATCTAGACAACTACTGAGAGGACGAGGGGTGAATCAGTAGATAGAAAATAAAATAAACTTGCACCAAACTTAATTCCAACTCATAAACAACTTGCTAAACTAACTGGTTTAGTCACTATATCAAAAAACTGAAACTGCATTGTCAAACTTTAGCAACTGACCAAAACATCAATGATACAATGCAACAGATCTGAAACTCACATATTATTTAACCAAAATATTAAACCACTTTACTAATATCGGTAATAGATCATTTCAAATCACTTCCGGTCATCTAAACATATCTAAGTGGATTTACCAATTAATCATATCAACCATATCAAAACACATCCACAAAATCATTCACCACTTGACACAATGATTTTTCACGTGGAAAACCAAATGAGAAAAACCATGGTGGGGATGAATACCCACAAGTATTTTGAACTTTCTGAAGTTTTCCATGTTAGGAGCCAAGCCTTGTTAGAAGCTTATACAATAATGTTCTGTTAAGAATAGATCTGGTTAAGGACCACCCGATTAAGGGATTGACTACAATACCCTATTAAAGGCAATACCCTATTAAAGGTAAACTTGGTAGAGGATTTCAAATCCAAGCTAATGGATTGCCTGGTTAGAGGATTTAAACAAGAATCCTATTAAAGCTTACCCAGTTAAGGTATTTAACTATTGTAATGGTTAGAGAACAACAAGTTCTTTGTTGATCTAGTAATAGCACTACCTTGCTTAATCAAATCCTTTTCTGCTTCTATCTACCTTCACAACATTCTACAGACACTCCTTCTGGTTTGGCAATAGTCACACTACTACACTTAACAAAATTACCAACACAATTACAAACAACTCATTGACCTTAAATACAAATACAATAGGTCGGTAACATAGCACAAAACCTACAAATCTCATAGAGATTACAAACATATTGGTTCAATCATAACCGTTGGAGTACATAGCAATCAACTACACATTATTTAAGACAACATCAACCGCTCTTGGATCACCACACATTGAATCCTGTAGCTCATCACGCGTTTACCACTTCATGCTATGCATTTGATCATTCCCAAGATAAATAGCTATCTTCACATGTTGAATCCACTTTGAAACTCATCACATGCATCATGCATACATGGCATCATAATCTCTAATCATCATTCGGTCATAGATCATCACAACCGACTCACCAAGCTCCATCAGTTAGGGTTCTCTTATCAACTAGTTAGGGTTACCGATTGATCACTCTACTTCAATAACAATACCAATACCGGTTGATCACTCTGCTTTACTATCGGTTGCATTATTGCATCACTACTAGTTGTAATACAACTCCATTACCAGTTACTATTGACATCAATGGCAACACTATACTTCATCAATATAATCTTCATGCAATGCCAACAATCTCCCCCTTTGACATTGATGGCAATATAAATATAAATACCCTTTGATTGTGATGATTGAGAGTAAAACACATAAAAAGGTATAGGAATCCTGGTTTACAGTTTTCCCATATACTCTCCTTCGACTGTATCTCCACGTCTTCAGCTGGTAACTGGCTATTCAATCATATTCAATTCTTCTCCCCCTTTGATAGCAATGCCAAAGTGAAGGTTAACCATTCCATGCTTCACCGATCTACAACTAGTTTCTCCCCCTATGTATTAGCTCCACTCTACACCAATCCATCTTCAAGATTTTCAATAAGCTTTGGGACTGATGTCCTCCACATCTTCTTAATTGACTTCATGTAGGGGTACAACCCCTAACTTACCTCTAAGATACTCAAATGTAGCCTTAGGTAGAGGTTTAGTACAGATATCTGCTAGTTGTTCTTTAGTAGATACATGCTCCAGTGACACATCTTTACTTTGCACTTTCTCTCTCAAGAAATGATACTTCAACTCAATATGCTTTGTTCTATCATGCAACACTGGGTTCTTAGAAATGTTTATCGCACAGGTGTTATCACAAAAAATCCTTACCGCTTCTGATATCTTCAACTTGAAACCTTCCAAAATGTGTTTCATCTAGATTGCTTGGGTACAATTCATATATGCTACAACATATTCAACTTTTGTTTTTGATTGTGAGATACAACTCTGTTTCTTGCTGCTCCAAGACACTAGTCTTCCTCCAAGAAAAAATACTCCTCAAGTTGTACTCTTCCTGTCATCAACATTGTCTACCTAGTCTGCATTTGTATATACTTTTAAATCAAAGTCTTTTGCATATGGATACCATAATCCATAATCAATTGTGCCTTTCAGATATCTAAAAATTCTTTTGGTTCCAACCATGTGTGTCTCCTTTAGGCTTTTCTGAAATCTAGCAAGCAATCCTACTACATGAACAATGTTTGGTTTGTTGTGGACAACTTAATGTAGTTTACCTATCATTGACCTATACTCTTTTTCATCCATTGATACAGAATCATCCTCTTTAGACAATTTACAGCCTGTAACCATTGGTGTTCCAACTAGTTTATAGTCTCCCATTCCAAAAGTCTTCAAAACTTCTTTCACATATTGGACTGTGTGATGAAAATACCTTCCTTCATCTATTGGATTTGTAGAGCTATGAAAATATTTATTTTATCTACTAGTGACATCTCAAACTCATTCTTTATTTCACTAGCAAAATCATGACACATGTCATCATTTCCTCCAAAAATTATATCATCTACAAATACCTCACTTACCAGTATCTTATCTCCTTTTGACTTAAGATATATGTTATTGTCTTCATTGGTTCTCTAAAAACCAATCTTCACCAAGTGAGAGTGCTATCTTTCATACCATTCTTTAGGTGCTTGCTTAAGTCCATATAATGCCTTACGTAATTTGCGCACCATGTCCTTTTGTATAGTTAAAGCATAACCATCCAATCTTGCAACTGGTGCAAACGTCTCACCATAGTCTTCACCTTCTTCTTGTGCATATATTTTGCATACCAGTCTGGCTTTATTTCTGATCACTACTCCATATTCATTCAATTTATTTCTTGATACCCATTTTGTACCTATTACATTCTTGTTCTCCGGTCTGGGTACCAATGACCAAGTATTGTTCTTCTCTATCTAGTCAAGTTCTTCTTCCATTGCCTTGATCAAGTCTTCATCTGCAAATGCTTCTTTTGTAGTTCAAGGCTCAATGATGAAAATCGTACAAGAGTTATCTCTAAGCCTTGTTCTTGTTAGCACACCTACATTCATGTCTCCAATAATCTGATCGGGGCTATGATTGAGTCTAATATACCTTGGAATAACATGATCTTGATTTCCAGGTTCTTCTTCTTCTTCACTATCTTCATCTTTTTTTGGACATCCCTTTTTCAATTGAACTGGGGCTACTCTATTCTGTTCACCAACTTTTAGCTTCACCGGTTCTGGTTCAAAAAATAGTGTGTAAGTTTCTTCTTCTTCCTTCTCTTTACTGGTTTCTCCTTATTTCTCAAGAAACTCATCAACTTAGACATTAACACTTTCAATGATCTTCTTGGTCTGGTTGTTGTAGCACTATAAGCTTTGCTCTTGGTGGAGTAACCAAGAAATATGCCTTCATCACTCTTGGTATCAAACTTACCAACTTAATCACCTCTTTTGATAAAACATCTGCTATCAAAAATTTTAAAGTAACTGACATTAGGTGATCTACCATACCAGTACTCATAGGGTATTTTATCCTTACCTCTTTTAACTAATATCTGGTTCATTATGTAAACAGTTGTGCTGACAACTTATCTCCAAAATGTCTTAGCTATACCTCCTTGAATTAGCATAGTCCTAGCAGCTTCAACAGCTAACCGGTTGTTCCTTTCTGCAATACCATTCCATTTTAGTGTCCTAGGTGTAGAAAGACGCCTCTTAATTCCATTGTCTTCATAGTATCTAGTGAATTCCTTTGAAGTAAATTCACCACCTTGATCAGTTCTTAAGCACTTTATCTTCTTTCCACTTTCATTTTCAACTAAGGCTCTAAATGCCTTAAATTTGCTAAATTCTTTTATCTTATCTTTCAATAATGTGACCCACATCATCCTTGAGCAGTCATCAATAAATATCATGAAATATCAATAGCCTTGAATACTCCTAGTCCTCATTGGTCCACAAAGGTCGGTATGAACCAAATCTAGAAAATATTCAGCTGAAAAAGATTTTCTCTTGAAGGTTGAGGATTTCATCTTCCCTAACTGACATTCCTTGCACAAAGCATTCACTGGTTTGTCCAACTATGGCAAACCTCTTACTGATTTGGACTTACTGACTTTTACAATGTTATCAAAATTTACATGACAAAATCTTTGATTCCAAATCCAACTATCTTCTACTTTTGCAATTAAACAATTGTTGACTTTAGAGCCTAAATGAAACAAGTTACCTCTAGTCTTTTTGTTGGTTGCAATCAGTTCAACTTTGCTTCCATAAATCTTGCAGACTCCATTCTTGCATTCCATAGGGTAACCTTTGTCATTAAGTTGAGCAACACTCAAAATATTGTGTTTCAGTCCTTCAACCCAGTAGACATCATCTGCACTGCTCTTACCAATCAGAGAGATGGATCCTTTCCCTTTCACCATGTAGGGTGATTCATTCCCAAATCTCACAACACCTCCATTAAATTCCCTCAAAGTAAGAAACTTACTCTAGTCATCGGTCATGTGGTGGGAACGACCACTATCTATAATCTAGTAATCACAACTATCCATGTGAGAGACCAATGCCTTTTGATCTGATATCTCTTCTTTAATAGCAACAAAGACAATGTCCTCATTTGCATCTTCCTCGGATTCTTCATCTATAATTCTTGTATCAATAGCAATGAGACAATCTCTTTTACCTTTGCCTTTATACTTCTTATACTTCTCACAATTTTACTCATTATCTCCATTTGGATAGTTAGCAGCAATATGTCCAATCCAGTTACATGCAAAACACTTCAAAGGTAATTTACCTCTGTACTTACCAGTGCCTCTAGGTAATTGCTTGGCCAATAATGCTTCAAGTTCAATCAGACTATCTTCATCATCTACCTCTCTATTGGATCTAGACTCATGACTGTAGCTTACTTCTCTTATTTTCCTTACCGGTGGGGTTGAAACTGAAGCTCTAAATGCAGATTATGATCTCTAAACACTTCCATCAAAACCATTTAATTCAAATGCAGTTAATTTACCAATGATGGAATCAAGAGTTACATTTGTTTTATCATTAGACTTGAGTTCTTGAATGGCTGCAACTCAGATAGCATAGACTGGTAGAAGGGTTCTCAACACCTTGCTAACCACTGGGGTATCGTCCATTGTACCTCAAATACTTTTGATCTCTTCAAGTATCTCCTTGATCCTCTGATCATACTATTGATTTTTTTATCCTTAATCCATCTGCATATCATCAAATTTACCTCTTAGATTCTCTTCTTTGGCAATCTTAACATGCTCATCACTGCTATAGATATCTTCCAATTTCTTTCATACTTCATAAGTAGTCTCCAAACCATGAACATCAACATACTCTGAATCAGACAAGGAACTGATAATGGTCTCCAATGCTTGATTGTTCTCTTGTTGCTTCTTCTTTTGATCATCTAACAAAATCCCACTAGGCAAGTTATATTTAGTAACAACATGCTCCCAATATTGACTTCCTAAGCTCTTGATATAGATCTTCATCCTATCACTCTAGATTTTGTAGTTTTTCCTATTGAACTTTAGACCTTCTTTCTTCATCATGTTCTCCTAGATCTTTTCCTCAAGCTATTAGGCTTAAACATAAGAGGACCTAAAATGCTCCGATACCAATTGATAATATGATGAAACAATAATGATCTGGACAACTAATGAGAGCAAAGGGTGAATCAATAGATAGAAAATAAACTAAACTTTCACCAAACTTAATTCCAACTCAAAAACAACTTGCTAAACTAACTGGTTTAGTCACTGTATCCAAAAACTGCAACTCCACTATCAAACTTTACCAATTGACCAAAAAATCAATGATACAATGTAACAGATCTAAAACTCACATACCATTAAACCAAAACATTAAACAACTTTACTAATATCAGTAATAGCTCATTTCATATCACTTCCAGTCATGTAAACATATCTAAGTGGATTTACCAGTTAATCATACCAACCATATCAAAACACATCCACAAAATCATTCACCACCTGACACAGTGATTTTTCACGTGGAAACCCAAATGGGAAAAGCCTTGGTGGGGATGAATACCCACAAGTATTTTGAACTCTTTTGAAGTTCACCCTGTTAGGAGCCAAGCCTTGTTAGAAACTTATATAATAATGTCATGTTAAGAACAGATCCGGTTAAGGACCACCTGGTTAAGGGATTGACTACAATACCCTATTAAAGGTAACCTCAGTAGAGGATTTCAAATCCAAGCTAATGGATCACTTGGTTAGAGGATTTAAACAAGAAGCATGTTAAAGCTTACCCAGTTAAGGGATTTAACTATTGTAATGGTTAGAGAACAACAAGTTATTTGTTGATCTGGTAATAGCACTACCTTGCCTAAGCAAATCCTTTTCTGCTCCTATTTGCCTTCACAACATTCTACAGACACTCCTTTTGGTTCGGCAATAGTCACACTACCACACTTAACAAAATTGCCAACACAATTACAAACAACTCATTGACCTTAAATACAAAAATAATAGGTCGGTAACACAACACAAAACCTACAAATCTCATAAAGATTACAAACATATCAGTTCAATCATAACCATTGGACTACATAGAAATCAAATACACATTGTTCAAGACAATATCAACTGCTCTTGGATCACCACACATTGGATCTTGTAGGTCATCACGTGTTTACCACTTCATGCTATACATTTGATCATTCCCAAGATAAACATTTATCTTCATGCACCAAATCCACTTTGAAACTCATCACATGCATCATGCATACGTGGCATAATCATCTCCGATCATCATGCGGTCATAGATCATCACAACCGATTCACCAAGCTCCATCAGTTAGGGTTAGCTTATCAATAGGTTAGAGTTACTGGTTGATCACTCTACTTCAATAACAATACCAATACCGGTTAATCACTCTGCTTTACTACTGGTTGCATTACTGCATCACTACCAGTTGCAATGCAACTCTATTACCGATTACTATTGACATCAATGACAACACTATACTTCATCAATGCAATCTTCATGCAATACCAACAAATCCCAAGACATTAGCCACCTTAGATGGCATAACATTGTCAGACGCTCCAAAATCTATAACATAGTTACTCAACTTGAAACCATTTATCAGCAAAGAAATATAGAAAGGCTCTATCTTTCCTGGGATAGATGAAGGAATGGTGACAAGGTTATTTGGTAGATTCTTGGGCTTGGGAGCAACAAGTATTTTTGGGAAGAATTTGGAATAGGATGAGTATCATTATCTTTGACAAATTTAACATCCCTATCAAACTGATCTGGGTTGGCTTGTAGGTATTTTACCTCAAACCTTTGAATTTTTAGTTTTCTTAGCATGGTCAATTATATCAAAATCTTGAAAGAACTAGCTAAAGAAGGTACTAAATTATCAAACTGGGGGATTTGAGGTACTTGGTCTTGTTAAATTAGAAGAAGCCATAGGATGATCATTAATACTTTCTTGTTTTTTTTGTTTTTGTGTCCTTTGGGAGGACTAGCAATAGTGTCCCCCTTTTTGCAATGAAAATTTGTAATTGAACATAATCTTTTGCTTTCACTTCATCATATTTAGGATGATCAAGGTGACTTTGGGAATAATTATTGAAAAATATTTACTATGAATTTCCTCAGATTCAACATGGTCCTCATAATGCATGTATAAAATAGTAGAGTTGCCACCTGCATCTTCTTCTTCTTGATAAAGTGCAGCAATATCTTCTATGTGAAACTCGAAAGATAGAGTTTCATTTTGGTCGGTCTCATAGTACCCCACTATCGATTTCTCTAGAGGAGCTTCAAGGGAAAGTCTCTCTAGTGGAGGAGGCAACTTGGCTAGATTCTTTGTAGCATAATTTTCAATAAGGTTTGGATATGTCCTCCTTGGAATATCCTTGTATGGTGCAGAGAACATACCTTGAGAGACTTCCTTTTTTAAAGGAAGCAACTTATTTGCCAACTTTTATACCATTGGGTTTGTAGTACCGATGTAGAAGGCTCCAAAGTAGAGACTCCTTTGGATATGTTAGGATCCTTTCTTATCTAACCAACAAAGATAAGATCATCCTCACCTTTTGTGGCCAAGGTTTGTGCATTAGCCAAGTTGGCTAGATTATCCCTTCTTAGAAAGAAACTCACCTCAAGTAATTGAGAGTTGATGAAGAAACATTTTATATTTTCAGTGGTAGGCTAAGGCATAGTAGGAATGTGATTCTTCAGCTTTTTGAACTTGGCTATGAACTCATGTATAGGCTCATGTGGATCTTTCCTCATTTGGGTGAGTTGAGCCAAGATAGCATGCACATCTTTAGCAGGTTTGAATCTTGCTTCAAATTATGTCCTGTGTGTTTGACAATTATTAATTGTTTGAGAAGGCAAATGATAGAACCACTCTACTACTGCACCTTGTAGAGTTCCAATGAAAATTCTTACTGATACACCTCATATTCCACACCACACACACCACATTCCATATAAATGACATCAATGTGCTCATCTGGATGTTGTTTTCCATCCCCATAGAACTTGGGAATGTTATTCCTTAAGCCTTGAAGAAGAGGATGAAGGGGCGGAATAAGATTTAGAGGCCCAAAATTTTCTCCTTAAGGGCCTAGTGGTGGTGGTGGTTTTGTTGCCTTTGTACCTTGATTAAAAGGAGGAATTACAAACCTTTGCACTTGGGGAATTATCAAAGTCCTTGTAGCACTCGATGCTTCACTTGGAATGGAATACCTCACATTGGTGGGAGGATAATTCTTTGTACGGTATATGGGAGATCTTGTTCTAGCAAGAAAATAATCAAAATTATTCTTCTATAGCAACTTGAAGATAGGATCAATGATACCTTGATTTCAACTACCATGAGTATTACTTGGATTGGCCAGATTAGAAGCTTTAGGAATAAATATGAAAATATAACTTTAAACAAATCCAAAAATAAGAAAATTGGTTTGCTCAACCAATATCTTTGATCACTTGGTTATGTGTTATCCCTAATAGAGTTGCCAAAAATTGTTGGTTGAAAATTTTGTAAACTGGAAAAGTTTACAGAATGTGGGTTTTAGCCACAGTGTGTGAGATTAAATCTCTCCTCACAAAGGGGAGATTGCCTTCCTATTTCATTTCCACTAAGGAACTAGTATCTATTAACAAGGGATTTCACTTCTTTCAATACTTGGAATGTTCAAGACACTAGTATGAGCAATAATAATCGATAAAGAGTTAAGTTGAACAAAAGAACAAGTCAACAATGTACCAGTGCAATAAATATAATTAAGAAACTTGTGTAGCACAAAGACTTCCACAATTTCCTATCAAGGTTTAACAACAAAAATAGCAATATATTGAAGCACAAATACTACCTAAAACATACGAAAGAGAGAACATTCAAAACTCAAAGACTTGTCAGAATTTCCATATCTCATGACTCTGATTACTTTTAAAATTGATATTGCAGCTCAAAGACTTCTCAAATATCAAATTCAATTTTATTTTAAAATTCACAACAATACCTCAAATAAATATAATTCCATATAATTGCATTAACATAAGAACAATGCACTCACATGAAATAATGATTCAACACAAAGTTTGAATGCACAACTACTCATTTATTTACTTGCAAAATTCTTTACAAACTAAGCTCAAAGTCTCAAAATGCAACACAATTCGACAGAGTTTTTTTGCAATGCTAAAAGATAAAAATTTACAAAGAGCACCCTCATATATATAAAGGAGGGGCTATGAGAAAAAGTAGGGAAATTTTCAACTAACTATTACTAATTCAATAGCAGAGTCCTTTTTGATTTTTGACTCTTGTTATATCTACATGTAAAATGTATTTACAAAATAACATATGAAATATCAATCACAAAATGAAAATAACAAACTACATCTAGAAAGTAATGATAACTCTAAGTTTCTTGAGACACATCGAAATCTTCATCTCCATTCTTATTCATGAATTCCTCAAACTTTTGAAAAGTTGCTTGAACTTGTGATTCCTCAAGTTCATCATCACATCCTAAGATAATCTAGGCTCATGCTATTAAATATTTAAAATTGATATAGTCCTTTCTTCCCTTATTTAAAATTGAGGTAAGGTTGTCAAGAATACCCTGACAATGTATCTTCTTATGGAGAGTGTGAAATCTTCTACATCAATTTCACTTTGAACAAGTAGAGTGTATTTTTTAACAACTGAGTTCAGTGGTAACATCTTTTGGCTGTTAGCATTTTGATGATAGTTTGATTATCATTGATGGACACACACTTTCTTGATGATGGACACACACTTTCTTCATGTATGAGTTATGCTCAACTGGTAATTGTTCCAACCGGTATTGTATGCATAGTCTTTAGACTATCGATATTTTGCAAAAGATGTTTACCGATCACAGATTGACTGAAGAGCTCAAGCGGTATGGAGACCTCAAGCGGTTCAAGGATCTCAAGCGGTACAAAGGACCCAAGCAGTAGTTAACACTATGATCTACCAGTCTTCATTTTGACAAACCGATAATTAGTATATTGTATTAACCGGTATTACTTTGTGATGAGTTACCAACTGGTATTTCTATAATGTGTGATGAGTTATCATCTGCCGACACTTTGACGGTGATTTTGTGCCATGTTACCAAATGTGTCCAGAAGCACTGAACCTAGGAACTTGTAGTCTAATCCTATTGGACCAACATGAAATTAGTTTCCTTTATAAGGGCATCATGTCTAGGGTTTGCATGTGATATATGATGTATGAGAGATATGTGATAGAAGAGGTTATGTGCAATCATAGTAGAGAAGATTAGGTCTATATGAAGAGACAAAGTGTGGAGATATTGAAGATTGAAGTAATGTTAAAATGCATTAACAATGAGCTTTCAAGAATATAATTAAGCAGACTGTGCTATTAGCTAGATCACTCACTTGTTGATTACTCACATCTTTGACAAGTCTGAAACCCTTAACCGGGTAGGCCCAGCAAAGCCTTTGTAAATCCTCTAACAAGGTGGTTCACAACTATGGATCTGAAATCCTCTAACAAGGTAGTCTTTAATAGGACTTATCTCATAACAGAGATCTAGATTCTTAACAGGATCTATTCTGGTGAAGAACATTGTATGACCTTAACCGGTCTGGTTTCTATTCTGCAAATAGTTACTTGTGAGTTTCAGCTCACCGTGGTTTTTCCCATTTGGGTTTCCACATCAAATATCTTGTGTTATGGTGATTGTGCTCTTGTGGGTGAATGCTTTGTTTTCCATTTGGTTTGCATTTATCTTAACCATTTTTTAGTGAATCTTATGTACCAGTTATCTGCTAAACTATTTAGAAGTTTGTTTACAGTATTTTTTGGTATACTAATTCACCCCCCCTCTTAGTATTCATCAATTGGTATCAGAGCCAACCTTTCTATAAGTCTAACCACTTGGAAGGAGATATGGGGGAATACAATGTGAGAGAACTTACTCATCATCTCACTCAGACTGAGAGAGCCTATGATGAACTCAAAGTTAAGTATAAAGCCTCTATAGCCAAAAGAAGAGAGCATGTTGAGAAACTAATGGAACTTACTGAAAATAGCTCTTCTGATGAAGCAAACATGGATGCCCTAGTTGAAGAAGTTAAAAAACTGAATGATTCTAAAGCCAATCTGAGAAAAGAGTTGGAAGGACTAACTATTAGAATGTGTCAAGAGCTTGAGAACAGAAGGAAAGCTGAAGATCTAGTAAAAGACAAAGATCATGAGATCTCCAAGTTGAAGTAAGAAATCCGTTCCTTTACCACTCATCTCCAAGAGAGTAAAGTGGAAAAAGAATAAATGCAAGGTGAACTAAACATGGCTATTTTTGAGAATGCAACCTTGATGGAATCTAATGTTTCTATTTCCAAGGAACTTACTGAGTCAAAGGAGATACTTGCCAAATTCAATAAGAGTATTGTTAAGCTAGAACAAAAGCTGAAATCGGCAAAACCGGTAAAGAATACCACTGGACTTGGTTTCTCTAGGTATAAGGAAGGTGAGACCACTAGAACAAAAGTTGAAGAATCAAAGAAGCAACCGACATCCAAGGATAAAGGTAAGCAAAAATTTAAAACTGTTTGCTTTAATTGTCTCAAAGAAGGACATACTACTAATGTGTGTAGAAGCAAGGCCTACAACAATTTTCCTTATTTTCTAAACAATAATCCTAGATCCAATAGATTCAATGGAAGTTGTTATGCATGCAACAAGTTTGGGCATACAACATTTGAATGCAAGTCTATTTTGCACAACATTGGGAGACATACTCCAAGGACTCAAGGAGTTATCCCAGAACCTTCTATGAACTGGAATCCCAACCGGTACAATACCTATGACCATCGGATAGGTGGCTATCAAATGGCAACTGGTTGGAGAGAAACCTGTTTGATCTATCGTGGTAGCAGTCACACTGCTACAACATGCAGAAGGAAGAATGGAAGTATGAATAATGGACCATGGAGAACACCTGGAATGGTATTCTATGATTGCAACAAACTGGGACACACTGCCAGAACTTGCTAACTGAGAAAGAACCTATCGGATGATATATCGATCACTCCAGAAGGGAATATTGATGTTGAAACCATTCAAGTGGAAATGAATAAAACTTGGAAAAAGAAATCAGAGGAAGGATCATAGGATGAACCTGTTTCTGCATCTAGTGTGGAAGTCTCTGAACTGGCAAACTAAGCTTAGAAAAGCTTAGGGGGAACATATTGATGAAATATTTTGAACCCCCAGTTTATATCGGTAAAGACCTTAACCGGTATATGTTACCTATCAATCAACAGAAGATTTGAAGTGGTAAAAGGAAAAATTAGGGGTTATGCCCTAACGGTGATGCATTTATTATGGTAGGTGAGAAGTTGTTTAAAAGGGATTTTTGTCATCATTATCACTTATCAGTTTTTGAGAGAAGAATTTTCAAGAGTAGAGCAACAAAGTGTGATTCCTCTAGCGATTCAAAGTGAATTCAAAGTCTTGCAAAGGAATCCAGCGATCTTTTCAATCTATCAATGAAGAACACTAAGTGGTAATCGAGCAATAGAAGTGGTGTATTATGAGCAACATCGCCAAACCCTAAATTTTAGGATTATGAAGGTATTTCTCGAATTTCTTTCTTATCATGGCTTCTGCATCACACTCTAGTTCTAGTGAACTTGTAGATTCAGCTGAATTTCTTCAAAAGAAAAAAAAATATAATGCCCTATCTCAAATACCCGTCAGAGTTATTGTTGAGGAAGATATTTCAGGGTATATTGACTGTAAATTGGAAGACCTAGGATCCCTAGTGATTCATTCCCAGCTAGGTCTGTTATGTGGAGATGATAAGAAGATCAAACCTGAGTATAGTGCCCTTGAGAAGATGAAACTTCATAATGCAGTATACTTTCTGGAAGAGTTTACAGAAGAACATATCTGCATCATCCTCAGCAGAGTACACGGTGATAAGATGTACCTCAAGCGGACGTATGACATCACACCGGAAGCAATTCATGTCGTCACTGGTTTCTGCAATATTGGAGAGGTACCATCTCTAAGGAAGGTCACCAAGACTGAAATGACAAAGCTCACCAGTTTTGTGAGTGACCAACGGGCGATGACCTTCAACACCATAAAAGATGATCTGGTGAAATATGCTTGCATGGTGATTGGTTACCAGATATTCTATGCCAGCAGAATGAATTATGTCCCTACTATCGCGATGAATGTCGCTTACAGAATGATTAAGTAAGACACTTCATTTGACCTCTATACCTATCTACAAAAGCAATTGCTACTAAACCTAAATTCCATCAAATAGGACAATGCTCTAAGGTTCAGGTTTGGACAACTTCTAGTCAGTTTATTCTTCTACTTTCAAGGTTATTTCCCTGGAGTAGGTGATGTGCAATGGTCTACTAACTTACCGGTTTCCAGGAAAATCAAGGAAAGTCTACAAGTAGTGGGAATTGGATATCCTAAGGTTATTAACAAGTATTTTAATGAATTCAAGCAGAAAATGAACCAGAGAATGAGAATGTCTGATGATATTGTTAAGGAATATAAAGATGACATCTGCTTCACAATAAAGGTAGATGAATGCATAATGGAAGCGGTGGAACTAAGAAAGGAAGCAGTTGAACCTATGGGTTATGAAGTGGTGAATGACCTACTGATTGGGTATGCCTCTACCCTACTTGCCTCACCATTGGATGTAAAGGAAAAGAGAATCGGTACCTACTTGAAGAGGGTCACACCAGTTGAAGACCCAAAATAGAAAAAGGGCAAAGAAGTGCCATTGGTATCTACATCGGTTACCTCTGCTAGTCCAAAAGTGACCAAGAGGTCACCAGCTAAGAAGAAACCTAAGGTTGTTCCAACCAAAGTCTTTGAGAGGAAGCGAAAAAACAAAACCAGCTCACCAGAGTTAGAGGATACTAAATCAGAAATTCAACCAAAGAAGACAAGGCAATCAAAAAAAAAGGCAAAGTCTACCGGTAATGTTCCTGCAACTTCTGCACCGGTTAATATTGATATTTCCTCTTATAAGCCAATGACACATTGTCAGAGGACTCTAAAGAATATTAGGAGAAAAATTCTTGATGATTTAAAGGAGAATTTTGATGATTTTAATGATAATGAAAAAGAAGAAGTAGAACACGAAGTCATTAAATATTTGTGTGTTAATGACCGATCGCCATCATAAATCAAATTAGTTACTCTAGATTCTTTATATAATTCTTTAGCTAACAAATAGCACATTGCCATTGAGAGAGAACAGGAGATCAGGGAGAAAATTTTTGTACAATACTTTCCTGAAGCTTAAAATTCAGAATTATTTGAGATAATGGATAAGAACAAAGGCCTCTTCTTCATGAGAAGGAGAAGACTCAGACTGCTAGAAGGTAGAGCTTCTAAAGTGGGAAAGGATACACATTTACATACTAAAGTTGTTGTCATGTTACACCAAGTATTTGAAGCCAATATGAAGGCTGAACAAGAACCTGACCGATCATCAGACAAACTAGATGAAGCATTTGATAATGAAGGAGAAAGAGTGACAAAGAAAAATGATCCTATTGATGTGGATGCTTTAGATGTTGAGGATGTCACTCCGGACAAAGAGAAAGAGAAACAAGATAAAGAAAAAGTAGAGAAAGAGAAGCAGGACAAAGAACAAATGAAGAAATAGCAAGAAGAAAAAGAAAAGCAGGAAGAAAACAAGAGAAAAAAGGAAGAGAAAAAGAAAGAGGAAGATAAGAGGAAAGAAGAGGAGGAGAAGAGAAGAGGAGAAGAGGAAAGAAGAGGAGAAGAGAAAAGAAGAGGAAAAAGAAAGGAATAAGGAGGAAGAAAAGAAAAAGAATAAAGAGGACAAGAAGAAAGAAGAAATGGAGAAGAAGAAAGAGGAGCAAAAGAAGAAAGAAGAGGATAAGAAAAAAGCAAAAGAGGAGAAGGAAGCAGAGAAGAAAAAACAAGCAGAGACTCCTAAGGCAACCAGTGATCAAACCAAATAGGTTGATATCACCAGTCCTATTGATCTTCAATCAGCAGATGAGTCTGAGTTGCTTCAAAGCATCAAACTTGCACAGGAAAGACTAGAAGCATTACGAAGGAAGAAGGAACATGATGTCATTCAAACTACGGTTGACACCCTTACCAGTCTGATTCCTGGTACTAACCTCCCCAGTACCGATTCCTCTTTGTCCAAGCTTTAACTTCTTTGTACTGTAGTGGAGGACCAGGTATAATGCTTGGAAGATGTTGCTACAGCCACTACAAAGAAGAATCATGAAAAGGCACTCAACACTGCCTTAGTCAAGAAAATGAATGAGCTCCAATCACAACTACTCAAACAGAAAAATGATATCAGTGTTGTTATGGGTGAAGGTAAATTATTGTTAAGTAAAATCTGCCAACCTCATCTATTTTGTGATGATGTGCTTAAACAGAAAGATAAACTCCAATCTGAGTTCTAGGCATACATCGACACCTTCAAGATGCCATATGATTCATTCACTACATATGGGCAAACAGTTCATCATTATCAGCTTCAGACTGGCAGGATGGACTCAGAGATCAGTAACCGGACCAGAGATTTGCAGGAGCTTGAACTGGTCTTATTGCCAAGACTGCAGATTCTTCAGAAATGTTTTCTCAATCTAGAAGCTATCATGGTAACTCAAGAGATGAGTACCATTGATGCTATGGAAGAACTGGTATTCCAGATGTGGACTGAAAGTGAGGTTGCTGCCTCATTACTTGAGTCATGGGCATTGGCCATGAAAACTTTCATGCAGGACTTCAAATCTATTTTTGATAAGTTTCATTCCTTATTGTCATGAACATTTACTATATTTTTATATATAAGGAAACAGGGGTTATTTTGCATTACTTTGTCATTGTTGGCAAAGGGGGAGTAGTATACAGTAAAATTTTGGTGAATGTTACCATTTCATGTACTTTCATTTTGGGAGTAGTGTACATAGTAATTTTTGCAAAAAGGGATAGTGTATATGCTTCGGGGGAGTAATTTTGATTATGGCAATTTTTGTTGTATAAACACTTAGATGTCAAAATTTCCCTAAGTGTTGCCATCAATGCCAAAGGGGGAGATTTTTGTCATTTTGATGATGTTTTGATTGTTATTGATGGACACACACTTTCTTGATAATGGACACACACTTTCTTCATGTATGAGTTATGCTCAACTGGTAATTATTCCAACCGGTATTGTATGTATAGTCTTTAGACTATCAGTATTTTGCAGAAGATGTTTACCAGTCAAAGATTGACTGAAGAGCTCAAGTGGTATGGAGACCTCAAGCAGTTCAAGGATCTCAAGCAGTACGAAGGACCCAAGCGGTAGTTAACACTATGATCTACCAGTCTTCATTTTGACAAACCGGTAATCAGTATATTGTATTAACTGGTATTACTCTGTGATGAGTTACCAACCGATATTTCTGTAATGTGTAATGAGTTATCATCCACCCACACTTTGGTGGTGATTTTGTGTCATGTTACCAAATGTGTCTAGATGCACTGAACCTAGGAACTTGTAGTCTAATCCTATTGGACCGACATGAAATCATTTTCCTTTATAAGGACATCATGTCTGGGGTTTGCATGTGATGTATGATGTATGAGAGATATGTGATAGAAGAGGTTATGTGCGATCATAGTAAAGAAGATTAGGTCTGTATGAAGAGATAGAGTGTGGAGATATTGAAGACTGAAGTAATACTGAAATGCATTAACAATGAGCTTTCAAGGATCTAATTAAGCAGACTGTACTATTATCTAGATCACTCACTTGTTGATTACTCACATCTTCGACAAGTATGAAACCCTTAACCGGGTAGGCCCAGCAAAGCCTTTGTAAATCCTCTAACAAGGTGGTTCACAACTGTGGATCTGAAATCCTCTAACAAGGTAGTCTTTAACAGGACTTATCTCCTAACAGAGATCTAGATTCCTAACAGGATCTATTCTAGTGAAGAACATTGTATGAGCTTAATCGGTCTAGTTTCTATTCTACAGATAGTTACTTGTGAGTTTAAGCTCACCATGGTTTTTCCCATTTGGGTTTCCACATCAAATATCTTGTGTTATGGTGATTGTGCTCTTGTGGGTGAATGCTTTGTTTTCCATTTGGTTTGCATTTATCTTAACCGGTTTTTTAGTGAATCTTCTGTACTGGTTATCTGCTAAACTATTTAGAAGTTTGTTTACAGTATTTTTTGGTATACTAATTCACCCCCCCCCTGTTAGTATTCATCATTGACTTCCATCAAAAATCTCACAAGGGAATTCAAAAATCTTAGTAGTGATGCCCACAATCTTTTGTGCATTGTCTTCCTGAATCTCCTACAAGTCTTCTATTAGTTTTTTGAGAGTCTCCATTTTATGTTTCAAGGGCTCTCTTTTTTGAACATATGATTTCCTGCTTGGTATGATCCCATTGTCCACAAGCACCTCTAATGGAAATTCCTTTAACTTTGACCAAGCATCAAAGTCTTTCTTATGTACTTTCAATCCTTCAAAAAGTGCATTCAATGTTGTGTCTAACTCAGCCCTAACATCATCCAAATTTTTTGACAATTTGATAGTTGAACTTAAAAGAAGGGTTCCTTCTTAAAGCATCATGTCAACCCACGCACTAACTTCTCTACCTTGAGATTGAAATTTTTTCACTTGTTTAATAGCTTCCATACCAACAATTGATGTCACATGTTCTATCACTTGTGAAGACTTATTTGTTTTAAGGAGCACTAAAGTGAGTTCTTCATTCTTCATTTTCAATTAATCCTTTATTGCCTTGTCTTGATCATAGCTCTAAATCAATGCATCCATGGCCACTTGGGAATCTTGTTTAACACTATCATGTGTTTTCTTGCCAAGATCAACTCTCTGGATCACATAATAAGAAAGTTACACTTGATTATATGTTTTATTAGGAGGAGGCTCAATTACCTCTGCATACTTGATTCTAACTTTATCAACTTTGACCATTGAGATGGTCTTGGCTCTCTTTGCAACCTTTGACCTGGCTGAGGTCAACTGACTAAAATCAAAGTCATCTAGGGAGATGGCTTGCTTCTTTCTTTTAGGAACCACAATTCCTAACCATGGAGGAAGATCTAAAGCCTCTTTTTTTACTCTTGCAATCAAAGTCTAAGAAATCTTGAGTGGATTCTCTATCTCAGTGGCAACAATGGATAAAGTATTAGTCACAATTGTAGATGAGGTTTTTGCAACTAATACAAGAGGTATAAAAAAAGACATCAACTTATCAAAATCCATCGCATCACTATCAAGCATGGAAGTTGTTATGGGTAAAAGAACAAAGTTGTGTCACACTTCAATAAAGGAAATGACCCATGTTGATTCAACTTTTTTAATTGAATCAATAGAAAGTGAAATATATGTTTTGAATTTTGAAATGATGTAAACTAATAAAATGTATATTTTTTCTTTATTTTATGTTTTTAATTTTTTTAAAAATTAAAAATAATTAGAATATACTTTCTCATAAAGTAAACACTATAATTTAGTTATGTGTACTAAAATATAACTCTTTCCATTTGGTGTCACCTTTTTTCTTAATTATTTATCCAAATTAGAAAAGAACTATGTCATCTTGGCATAGACTCTTTTCTCTTGTACATAATTTTTTTTCAAAATTTTTAAATAAATTTTAATATTTTTCCTTTATAAAATAATCAACCTTATATTTTATTGATGATGACCTACTTTCAATAAAAAATATATATAAAATATTAAAAACTAATTAAAACATTAAAAGATATATATTTTGGAAAATTCACTCATAGATATATAAAAGGGTATTTTTTCATTTCAAAAAAAATATTATTTATAAGAGTGGGAGTTGTTGAAACATCAAGTTTTTCAAAACAAAAAACAAAAAAATTGGTAATTAGATCCAAAGTGGTATAAAATATACATTTAGTGGACAATTCCAATTGGAAAAGTTGTGGCCCATTTATAAGATAGCTATAATGAATCTATATAGATAGTATGCTTGACTAAAATTAATTTTTAGTTACAATTACTTAAATTCACTTGTGTTGATAAGTTGGCTTGAAACGTGACAGTTTTATGCTTTTACCTTTACATCAATCAATCCTTGAAAGGAGACATAAATAAAACTCTCAAGATTGTCATGAGGAGTATCCAAATGGATTCGACAATAGAAGAGAATGGAATGGAGTGAATTGAAACAATAGTAGTTACAGGGTTTACTACCACATTGGAGAAATCATCAATATTATTATTGATGGGAGAAGTTACCATTATAAAAATGGGAGAGGAAACTTTAGGTGTTGCCTCAAAAATAGGTTCATCATTCTTAGCAACTTGAGAGTTTTCTAGCTCCTCATCCTATTCTTCTATTTTATTTGCCTTATATGAACTTGAACTTGAAATTAGTGGCTTTTCAGGAAGAACCAAAATCCTCCCTATTCTTTGTTCTAAGTTTTGACTTTCTCCCAATAGGTCCAATAGAATCATCTTCTAATCCTATTTTGAATTCTTTCATCTTTATTCTTGTAATATCAAAAATATCATCCCTTGTAATTAATGTGACTATTAGGTCCTAGAGACAACTGAGAGGGGGGCGGGGGTGAATCAATTGTCTAATAAATTCAAACCAAAAACAACTTATCCAAACTTGATGCTTAATACTGGTAAACCAAAATTTATGCCGGTAGACAGTTTATCAGCTAATTGTAGTACCGATAAAGATTAATGCATTAAACAGAAAGATAATAACATCCACAACACATAACACCAATATTTGTACATGGAGACCCTGTAAGGGGAAAAACCATGATGGGAAACCTTACCCACAATCAGATGATACTACTACAGATAGTGTGTGTATACAAATGGGGTCTGCACATGCAAAAAGGCCAAGCACCTAGAGCTCACTGCTCAAACACAAATAGGAGTCACACTGACTACAATTGGATGGTTAAATCCAATAATGATGTACTGCTCAATATAGCATCTTCATATGTTGGATTTAGTACCGGTGTAGTTCTGATATGCCTTCACAAAAACCTTTCTTCACCTTCAAAAGATGTCTGTGTGTATAGCTCTTCTTATTCTCACATATACCTTCTTACAATTCCTTTTCCCAATCGCATATCGATCTTACGAATAAGATCTTACATGTATACCATAACCTAAGACCAATTTTAGTAGGTCGGCTCTAAAAGATATTACAATAGAACAATTTACAAGTAAATCAATAACTGATGCAATATTTGATTCAACATGTCGGCTTAATGCATTTTCAACATTGATAAATCATCTCCAAAGCTTGTCGTGCTGATCTGGAATAGATAAGCCTACTGGAGCTTATTCTGGACCTATTTGCTGGTAACAGCAAATATGCAAACACAAATATACCAATGAACAAATCTCCAAGACAAAGTGTCCAAACGATGTCTTCGACATAACCAAGTGTTTTCCATGTCATTCCAAGTGTCGGTGAACAATATATCTTGCCGGTGAACCAGATACCAGTGACTGTGCATAAAGTCATTTGCTTGCCGGTGAACATAACCAATTCTCCAAGGTGCCAGAGTTGATAAGTGTTAATAGGTGTTGACAGCAATGACAAAACCATATCAACATATCCAAAATACCAATAGTGACAAATGGCACTTTTCCTCCATATCATCGGAGGCTAGTGTTAGCCATCATCTCCTTTTGTCCACTTAGACCACCCATGTCAACTCTGGCCAAAGCATTGCCAACTTTGCCGACCTGTCACCTTCTGGGACACAGGCGCAGTGCATCGATGTCCATGTGGCGTGCTATTTCCCCATAAATCTACTAGTCTGTAGGTGGCCATTTGAGCATTATGTCTGCACCCGAAAGGAATCGTAACGCCTCTGCATGTGCCCACTGACATCCGAATTCCTTCCTGGGCCTTTATCTCTCACTTTAGAGGCATTTTGAAGGGATTATTTGGAAAGTTTAGCAATCTTCTTGTAGGTTGAGCTCTTGGAGACCATTTTGGACAGCATAATATCAACACCACCATTATTTTAATATTACCAAGCACTCCAAGTACACCATTCCAAGCATTCCAATCTCCATTCGTGATAGGGGAATTATCTTAATCCTTTCTCTGCCATATTTATCAAATTTATTTCCAATTTCACATTACATTGTTATTCTCTTTATCATTTATCTTTCTCGTGGATTTCATGGGTTTTCCATGGAGGTGGAAACACCAAAACAAGGGATCTAACTTAGGTAGGCTCCAAAACACAACCACCAACATTTTCCTTTCTTGCATGTGTGTAGGTACACTATCATGAAGAGGAGATTGACTTGCAGGAGGCTTCATAGCGTGGACCTTTTGTTTGTTGATTTCTTTCCTTTTTCTCCTTCTGTTCTATTTTGGTTATTTTGCATATTGCATTTACTAGTTTAGTTTCATTGATGTTTGTACTTTTATTGCATCGTAACCACACTCTGAGATTTATATGTGAACTTTGTACCTCATCCGTATAGGATGACAACATGTCCTGCTAGTGTCCCAAATCCGCATGCTCATCCTGAGGATAGAGACTCTGTAAAGTCATCCAAAGATGCTTCTTGGGTGTCTAACACTTCCTGCATAAATCTGTTATCCCCTAGCTCATCTTAGCGCCAGTTCATAAAGGTATTTGGAAGGATAATTTGTCCTCAAGGATCCATCACCCTTGAGGTAGCGAATTCCCTCTATTACATTTTGGTGAACCCGGTGTGAACTAGGCTTATCTTTGCATTACTTGTTTTTTTCTTCACTTAGGTGCATTTAATCTTGTAAACTTTCAAAAGTTCAAAAATTTGAAATCTTTTTTTTTTTTTAAAGAGAGAGGAAAATTTAAAAAAATAATAAAAAATTTCATCAGCGTTTAGTTTAAATTTCTACATTTTTTTGTTTATCATTTAAAACCAACTTTATCATTCGGTGTTCCTGTAGTGTGGTCCTGAATGTCATGTGGCTTGTCTATGAGCTTTATGACTTAGATTGCAACAAGAGTCATAGTCAGGAGGTCGTCCAGGTGGAGTTTTCTCCCTAATTGTTACAGTCCTCCTCTACCTGACGCCATGCAGGATGGGCAATCATTCAATCCTAATGAGTTCTTTACCTCTCATAGTCTAAAATCTATTCAGACTAGGGGGCTTTCTCCTTCTAATTCGTAACCCAACCCTCCTGGGATTTCTACCCCATCTTCTCCTCCTATGATCGATGACGATTCTATGGTCACTGTAGACTTTGAAAAGATTAATATGTTGGAGCAGAATCTGAGAGATTTTGAATGTTTCTTGAACAGAGAGAATGTCCTCCCCCAGGCTAGGAATGTCATAGGTACCTTGAGAGACATGTTAATCTCCAACAAGAGAAGCCTGGAGATGTTGAAGGGTTTTTCCATGATTGTTAAAAGCCATGTTCCCCTGGCGAATACACCCCCTATGGATAATCAATATGATCATTTTAGTTCCCATGTTAGTATTAGCGTTTCGGGATTAGGTGTGCACATTGTGGACTCCACCATACCTAGTGTTAGTGCTTCACTCACTCCTTTGGGCTACATAGGCATGGCTAGTAGTTTTAACTTCGTTGATGCTTAGGTTTCAGTAATCAGTGCTAGAACTACATCTGTCAGTAGCACTGGTCCTTCTGGAGGTTCTGATGGAGGTGGTGGTGGATCTAACCCACCTCCACCTCCTCTGCCTTCTAATCCTATCCTGAATACAATCTTACAGAACATGGGGTAGTTGTAGTTGTAGCTAATGAACTTAGCCTCTACCTCTGGTCAATCATTTGTGCCTGCCTATTACAAGAAGAGTTCCCTTGACATTACCATCTTGAATACTATCCTTCCAATTGTTGTTGAATCCTTGAAGTTTGATAGGTTCAATGGTGATGGGGACGCGAAAGTGCATATAAATTCCTTCATGACTGTGTGTAGTGACTACCATAGTCTATATTTTGTCTTACTGTAACTCATCATGTGTTACCTCAAGGGGACACTATTAGAATGGTACAACTCCTTACCTGATCACTCTATTCATACCTTTGATCAACTTATGGATCTTTTCCTCAAGTGGTTTCAGGCAAACACTGGTAGAAGGGTAACTATTGCTGACCTTGTTCATTGTAAATAGAAGCCTAATGAAAAGATCATTGATTTTATTTCATGATATCAAGCTATCTCGACCAATATCCCCTTTTTCCTACCAAATAGTGATTTGCAGAGGATGTTTATCAGCAATCTATAGTCGGCATTGAGAGAGAAACTACTCTTAACCGATATTAGAACTTTGCTAGCATATGCTCTACTCTCACTGATTACCAGCACATTGTATCGTAGTTCGGAGATACTTCTTTGAACCCTTGCAGTGGGTACTTTGCAAGCACGACCACAAATGGGTCCAGGAAGAATAAGGTTGTCGCTAACATTGCAGCTATTCCTCCGATGATTGTTACACCAGCCTAGCAACAAAATGGAGTCTTCACTAAGTTGAATGACTCCTACTTAAGCATAATGCAGCGGTTGATAAAAGACAACCTTATTACCCTTCCAGAAATCAAACCACTATCTGATAGTCAGCCCTACCCATGTTGGTATGATGGTTCAAAGTTTTGTCATTATCATTGTGTTCCTGGTCACAACACTGAGCGATGTTGTCATCTTTGACATGTTTTCCAAGACCACATCGACAGTGGTACAATCAAGTTGGATGTATAGAAGCACAAATCAAATAAGTTTGTTGATAAAACCAACAGTGACTTGTAGATTTATATCGATCCTTTCCCTCCACATTCAAAAAACTTTATTTCTACATCAGATCCTTATTCAGATGATGGTCCATATGTGAAAATGGTCACCATCACCCCCATTATCTCACCTCCGGCTCAGAAGGGGAAAGTATATGACTTGTCCTTGTCATTTACCCCTCTAGATGCACTATATCGTGGAGAGTCTTCTCCTCTATACATCCTTTCCAAGCTTAACAATCAAATTGTCACAGGTGTGATGGTTGACCCATCTAGTAGAGTTGATGTTATCATAGAGGAGACTCTCTTTGTGAATGGATGGCATAGACCAGCATATGATGAATGTTTCATAACTTTGAGGACACATGATGGATTCTCTATATGCCCCTTGGGTAGTATCACCTTGATGGTCCTTGTGGGACCTAAGGCAGTGTCCTTTGTGTTCATCATCATTCTTAAATTAGACCTCTTTTGAGTTAAGCTCGACATTCCTTGGCTGATTGCTATGGAAGCAATCCCCTCAGTTGTGCACAAATGTCTCAAGTTTCCCCATGAGGGCACAGTTCATGTCATCTAGGAAATTGGATATTGACCCCTAATTGCCCATGGGGATTTTTTGTTGGACCACTTTTGGCCTTCTCTGGTGGGACCCATGCTTCATCGTGGTGATTTAATGTACCATGCTTATTATCAATATAAAATAGAGGAGTTGGCCCCTACATCTATGCAGCCTAGTGTTTCGTTGCCACCTCCTGCATCAACCTCTCCTCCATTGATTTTGGTCTTGGAGCGGGTAGTGCCTCATGTCTCCTCATCATCGAGGGTCGAGGCTAATCCTGCTCCCTCAAATAGATCTCTATGTCCACCTAGGACTGCACAAACTGTAGCAGTGTCTATTGTTCTTGTGACTGCACCTAGTGTAGCCAAGGGAAAGTCACCCATGTTGTCAAAGTCTATGGCCTACTCTCCCTTCGAGCTCTCCATCATGGTCAATATTTCTCGGCCCTCTCATTATTAGAAAAGGGAGCACTCTTCTTGTATCCCTTCATCATTGCCTATGTCGGCACACTCTATTCCTCCTGCCGCTCCTTGAGTGAAATGAGGTCAGGAGCCTATTACTATGGATGTGGTGCCTCTCCAGGATGCACCTCCCATCTCATCGATTGGGCCTTCTTTGTTCCTTGAAACAATTTTAGAGGCCTCTCCTATGGAGCACGATGCTCCTATATCTTCTCTAGCTCCAGTTGGTGGTCCTCACCTCCATCAGAATCAATGTGCACATGAGTGTAAATGCTTATGATGGGCTCGAGATCAAGAGCATGATGTTGCCTTACAGTCTTCTAGTGTCAATCCAATACCAATTGTTGTTTCTTCAAAGCCTATTCCCTCGGTTTCTCTGGACTCTACACCAATTTAGGTCTCACTCTCTACTGCTTCAGGAGCTTTTGATCAACCTCCCTCTAAACGGGTACAGGTTTGTATCACCCCTTCTTTGGTGCCACCTCTTATCACTTCTTTGTCAAACATTTCTCCCTTGTCCTGACCCCTTAACATGGCACAGATGCAGGTTGTGCCTAGTGCAACTTTGTCTACCCCACCTTCTTCACCACTACTCCAGCATCCAACTTTTCCTAGGGTCCTTCAGCCTACTATGGTTGATAAGAGGCCTGACACTCCTATCCTATGTGTAGCATAGGAAATCGGAAATCATCACAAACATTATAAAAAATAATCTAGCTCAATCACGAAAGCTCAAATGTAATGATCTATCCTAAACACACTCAATAAAGACATAAAGACAAAACATTCAAAACTAAATACTATGCAAACCAAACGTAGATATGAATGCTTCCTTCATGCGGCTCCATTGTTCTTCTTTCCTCTCCAAATGGCCTTTGTTTGTGGATCTCACCTTCAAGTGCATACACATGAGATGAAAGCAAATAGACAAGATTATGGCGCAAGAGTACTTGAAATGTGATTGTTTTGACAAAGCGATTATTTCGAAAAAGTAATTACCCTTGATTGAAGAAAAATCATCCAATTTATAGAAAAATTGGAGAAAATATCAAATTAGCATGAAATGGATATTAGAAGCAATTGATTTCAAAATGGGAAAAATGAGTAGAAAGAAGAAGGTTATGACACCTTCTATGTCATGAATTATGACATACTGCCAATGCAAAGCTTAGAGAACTAGAACCTTATGACATCTTGCTATGTCAAGAGTATGACGCATGAAGCACAAAACTAGGGAGAACTAGAGACAAGTTAATTAGGTGGAAATTAAAATTAGGAAATTAGAAAATAGGTGGAAATTAGGAATTCGGAAATAATGAAATTAGGAATTTAGTGAATTTCATAATAATTTCTCATTTATTAATAATTCACAAAGAGGAATAATTAGCCAATTAAATGAACATTTAATTGTAATGAGAAGACTTAGGATAAATAAACAATTTATTAATCCTAAAGGAAGAAATGACACACACAAGGTTAAATGATTAAATCACGAAACCCTAGAAGATGAATTAGGTCTTGAAAGATAATTGACTCGATTTGATTTGATTTTGGATTAATAAATGACCAATGTGATAAATGATTTGATTGAGAAAATATGCCAATTGACGAGGAACAATGACAAATTAATCCAAATTGACATGATTGAGAAGGACGACGATCGATGACAAAATAGTTTGCAAAATGACAATATTGAAAATGACCACGATCAATGACGAATTGATCACAAAATGACAAGATCGAACATGACAACGACCGATAAAAAATCGATCGCAAAACGACAAGATTGAAAATGATAAGGATTGATGATAAATCGACAAGATTGGTAAGAGTACAACGATCGATAACAAATCGATCGCAAGATTGAAAAGAGGACAAAACCCTAATTAGGATTGACGATGTCCAAAATGATGACAAATAAGCATGCACATTGATGCAATAGGATAAGATCGATTAAAATCATGACTGGATAGTGTTGTCGACAAGACCAAATTCGAGAGCAAGACGAATGAAGAATGTAGAAGAATGACTCGATGTTCGCAAATGATAAAAACCAAGTACGAATTATAGGAGAAATGTTAATGCGACACAAAAACCTGAAATGAGGCAATGCGCAAATGTTAAAGTATGACTCCGCAAGCGTTGACCATTTTTAGGTGTCTACATTTTGCCCCTCTTTGAGACAATGCGATTCTGAGCATTGTTTCAAAGAACAATAATGAAAATGCCCCAAACAATGACAATGACTAATGCATGCCCCCTCGAGGAATTGGCTGGAAACATGCAGAAAAGAGGCCAATTGATCGATAAGAATGATAGGATCGAACAGACTGACAATCGAAGATCAGATGCATGAAGGACAGACCATTGAAGACACAAAAGACCGCAACCAACATAAGATGGAGGGGGTGCACGTCCATCTATGCACTGACAAAGATCTATAAATGGGACCAAGAGAGTGACAATTTGCTCATTTGCATTAGCTAAAGAGGAGGGTTTGTTGCTCTGGATAAGGACACTTGCAGATAGATGGCGAACATTCCAATGGCGGATCACCTCGGGGAACGCATACGCACATTCAGACGATCGGATGATGCAGGAGCAGCGGTATGAATCTCAAATACCCATGTTTTTAATTTCATGAATTTTGAGTGCTTATGGGACATTGCGGGGCCCATAGGGGATGCAAAAGAGGACTTCTGCGCTTGTGTAGGGTGAATCCTACACTTGTGTGGGGTCTTCTGCGCTTGTGTAGGGAGACACAAGCACAGGTTACCTGACACAGGCGCAGGTTACCTAACACAGGCGCAATTGTGCATTTATTACTCAATTTTGGTTCGAAACTGCATGCAAATGATCCAGAAAGGGGGGATAAGGGTAGGATAGGTCAGATTAGATGAAAAACACCCTGATTAGACATGAAAATGAGGAAATGCAACCCGTAGGAGCAAACCCTAAAATTGACAAAATTTACCCCAATTGTGATGTAGAGTCGACAGTATCCGTTGATCACGCGAGAGAACCGACCAGATTGCTTCATGCTACGACATAGACTCAGGAGCACAGAGAGAGATACCTTAGCAGGACTTGGGATATACTATGTCACATTCATGCCCGAGATTAGGGCAAACATAGGACTGCTTACCGCATTGGTAGAGCGATGGCATTCAGAGACCTCCTCATTCCATCTGATGACTGGAGAGGCGATAGTGACACTGGAGGATGTATGGCGTATCCTCCACATTCTGATTCATGGAGAGATGATAGAGTATGACCCAGTGGCAGGGAGAGACGCGTTGTGCAGATTATTTGAGTGCGACACAGATGATCTGGATATTGTTGAGAGGGAGATTGGCTGGGAGACTATGGCATCAGAGTATGATCGACGATATGTGGTGATAGCCGTGGTGATAGCATGTCTACTAGTAGGAGACAGATGAGAACATGGATTCCCTATTGGATGGGGAAGAGTGCTAGAGTGGATGGCGACAAAGGGGACGGTCTATGCATGGGGACCATGTGTACTGGCTATGCTGTATTTTCAGCTGCATCAGATAGCATATCAGGGAGTTCAGACTTTGAGCTGTGGAGTCACATTGCTACAGGTATGGGCATTTGAGCACATAGCCATATGTCGACGGATTACAGATAGATAGGTAGTGCCACACCAACCATATGGGTACTGCTATGGGGGAGCACTGAGACAGGGTCCTTTTGGATACATATTATACTGGTGACATGAGCTAGACAGACTGAGAGAGTTCATATGGAGGCCATATCGTGATTGTCCAGGATGGTCAGATGATAGTGATGAGCTAGCTTATTGTAGACAGGAGAGGTACCTTATTGGGCGACCAGTGAACCGCCAGAGAGTGATTGATTTGTACCTACCAGAGAGAGTCAGACGACAGTTTGGAGAGAGACAGGATGTACCTAGGAGGACTGCACACTTTGCCCGATCTCATAGAGAGACGAGTCAGTGGGGGAGTATGATTCAGCCACACACAACATATGCAGATTTCTCACAGCTACAGCAAAGACAGTGGGATTGGAGATCAGATGTGGTGGACGCTGGGATGACAGATGAGTATGATAGATGGTTTGCATGATGGCGGCCAGTGCCATTGACAGATCCAGACATTCCAGTACCTAGGTGATAGGAGGACTTCCCACTCACAGGAGAGGAGGAGGGAGATGATGAGGATGAGGAGGATGAGGGCGAGGATGAGGATGATGGGGATGACAAGGACGGAGATGAGGATGATGGTGAGGATGGAGATGAGGATGAGGATGATGAGGATGAGCCAGATTCAGGCGAACATGAGGCATTGCAGGATATATCCATAGAGTCGGAGACAGCTAGGACAGAGGAGATGGAGATGTGCAGGGCTACCATAGCAAGTTAGCAGGATCACATTGAGACTTTAGAGAGACAGCAGGACCAGTTCAGAGCAGAGATAGCTAGACTCACAGCAGCTCGAGATGCAGCGATTGCTCAGGCACAGCGAGAGGAACAGAGAGTCACTGAGTATATTGGGTCGATTCAGGATGCCAGTGTACGGGAGCTAGGACAAATGCTGGTAGAGACCGAAGAGGAGATACGCCATTGGAGGACACTATATGAGAGTGCAGTTCCACCAGAGCAGAGAGCACCTTCATATCAGGCACGATTGAGGACAGAGAGCAGGGCACGCTCGTGGAGGTCATTGAGCAGCATGGGGGTGAGTGGACCGATGAGACCACCACAGCCAGGACCAGGAGGGACATCATCTGCAAGACCGTGCAAGGATGAGGAGGACCAAGGGAGCACCCAGTGACAGAGGCACATGCTCCTTAGACAGACAGTAGACATTATGTAGTTTGACATTTTGTAGTCAGCCTGCGGGCCATACTTAGGACAGACAGTCCGATTTTGTACTCCGATATTATTGTGACAGAGGATATGATATGCATCGATATGATGAGATGCAAATGACTTATGTGATTTTCCATGTATGGATGGCTCATGCACTGTTGATGTATCATTATGGAATATGTATGGATGTGTTTTTATTTATGTGTTTTTGATGCATTGATAGTATGAAATGGATAAAATGCTTGATATGGTACTTAATGTAATGCAAATTTACTAACCAATGAATGCAGGATGCAGTATGTATGTTTGGGGAAATCGAAGCACTAGACCAAACTGACTATCCGAACTGATAGAAGAAATGTTAGTAAGAAGAAAATGAGACGGAGGACAGTTAGAGATGAAGAAAAACTTACTTTCAGTAATGCACTTTGTAGGTGAGAACCTTTATTTTTATGTAGCAAAATGGATGCGTAGCATCATGGCATTGAAGGCCAGAGCTGAAATGCAACCCTTTTTGCAAAAGATAGACACATCACAGACAAACAACAATCACAATAAAAAAGAAAAGGACCATGAACCATCCCGGTTACTCTAAATCACTCAGTGACATCATCGAGCAACATAGGAACATGATCGAAGATAAATCAATAAATGATAAGAATCGCTAATTCCAACAAGTCAAACAAACATCTTGATCTTCATTGTCAAAAGTTGAAAGCGTTGATAGGACGATCATGCTGTCTAGTTTCAGGACATGCGGTACCCCATCTAAGACAAGACACAGTTTGGTTTTGAGTATACCACACCCTGTATAAGACCCATGATAGTAGTGACAAGGACAAATAATATTGATGTTGATTGATTGATATGACAATTTTGATCAGTTTGAATGTCTGGTTTGATTGAAAAAGTTCATCTGTTTACGCATGATTTCATTAAAGCACAATGTTGGATTGCGTGTCGTTGGATGCATGCTCAGCGATCTGTCTATGCACAAAGAGAGATCCTTTATTGACAAAATGCGTGTTTTTGGATTTTAATGTTTTGAAATGTTTTTGTGTTTATTTTTTCAGGACTTTTTATGATTTTTTTTTTTTAAGGATTTTTTCAGGACATTATTCGCTTTTTAGAGATTTTTTCAGGACATTTTTCAATTTTTTTGAATTATTTTAGTTCATTTTTCAATTTTTAAGATTTTGCCCCCAATGTCTAGCAAGGCAAGGAATATGATAGGTGAATAAATAGGCTTGCTGAAATGATGGTGGATAGAGGGAAGACAAAGGCCTTTTATCATGGAGACAATACAGATGCAATTTTCAAGGGCTATTGCATGATGGGACAAGAGACTGGATATGACAATGTAAAGCAATGACATGGCATGAGGGATATGTCAAGAGGTTTTTGAAACCATGTTTTGCATTTCGCGTCCTTATGTCAGATCAAGATCAAAGAATGAAAAAGAGTGTATGGATAGTGATAAGATATGGATAGGATAAGCAAGACCAAGAATGAATAAGGGACATGGACTGAAGGTCGGGATTGGCGAGGGGATAGTGGCAGAAAGTTGCAATAAGCTAGGGAATATGGATGAAAGGTTGTAATAAGAAAATGGATAAAGACCAAAAGCTATGATAGACTAAAACCTTCAAACAAGATGTGTGATGCTCATGACGATCCTCAACCTTGTCAAGATCAAAGGTGGAAAAGGGGATATGGACATGAGGGACAATAGGATATGAAGGGTAATGATAGGGGTATGATAGGATAATGAAGGGCAATAAGATATGAAGGAGGAAACCTGCCCCCAAGTGTGGTGTGCAAGAAGTTCATAGATTACGTATGACACCTGTTTGCCAGGTTTTCATCACGGTACTTGTCCAAGGTGCCTGTTTGCCAGGTTTTCACCAATGGACGAATTATTTTTTCTTTATTTTTTTTTCTTTTGTCTTTTTTTTTTCTTTTTTTTTCACTTTTTTCTTTTTTTTTCACTTTTTTTTTTTTTGACTTTTTCAATAGAAGATGGACACATGATAGGGGATGGAAGAAGGACTCAAGCTTCTTCTTTTTTTGGATAGTAGCCTTAAAATAAATGGACCATGACCTTTGAAAGTATGCTCAAAGACGTTGGTAGGATGAGGACATGGAAAATGAGATGAAATTAAGGCAAGGATTTATGCAAAGGATTGGACCAAAGGGATGGAAGGATGGAAAATATGCATTGGATAATGTATAGGGTATTGGAAGAATTGGGCTTTGGTGGATGAAAATGAATGCAAGATCGACATTGGCACACACCTTGATGGGTGGTGGATTGATGGAGGAAAAATGGATCTTAGATTGTGAGATTTGGATGGAGGAATAGCTTGGGATTTTGGGACATAAGGGCCCAAAATGGATGAAGAAGGTGATGGAGGACTATCAATTTTGGATGCCAAGTTGGATGTTTCTTTAGGATTTTGTGCTTCAAGGAGCCACTTAGGGATCCACATGGTTTTTTATTTTTCATACTTTTGTGGTTCCTTGGAGTGCATTGCTTGCACAAGGGATTTAGGAACCCATATATATTTTGACTTTGCTTTATTTTGCTCAGTGGGCCTTTGTGGCCTTTTGGATATTTCTTTTTCTTTATAGATCAATTGTTCTTTGTTTTGACATGTCGATTATATTGGACATGTTGATCCTTGAATACATGTGGATTGCTAGACTGATGACTTTTATACTTGGCATCCAAATTGCTTGGAGGGGGAAAGGAATGCATGGATGGATATGAATGAAATGGAGTTCTTTTGGATTGATGAAATTTACTCAAGGATGTGTGCCTTTGCTGACCTTGCATAGAGGACGAAGGAATATAAGGACCTAAGATGGATGGAAGGTATGATGGGGAAGGGATATGTTTGGATTTTGAAGGGATGTCGGATTTAGTAGGGGTACCAACATCTTGAGGAATTTCACTGAGACCATGACCCTTAATGTTTTCTTTAACATGAAGGGATTCTTGCTTATGGAGAGCTACTCCTTTGCCTTTATGAATATCTTGACTTGTAGGATACTCTTTTCTTTGGGAAGAAGACGCGAGTCCATTATGAGGTGGATATGATATGACAGAAATAATGAGATCTTGAAGTGGATCGGATTGCGCCAAAGAGGAAGAACCCATTATGCATGTTGAGGGCTCATGAACATCTTGCACTGACACGTTAGAATCATGAGGGGGATTAGGATCATGAGGGGGACTAGAATTGTGTAGTGGACATGGTTCAATGATAGGCTCTTCAAGAGATGGAATGGGAGAAATAATGGGATCATCAAAAGAAATACGATCTTGGAGTGGATATGGAGCATTAAGACAAGGAGATGGAGGAACAAGTGGATCTTGTGGAGGATCTAAAGGAATAATTTGATCTTGACAAGGAGGAAGATCATTGGAATCCTCTTTAAAGGTGCTTTGCTCTTGACTTTCAATGGGATCATCGGAAAGGATGGAAGGGATATCTTGATATTTCTTAGGAAGTGGAATGTCAATGGGATTTGAAAGGACATTTTTTTCATAAAATGGAAGGGGATCATTTGGGATTGGATGGACTGGGATATCTTGATCTTGCGTAGGGAATGGAGTGTCAATAGGACTTTGGATAGGATGGACAAGAATAGGGGAATCATCATGAGTGTCTGGGAACATGGGGTCCTAGTCAACAATTGGATAGGATGATAAGGTTTCAAGATCTTGATCTTCATCTATTTCAAGACATGTTTCTTCATGCTCTAAATTATCCTCTTGACATGGGGTTGGAATTTGGATATGCATGGAGGATTCTGACAAGGAATCAATGTTTTGGCATGAAGGAAATGCACTTTGAACATTTGTGATGGATTCTGGCAAGGAATCAATGCTTGAACATGAGGAAGAGGTACTTCGAATGGGGTCCTCTAAAATAGGTAATGGCAATAGAGTGCATGGTGGCATTGGGTCTTGTATTTCTGAAACATGACAAGGATGTGCATCATGAATTGGATTATCTTGGCAATCAATTATGGATAGCCCTTGGGTAATTGCATCCTTGGGGGTATTGTTTGATGAGGACAATATGGAAGGTTCTTGTGAAACTTCTAGAGGTGTAGGGATAGATGCCACTGGAGAGTCAATTTGTTTGCAAGGGGATGAGGCATTGCTAGACATAGTTGTATTATCTTGATCTTCCTCAAAGAACTCACTTGGTAATTTCCTTAAGATCATTGCAATAAAGCCACCTTTCTTTCGAGGTTTTGACATAGTTGTATCTGGAATTTGAACTTGTTTGGAAAGAATTTGGTTCTGGTCTGATGTCATGTTTTGATTTCGAACTAGATGTTGATCAAATTGGTTTGACATGTTCAAAATTTGGCTTGGTGCATGTTGCAAGCTTTGTTTTTGAATTTTTGGTTGTAGTTGTTGACATTGAGTAGTCCATTGAGTTTGTTGTTGATACTTGATAGTCGGTTGGACATATTGTTGGGATTGGACCATTGGTTGTGTTGGTTGTATATGTTGAACAATTGGTTGTATTGGTTGAAAATCTGATTGATAGTAAACACCTTCTTGTTCTTGTTGTGGAGGCACATAATGTTGAAATTGATGATGTCTCTTTTCTTGAAATTGTTTCATCATCTCTATTTGGGAGAGGAGAGCTGGTATGTCTGATCGTTCAAGAAGAGATCTTACATCAATTGGCTCAATCTTTGGATTTTGACCTGGAAATTTTCGAAACACTTTGGACATTTGTGATCTATTCTTCACAATGTTTTTCACTCTTTGTTCCAATATCTCATTTTCTTGAGCTAGTTTCTCCTCTAGTTTTTGTATTTGGACATTTACATCATCATGATAAGTTTGATCGATATTGCCTTGTTGTTGGGTTGGATATAATTGTGATTGCCTTGGATTAAAATTTGATTGCATTGTCGGTTGATATGTCAAACTTTGTTGCATCATTGGTGCTTGGAACCTTGTTTCAATAGACATGTCACTATGCAAATGCAATATTTTGGGAATTTTTCAAGGGCAATATATGATATGCAACTAAATGCAAACTAAATAGACGAAAATGCAATCTATGTTTTTGTTGTTTTTCAAGATTTTGACAAACTTTTGAAATGCAAATATAAGAGAGGGACCCTTAGGAAATTGAAATGATGTCTAGACCTCAAAGGACAAAAGGGACAAGTGACAAAAGGACAAATTGACAATGTCTCCCCTAATATGCTTGGATACTAAGCTAGGTTTGACCAAATGACAATAATGACATAAAGAGAAAAGGTTTGATAAGGTCTAGACTTCTTAACAATGACTTAGGGTTTATCAAAGATTTGGATTACTCAAGTATGACAAAACCTAGTTTTGGCACTATATGCAAAGGGACAATTAATATGCAAGTGACCCTAATATGATATGATAATGACCCAAGCTTAATGAAGAGACCTAGGGTATGAAAATGTGAATGTATGACAATGGTATGACTTTAATGTAAGAGGACACATGCAAATGGATGACCCTTATTGATATGCAAAGGAGTATGACTTAGGTGAAACCTAACCTTGGTACTTGACAATGAATTTTGCAAAATGCAACCTAGGATGAACCTAAATGTAAGTGACATGAATGTTAAGACAAGATTTTGAAGAATGTTTGACAACCATGTTTGAAGGTGTTTTGAAGTTTGTTGGATGAAATGCTCTTATGTTTAACCTTGTTTTGAATCAATTTGTCTTATTTTTGAAATGAGATGCAATTTAACTTTTGACAAACAAAGAATACAAGATATTGCAACTTAGACTCAAGACAATCATGCTCATTCACACATTTCTTATGGTAGGCAAAGACATTAGGTACTTGAGAGGTAGACTTATTATGGGATTCAAGGAGAATACATAGATGCTTAGGGCAGCCAAGCATCAGCCCCCATGGAAATCTCCCCATGGAAAACTTAGTATCTCTTCCAAGTATCCGAACTTGTCCTTCTCAAGCAACTAGAAGGGTTTTTGGCCTCTAAAAACAAGGTGTTTAGTAAGGATTTCTGTTAAGCATTGCTCCTTGATGTCATGCAAGCGTGATTGAGACATTAAGCCCATCAAGATACCAAAAAAATGTAGTCGCGCAAGAATGATTTAGACCGTGAGGTCCTACTTAGATGTTGATATGAGAAAGAGTCCAAGGGTCATCACTTCCCAAGTAACTGCAATTCCCACGTAACACTTCCTTCAAAGCTTTCGCTCATCGGGTATTTTTTTATAGTGAGTTAGAATGCCAAGGTATTCTAGCCGTACTCACTTTGGGTCATTCCCTTCTCATGATTATCACTTGCTTGCAAAAGCAAAGTGGTCGGGAAGGCAAGCCCTCTAAAGGAGACACACAATCAAAGACACAAGCATGGTATCGAAGATCTGGATTTCTGATCACCCTAAGAAGGATGAGAGCATACTCTCCTACTCTAATGTCACACTCAACAATCAAAGCAAAAACATGTTCATTCCAACCTATTAGAAATCACTAGGTGCCTAAAACATTTAAAGACAAACACCAAGTTTAGTTGTTTCTCCAAGGCAACCTGCAAAAACCCAAGTTAGAAGTTTGATTTGTTGTCTCTGACTATCGATTCTACATAACACATGTTAGTAGTTTGATTTATTGTCTTTTCCATGCATATGCCAAGATTCTGCACAGATAATTAGTACTAAAATCCAAAGCACAGAAAATAGAATGCAAAAACTAAACCAATTTCAAGTAAAACACTGCATTTTTACCCCTGTTCTGGACTTTACACAGGCGCAGAACCCATGACACAAGCGCAGAATGTCTTTAACACAAGCGCAGAATGCTCAACATAGGTGCAAGTTGTCTGACACAGGCGCAGAAGTCCCCAGAAAACCCTGCACTGCCCTGTTTTTGGGTTTTTTGGCCTGCAAATCAAATCATAAGCACTCAAAAACACCATAAAGAGGTTAGAAGGTTAGTGTTCATGTCGGGTTCACCAATTAATGTAGCATAGGAAATCGGAAATCATCACAAACATTATAAAAAATAATCTAGCTCAATCACGAAAGCTCAAATGTAATGATCTATCCTAAACACACTCAATAAAGACATAAAGACAAAACATTCAAAACTAAATACTATGCAAACCAAACGTAGATATGAATGTTGCCTTCATGCAGCTCCATTGTTCTTCTTTCCTCTCCAAATGGCCTTTGTTTTTGGATCTCACCTTCAAGTGCAGACACATGAGATGAAAGCAAATAGACAAGATTATTGCACAAGAGTACTTGAAATGTGATTGTTTTGACAAAGTGATTATTTCGAAAAAGTAATTACCCTTGATTGAAGAAAAATCATCCAATTTATAGAAAAATTGGAGAAAAGATCAAATTAGCATGAAATGGATATTAGAAGCAATTGATTTCAAAATGGGAAAAATGACTGGAAAGAAGAAGGTTATGACACCTTCTATGTCATGAATTATGACATATTGCCAATGCAAAGCTTAGAGAACTAGAACCTTATGACATCTTGCTATGTCAAGAGTATGACGCATGAAGCACAAAACTAGGGAGAACTAGAGACAAGTTAATTAGGTGGAAATTAAAATTAGGAAATTAGAAAATAGGTGGAAATTAGGAATTAGGAAATAATGAAATTAGGAATTTAGTGAATTTCATAATAATTTCTCATTTATTAATAATTCACAAAGAGGAATAATTAGCCAATTAAATGAACATTTAATTGTAATGAGAAGACTTAGGATAAATAAACAATTTATTAATCCTAAAGGAAGAAATGACACACACAAGGTTAAATGATTAAATCATGAAACCCTAGAAGATGAATTAGGTCTTGAAAGATAATTGACTCGATTTGATTTGATTTTGGATTGATAAATGACCAATGTGATAAATGATTTGATTGAGAAAATACGCCAATTGACGAGGAACAATGACAAATTAATCCAAATTGACACGATTGAGAAGGACGACGATCGATGACAAAATAGTTTGCAAAACGACAATATTGAAAATGACCACGATCAATGACGAATTGATCGCAAAATGACAAGATCGAACATGACAACGACCGATAAAAAATCGATCGCAAAACGACAAGATTGAAAATGATAAGGATTGATGATAAATCGACAAGATTGGTAAGAGTACAATGATCAATAACAAATCGATCGCAAGATTTAAAAGAGGACAAAACCCTAATTAGGATTGACGATGTCCAAAATGATGACAAATAAGCACGCACATTGATGCAATAGGATAAGATCGATTAAAATCATGACTGGATAGTGTTGTCGACAAGACCAAATTCGAGAGCAAGACGAATGAAGAATGTAGAAGAATGACTCGATGTTCACAAATGATAAAAACCAAGTACAAATTATAGGAGAAATGTTAATGCGACACAAAAACCTAAAATGAGGCAATGCGCAAATGTTAAAGTATGACTCCGCAAGCGTTGACCATTTTTAGGTGTCTACACTATGTAAATGCAAGTTTGAGAAAGGCCCTATTTTGAAGTTCCGAGGATGCAAGTCTTCACAAGTATGCTCTTCAAACCTTCCTTTTCCTATCTCAGTGCCTATTGGTTTGCCTTTTTTTGTTTGCATGATTGAGAAGGCCCTCCCTTCTCCTAAGTTTGTCACTGCCCCTCTTCTAGAGGCCAAAAATCTTATTCTTGTTTCATCTTCTCCAAGTGATTCACTTGCTTCCTCCACTGAGGCCTGCATGTTCGGCTCCTTGGAGGACATCCTGGCCTTGTTTATGATCTTCACATGATGGTTGACCACCTCCTCCAAGCCTGTAGACAAAGACATCGCTATCGCTTCATCTCTTGCTCTCGCTGTTGGTCGGGCACCCAATGCGGCCCTTGTGATAGTCCCTCTCTGAGCTTGCCCCCTTCTCCCTATGACCTAGATTGGGAGGATGAGCCTCTTCTTGAGAATTATGATCTCCTACAGTACGATCCCCTCCTCAGGATTGATCATTAGGACTTTTATCTTCCATCTACATGTTCTTGCATGTGTATGTAATTGTGTTCTCCCGTGCTTTTTTTATCTGTGTGTTCCCTCTCGGAGGACCCAGGTCACTCTGTAGGTACTTGGATATAGGGGGTTGACTATTTTTATAGGTTGTTCTCTCCTGAAGGACCTGATTTACTTTGTCAGTGCTCGGATACAGGGGATTTTATATCGTACATGTTCCTCTATTTGTCGTATCTTACTTTTTGACATTTAGGGACGATGAAAAGCATTGGGGGCATTCTTTGCCTTCTTCCATGTTGACCCAAATTTTTATTTTTCTCTTTGTCTTCATGTGCTCTTCTTCAGATCTGAGAAATTTGGCACTATGATGATACACCCATCTCATAGTGATACTATATATCTTTTTGACACTACTATGGGTTCTGATGCCAAACTATTGGATCCCCCTGTCCTCTTGCATTGCATCTTTTGATGTTGTGGACATTTATGTGTCACTATATATGGGTGGCATTCCACAAAAACATCTCATTATGTTGATGTGCCACAACTCCTCTTCTCCTTAGAATGACATGCCTTTGATACATATCATTCTAAGGTGGGCCATCATATTTGCATTTTATCTTTTAGCTCTTATATCAGTTTCATTTGCCAATTTTCTTTTTCATGTTTGCCTAGGTGGGGGCCAAACCACTTGATCTTTTTCTTTGCCAAGATCACCTAGGTGGGGGAAAAGCCACTTGATCTTTCCTAAATATTTCCTACATGGGGGCCAAACAAATCTTGACTTATATCTCTCTTGTTTGCCTTGGTAGGGGCCAATCTACTACTTACCAAATTTATCTGCCCTATCACATGTCTATCTAGCGTGTCGCTACCCATGCTGGCAAATTTATCCTTATCTTCCCAATCGCATGGCTATCTAGCATGTCGCTACCCATGCCAGCAAAATCTATCTATCTCATTTCCCTATCGTATGGTTATCCCTACTGGAATATCATGCCATATCATATGGCCATCTAGCATAATGCATCTTGCTACCCATACGGGCATATCTTATACCAATGGCGGCTTCTTATATCATATCTTTTCATAGCGAGGAGCTTTCCTCCAAAGTGAGGTTTGTTTCTATTATGCTATCTTATCCATTTCTTTATCTTATCATCCATCACGCTAGTCTGCAACTAGTGTACTTGAGATGTACCAAATAGCAACATCTCTACCAAATATTGACATCATCTTGCTGGGGGAAACCTCATCTGATCAACGAAAATATGCCTCCCTATCGCAGCTATTATTTCTCTGTATCTACCTCTACTTTAGCTTCGCATACCTTGGCAAAGGCATGCTCGCTAAAGTGGGGGCAAAATGTAATATCAAAAATATCATCCCTTTTAATTAATGTGACAAATGACGCTTTTCCTCCATGTCATTGGAGGTCAGGGTCCACCATCATGTCCTTTTGTCCACTTAGACCATCCATGTCAGCTTTGTCTGAAGCATTGGCAACTCTACTGACCTGTCTACTTCTAGGACACGGGCACAGTGCAGAGATGTCTGCGCAACGTGCTATCATCTTGCGAATCTGATAGTCCGTGAGTGGCCATTTGAGCATTATTCTTGCGCCCAAAAGGAATCATAACACCTCTGCATGCACCCATCGACATCTAAATTCCTTCTTGGGCCTTTATCTCTCACTTTAGAGGCATTTTGAAGGGATTCTTTGGCAATTTTAGCAATCTTCTTGCAGGTTGAGCTCTTGGAGACCATTTTGGACAACATACTATCAACACCACCATTGTTGTAACATTACCAAGCACTCCAAGAATAGCATTCCAAGAACTTCCAAGCATTCCAATCTATATTCATGATAGAGGAGTTATCTTAATCCTTTCTCTTGCATATTATCAACTTTATTTCCAATTTCATGTTACATTATTATTCTCTTTATCATTTATCTTTTATGTGGCTTTCTTGTGTTGTCCATGGAGGTGGAAACACCAAAATGGGGGTCTGACTTACACAGGTTCCAAAACACAACCCCTAACATTTTCCTTTCTTGGATGTGTGTAGGTACACTATCGTGAAGAGGATATTGACTTATGGGAGGCTTCATAGCATGGACCTTTTGTTTGTTGATTTCTTTCCTTTTTCTCCTTCCATTCTATTGTGTTTATTTCACATATCGCATTTACTAGTTTAGTTTCATTGCTTTCTATACTTTGATTGCATCGTAATCATACTCCAAGATTTTTGTATGAACTTTGTACCTCATTTGTACAGGACGACAGCGCGTCGTGTTGGTGTCCTAGATCCATGTGCTCATCCCGAAGACAGAGGCTTTGCAAAGTCATCTAGAGACACTTCTCGGGTGTCTAACACTTTCGGCATAAATCTGTTATCCTCTGGCTCATCTTAGCACCAGTTCACAAAGGTAATCAAAAGGATAATTTGTCCTCAAGGATCCATCACCCTTGAGGTAGCAAATTCCCTTCATTACAATTCTTTTTCTTAGTAACCAAATGTTAGCATTAGCAAGGATGGGCTGAACTCTTTTTGTGATGGAAAAACATTCCTTTCATGACCATTGGATAGGTCCATTATCTTTTGATTTTCATATTTATGATTCAACATATCCTCATTATCCTTCATAAATTCTAGAAAATTTGCTAGATTGAGATCCACAATCTATTGTAGGGTAAGAGGATTGTAATCCAATCATCTGATATCTTAATCTATGCGAAGATCAATCCAACTATCTTCAATACAATGAACATGAGTGAAGAATCTCCTAATCTTATCTTTCATTCCCGGGTAGTCAAAATCCTTTCTTATCTTAAAAATTTTCAGATTAATATCTTACAACTCAATTTCCATGCATTTGGCTTGGGAAAAGGTAGTTTAAGAATATCTCCTAATTGCCAAAGGATTTTGCGTGGATATGGTGAAACTTGTCTTGTGGGTAGCCAACTACTTTGCATAGACAAACATGATATGTCTCCCTGGTTCCATTAGAATGATTTAATCCATAGGGTATCTTGGGAGAATATATGGATGATCATCAAATCATCCTACTCTCATGTAGGTGAATATAAGGAATTGTAGGAAGAGACATTCATACTCATTCACTTTCTCGCAAGCCACTTCAGATGCTCTTCTATTCTCAAGTAACTTATCGACCATAGAAGACATCTTATACTCTTCTATAATGGAACTTACTTTTTTTGAGGGTCAAATAATTGTAATAATCCCCTATCGAAACTTGCTTTTCCACCCTCAAAAGAGATTCTTGGAAACACTCTTATAGATGCTACAATATAGACCAAATATGAGTTCATATAGAACTTTAGAGTTGTACATCTCAAAGAGTTTCTCACAAATGGTATCACTAATTTATTTTCCTCAAAAGATCTGTTGAGTACCCTTCCTCATGATGAGGATATACTAATACATCCACTCTTCAAAGACATTAGAATTTTTCAACCCTTTGATTATGCTAGGAAGATTAATCATATCATTGATTTCTTGTTTGAAATCACATAGATATAGCTTAGGACATTTAGTAGTTGTGGGTCTTGATTTATGGAGCCAATTAGTGTTGATGTTTCTCTTGCATTTCTCCTCATTCTTGTTGTAATAATACTGAGCTGATTTCATACTAATATTAATATACTCATCTACAAATGGGCATTTGAAGATATTGTCAAAAATCTCTTCATCCAACCTAATTATTGTCTTCCCATCCACATCATTTATTGTCCTTATGTTTTTGTCAAAATGTGGGGCACAAGAAAAGAAAAACTCAAGTTCAAGGGTTGCAACTGGAAAAGATGACACCAGATGAATATGACTATTGAGGAGCAACTGCATACCAACAATGGTTGATTATCTCTTTGTCCTCTACATGAACTCAAACATGTCCACATGCTCCATATCAGTTTCTTTGATCTCCTCAAAATTAGAAGCAACCGAAGAAGGTGGAATGGCATTTTGGTACTTTTGTTATTTGTATTTCATCTTCTTGTCAAGTGTGGAGACAGGTTCTTCAGATATCTGAATTTTATCTGCAAAGCTAAGATAAAAGGTCCATAATGTTAGAACATTTGTAAGAGGCACTAAAAGCTCTTTCATGTCTTTGTGATTTAACAAGATGGAAGAACATGTGTGTGGATTGACAAAGGAAAATTTTAATATTAGATGGTCAAAATTGACCAAGTGTGGACCCTATTTGCAATTCGGATCTTAAGGAATGACTTAGAAATACATGGAAAAAATGATAATTATATATGTAATCAGATCTTCAAGACTTGTTTACACACACACACACACATATACATACATATATATATGTATATGTATATGTATATGTATATGTATATGTATATGTATATGTATATGTATATGTATATGTATATGTATATGTATATGTATACATATGTATGTATATATATGTATATGTATATGTATATATGTATATGTATATACATATACATATATATACATACATATGTACATGTACATATATATGTATATAATGCATACATGCATACATACATGTATATATCATTTGAAAAACTTGGTGTAATCGGGTCTTCAAGACTTGATTACATCTTAAGAGGTAAAACAAAGTATGTTACTTATTGTAATCATGTCTTGAAGACCGGATTACAAGTATGGTAATTACAATGTGCTTGTAATCGAGTCTTCAAGACTTGACTGTAGGCGTTAAGGGATTTCCTTGCAGTTGAGTCTTGGAAACCCGATTGCAATAGGTGAAGCTCTTTCTTGTAATCGATTCTCTAAGACCCGATAGTAAGGGGTGAACCCTTGTCTAAAGAAAATACACAAAAAAGGAAGCATTGGTCCAGTCTAGAGACCTAACCAAAGAGCAAAATTTTCATAGGAAGAAGGGCAACATGTAGGCGAATCTTAAGGACCCAAATTCAAAACACTTTCACAAGAAAAAAAATTTAAAAAACAAACATTAAATTGAAAATGAAAGAAAAGATAACTCAATAAAGAACATAAGCCCTAGCTAAAACAAAAAGAACAAAACCGAAATCATCGAATGCATACTTAGAAGATCGATGAGAAAATCTCTTGAAAATAACTTCAAATTGATCAAAGAAAAACTCCAAATAGGATTCCAATGAGATACCAAACAATGACAAGAGAAAACACATTCACAAACTTAAAAATTTATTTAAAACAAGGAAAGAAGTTTTTAAAACCAATGTGGTTTCTACCATGTTTGGTAATAAATGCACTCTAAGATGTAATCAGGTATAAAAACCTCGATGACAAATAGAAAAGCATGACAAAACATATAATTTAGGTCTTAAGACCTAAATTACGAGTGAAGTGGACATTAATATGTGATGTAGGGTTTTTAATCCCCAATTACATATAAAACCAACAATTAGATAAATAAACTTTAAAAAATGGAAAAATGAAAACCATCAATTATGACCATGACTAAAAAATCTTAGAGGTGAAATTATGTTTGAGGATTTATAATTAATACCTCAATAAGTGTACCCTATAATAAAAGGTTTATGAATTGGTCAAAATTTTGTAGGGGTTATCCCATTGTAACCAAAACTAAAAATCAAGATAATGCATAGAGATAAACAAAATTTAGGTTATGACATAATTTCCCTCTAAAACATGCATCAATCAAAATTTATCATCATACCAAATCAAGCCAACAAGTTGATAACTCAATGATGAACGGATAGTACCAAACTGGTACTGAGAGGGGGGGGGGAGGGTAAATCAGTACAGACAAAAACACATTCCTAAAATGGGTTTGTCAGCAGACACTATGCTTTGGCAAACAAACAATAACACCAGTCTTAAATAGAGTACAACCGGCAAAAGCCAGAATAACTAAGACAAGCATAAACTGGTTGACACTTATCTTTTCATACAATATAATACTTCATTTTCATTTCACCCTAGTGCATGAATAGGTAATCTATCATCAAAATATATAAATAGCTAGATCAACATGATTTACCTTTAGACACAAATCACTTAAACCATCACATGAATAACACCACACATGACACACAAATTTTTCACATGGAAACCCAACTAGGAAAAACCATGGTGGGGATGAATACCCACAAGCTGTTTTTGAACTCTTTAGAAGTCTGCTCTATTAGGAGCCTTGTCCGGTTAAAGACTGATACAATAGGTTCTGTTAGGAACCAATCCTGTTAGGGATCACCTGGTTAAGGGATGGCTAGAATACTCAGTTAAGGGTTAAACCCTGTTAAAGGTTACCTTGTTAGAGGATTTCAAGAACTCAATGGTTTTGAGTCACCCTATCAAAGGATTTACAGTAAGTCGGTCAAAGCTACCCTATTAAGGGATTTCCCAACTATTGAAGTGGTTAGAGATCAATAGGTATTACAATGATCTAGTAATAGCACTCAATGCCAATGCAGATCCACTTTAGCTCCTCTTCACCTTCTGCACTTACACTCTACAGGTATCACTTCTCTCCTTTGGTCTGGCAAGAATCATGTATCTCTTCACTTGGATACACACACACAACTTTTTCCAACAACCTCAGAAAGAAACACAACATCGACCTTATAGAAAATAGATAGGTCGGTAGCATAAACCCTAAACCTGTTAGGTTAAGCAATTCAAACGGTTCAATCCTGACCATTGAGCACATTGCATTAAATGCAATAGTTTCAAACCGATCTCAAGATGTTCTCCATCATTCATTTTCTACCGCTTTTATGGCGGCTAATAACCCATCACGCTTTTTCACCATTTACAGACTTTGCACATTCCTGAGGTAGATAGGAACAATCTCCTTCATGCAAGATCCTTCATGCGCACAAGGCTGACGTGGCAACATGATCTGTTCTTCTTTACAATGCTAACTCATCACACAAAGTCACTGGTTGAGTCACACATGCTTGAAGCACTTCAACCAGAAACCCTGAAGTTGAGACTACTAGTCGGCAGTCATACAAAGCTTCCATGTACCGGTTCCCATATCAACATGTCGGTTCACCTTGAACAAAAACACTACTTCACTTTGGCACATATACCGGTTCTCACATATACCGGTTCTTGGTAACATACCGGTTCTCACATATACCGGTTCTTTCTTCTTCAGCATATTGACATCAATGACAACATACAATGTCATCATGTCCTCTTACCGGTTCACATAATGCCAACACAAGATTCATACCGGCTATGGTTAGTAATTTCACTATCTAAACATAATTTAAAGTTCGATATGCATTTTATGTTGTTTTTCCCCTACACATCAAACTTTAAATCCCAATGTTTGAATTTTGGTTTCTAATTGACATGTCGGGCTTTTTTCTCCAACTTGCCAGTTTTTATAATCTTTTTCATAAGTCCAGTCTAGCTCCAGATTCCTGTTCTACTTGATAAAATCTACTCTTCTGATGGTCATGATTTTCAAAACACTAATCCTTTGTGTTGAATGTAGTACTTTTGCAAATGTCAAAGCCTGCTCAAGGCAAATCATAACCTTCCTCAAGCCAGTTAGAATCCTCACCAAGCAAGCCAACTATAAAAAAGATAAAGTACAAGTATGATAAATACTTGAACATGTTCTCAGAAATCTCGGTCGACTCTAATGTCAAGGAGATAATGGATACAAAAATTGGTCATGTGGAGATGCAAGAGTTCATTGATTGAGTTGAGAAAGATCCTTCACATATGTTAAGTTTGATCAAATCGGAGTTGCACAAATATGCCTCCTTCCGAGCTGCAACTCATGATCCAGACTTTTTACTTGCGGTGGTGGATCATTTTGATCCAAATACAACACAAGTGAAGGATATCAATCAGAATGTTGTTATGAAATTAGATAGTATTTTCTTTAATAGTGTATTCAAGGGCTCTCCACTTGAAGAAGTAGCTGACATTACTTAGGAAAGTGCTAAAGAATATTATGAGAAAAATAAAACAAAGTGTAAGAAAATGATCAATACAGTTTCCTATCTTCTGCTAGGGGTTCCACCACTACAAGATGGCCAAAATACTTTATAGAAGTGATTTCAATGAGGAATACAATGATATGGTTACCATGCTAGCATGAGTAAAAGGTTTGAAAGATTCTCATTATTTTCAAAAGTGGATGTGTTATTATATGAACATAATCAGAAAGGGAACTACCAAGATAAATTGGGGTGAGTAGATTAGTGACCCACTTTGTGCATAATTGAAAGAGGTCAAAATGACTTTGAAGTTCTATATGACCTCATACCTTTTGTATGTAGCCGCCTCTATCAGGCAATATCTAGGTTTGTCTAAAAAATAAGATGGGAGGTTAGTTCTTGTTTGGAATTATTATAATCAGCTCATAATAAAAAATCAAGAAAGTCATTTCAGAAGGGTCAATGATGCCTTGTTTGTTGTATGGAAATGTATGTTTGATAAGAAATTACATAAGAAAAGACTTTCAGAAGCAGCATACAATAGGGTTTGGAATTTTGGTTTTGTCTTTCTCCAATTTCCTACATTCACTTACATCTGCATAGGATGTTTCATAGGTGAACCATCCATTTTGCCAAGATATCCATCTGATAAGATTGTTTTCATGGAGTTATGTTGGCAATTGAACTATGTGCATGAAAAGAAGTCATAGAATCATAAGACTGGTTTAAAGTTTCTAGAAGCTATTGGTCGATATTCAGTAATGACAAACTCAAAGGCCAAAACTATAGAAGAAGAAATACAATGTAACACCATGAGGAGATTCAAAGCCCAAAATAATTTGATTTTCATGGAATGAAGAACAAACTTAAAATAAGTTACACTCATGTATACAGCCTCAAAGATGTTTGGGGTGATTGTCAGGATGAAGAAGATCTGAGAAGGATAGATTTCAGTCATCTTACACTAGAACAAATTGAAAATCTTGATTTGGCTAAAATCCCAATGACAATAGAAGATACTAATGATATAGTGGATCCAGTCTATTTTGAACGGAAGATTGTTGATTCTCCATTGCCGCTCATTCAATGGTCAAAAAATGAAAGTAAGTCCATTACTCAAAGAATTGCTCCTATTTTGGCCAATACTAATGCATGGTTATTGAAGAAGAAGATCATAATGAAGCAACTTCCTACCATTTCTAGGGATGATGATAATAGTGATGGTCCAATTGGTAAAACAGTTGAATTGAGAACCAAAGGAAAAGTATATGTGCAAGCACCTTCATCAATCCCTTCGACGCAATCCAAGGGAAAAGGACCTAAAATAAAATTCACTATCAAAGGGTCAAAGAAAGGTGAATCTTCCTTAGCAATACAAGTGACACAAACAGACAAACCTCAGCAGCAAGCTATTGAAGATACTGAGAAAGAAAAAGAACAAGAAGAAGGAGAAACTCCTCATGAAGAGGAAATGAAAGTTGAAGAACCAGCTCATCAAGGTGAGAGTAATACCCCCACCACTTCACAGGTATCAACTCCTACATAGGTTAATATTCATTCTGGTGAATCTAATTCAGATCAAGAAGAAGAGGAACATAATAATGAAGGGTTGAATACAGAACTACCACAACGGGAGGGTAATAAACAATATATTACATTGTCTAGTCTGTCCAGTTTTGATGATGTTCACGCATCCATTATTGAGTTTTGAATTTTTTATTTTATTGAAGCTATAGAACAAGCTTTTGCAGAGCAATAGTTGGTGACCCTTCCTTCCATAACAATCATGGTTGAAGCTCCACCTAGTGTGAGTACCATTGTTGTCACTAGTGCACCATCCATAGTTCCATTTAGAGTTGTTTCCAAGGAGGAATCAACAATAGCTACTATTGCTCCATCAATAGAAATACCATTGGCTACCACAACCTTGATACCAGCAATTCCATCTACGACTGCTCCAACTTCAAGTCAGAATGTTCCCCATATTCTGGTTGATATTTAGAAGGAGGTCACAACTCCATCTACTAACCAATAATTACCACCATGTATGGATATAGTAGCACCTAAAAGGAAGAAACAAGTAATTTCACCAGATGAATTTGATTTTGAACAGTTGGCTCCTCCCAAATCCAAAAGTACTAAAAAGCCAAAGACTGTTTCTCAGTTGCTCATGGATCCTACTACCAAAAGGAAATATGTTGAGGTTATGGTGCCATCTTCAGACAAGAATAAAGATAATATTCAACCTGGAGATTATACAATGCAGACTGTAGAACTTGGAGTGGAGACACATGAAAGTGTCAAGTTAGACTCTCAAACTGCTTTCAATTATCATATGCAAAGGTTTGATCAAGAAAGAAATGAACAGAATGAATTAAAGAATAAATATGAGTATTTGACCAATGTTCTTCTCAATGTCACACAATCTTCTTAGGAAGTCAAGCCAATTGTTTCCTCAATTGATCCCGAGGTTCTCAAGAAGGTGGAACTAGTGGGCGTCAAGGGCCAAGTAGTGGATGAGTGGATTGCTCATTTGAAATCAGAAGGTTCACATCTTCTAGATTCAACAATTAAGTTGTTGATTGACTTTGAAGTTGTTCAAATTCAAATCCAATGTGTCAAAACTTCCTTATCTCAAGAGATAGAAGATATTCAAAAGAGCGTAACTCTTTGGGGTAAAATGCAAGATTTTAGAAATGACATCCTTGTGGAAAATAAAGTAATTCCAACAAGACAGAAATACATCCAGATTCTATCATTATTGTCTCATAAGAAAAAAAATAAGGTTAATGATAATGGAGCTGGATCAGGAGAAGAAGGAAGATGATGATGAAATTGATCTTATTTCAGCAAAGATAGCTGAAATCCTTGTTATTTGTATGATGATAATCAAAATCTTTTGACCAGTGACGCCATTATATAATAATTTCTTTCCCTAATAGATCATTGTACAGAACAATATTTCACATTGAGTGCATTTGACAAGTTGGTAGAAATACAAGTCAATTTTGAAGTTCTTGCATCAATGTTGAAAGATGGAAGACAGAAATACATAAAAGTTGAAGATGCAATTTCCCGTGTTTGTGCTATCACCAGTTCTACCACAATGTCGGACAAAGATAAGATGGAAGTTTTTTGGGTTAAGTTCAAGGAATTTCAAAAATCCAATGAGAAGAAAGATGAATAAAGTGTCCCCTTTTGACACTTAGTTTTTCATGTAGATGCATTATTAATGTAGTTGCATTTTTAGATTCTCTAAGTTTTCTCGCAGCTACATATTTCCTTTATGTTGTAGTTGTAGTCATGTGGGACTGTGCAATTGAGTTAGTCAATTGTGCCCACCTTTTTCTCCATTCCTCTCCTATATATAGAGGAGCCTCATTTGTAAATATTGATCTTTGATATTCTTAGCAAAAACTCTGCCAAAATTTTGTGCCAACTAAGACTTTGAGTTTTTTTTTATGTAAAATTGTATTCAAAGTAATATAAGAAATAAATCCATTAGACCTCAACTTTGAGTGATTAGAAGATTGTGGTTGTGATTGGAATTACTCCTATGTTTAGTTCTCACAATCTTTCTTATAAATATTAGAATTTTGTTGCCAAATGTGTCTATGTTATTGAAAGAGATTTCCAAGTGTGTTGAGTAGATTTTGAGCTAACAATATATCTGGGAAATTTTCTAATGTTAAGTGATTAGTGGTAGGCTTTGTATAACTTCTATTACTTGTAGTTCTAAGAATTGGGAAATCACACTTGAAGACTTTTAGCTGCAAGTTTAGTTTCTTAGCATGTTTAATCATTAGTTTAGTTAGAATTACATTTAAGAAAGACTTTATGCTTCTTGATTGTAAGTTTTGGTGTAATTACTGAAATCAATTTGTTCATTTCTTTAAGTATCATAAGTGATAGAGAATTGTAACAAGTGGAGGGAAAATCCATTAACTCTGAAAAAAAGAGTTATATGCCCAAAACTTATCCACAAATTTTAGTTTCTTGTTAATTAGAGAAGAAATTTCAAAGGGAACCTCCCCTTGCTGAGAGGAGAGATTAATTTCTCAACATAGCTATGTGTGAATTACATATTTTGTCTTTGGTACACTAGTGACAAAATATTCACCCAACAATTTTTTGGCAACTCAACGTGCAACCAGTATTTTATCTTTTGGGTTGCAATGTGTTTTTCCATTGTAATATCTTTATTGCTGATTTTATCAAAGTATTAACCTAGCTTATCCAAGTTATACTCATGGTTGAAAAGCATAAGGAATTTTATATCCTACGTTTGAGTTTTTGCAGAAACATAATTTCCCTTTTGTGACTCCTCCACGGATGTGATCTCCTCTGCAGCGGACATGAAGTTTTCCTCCTACTACGCAGTGATCTCCTATACCAAGTGAGGCGTCAAGTCTACAAGTTGCAGTTGTCCCACATGTCCTTTGAGCCTAACACCACCTTTACATGAACTTTCAAAAGGCATAGGAAATAATTTGCTTAATTTTTTGGGAGATGGTGCTCAACATCCTGATGAGCACATCGCTTCTTTTTATATTGCATGTGGTGTTCTTGGTTTTGTACATGAAAATATTTATATGAGGTTATTCATTGAAACCTTGCAAGGTGTAGCTACTGATTGGTTCTATCATCTTCCAAATAATTGTATCACAGATTGGGCAAGTCTTAGAATAAGGTTTGAGGCAAGGTTCAAGCCTACTGAAGATGATCATGCGCTATTAGCATAGTTGACTCAAATGAAGAAAGAACCACAAGAGCCTATGCGATAATTTGTGGCTAAGTTTAATAAGTTTTCCAATCGTATTCCAACCGTATCTCAACCTACTCCTGGAAATTTGACCTATTTCTTTATTAATGCTCAACTGCTAGAAGTAAGTTTTCTTTTGCATAGGGATAATCCTACAGATTTAGCTACTACACAACAGATGGCCATATTAGTTGAAGATGATCTTATCCTTGCTGGTAAGATAAGAAAGGATCCTAACAAGGTTAGGAATAATCAAATTGTTGATTCATCACCTTCCTTGATAAATTATGTTGATCCTAAGATTCAAAAGCTACCAAATGAGTTGTTAGCACTTAAGAAGAAAATTTCCTTCCAAGGAAATACTTCTTACCGTGATGTCCCACGAAGAACTTATCCAAACAATTCTTCCAATTATGTTGCACACAATCAAAACAAGTTGCCTCCTTCTCCACAAAGACTTGCATTGGAAGAACCACCTCATAATTGAGCTGTAGGTTATTATGAAGCTGAACAAAATGATCTTTCTCCATTTGGTGATGAAGATGCCAATTTGCTTCAAGCAGATGATGTAGAATTGGCTGGCGACTCTAACATCAGATATATGCAGTATGAAGAAGATGATCTATCATATGTGCATGATGGAGATGTCTTTGCAATTTTCACCCATTTGCAAGCACAAGAAGCATGTTGGCTTGATGATGATTGTAATGAATGACTTCATATGTTGTCATTGATGGAACATGTATATACACACATGTTCACATTGTCTATCGATATTACTTCTAAATTTACTTGTATTGCAACCAGTATTGGAAGTTTAGTTTATGATGGTTTAGAGAGTGTCAAACTAGTACATGTAGACAACCGGTATATGCAAGAATAACTTGACACCAACTTCAAGATTCAGCTGAGACCATCAAAAAAGCATTGGAGGAAAATCGGTTTACATGTTGAAATGGTTAACTCTAACCGATACCGATGTTCCAACCGGTATTCATTGATTGTGTGATGAGTTACCCTAACTGACAAATTTTGGCAATAATTTGCGATGAGTTATGTTTGCTTGTCCAAATACACTGCACCTAGCAAATTGTGATATAATCTCTAAAACCCACATGTAATTTAAATGTCTATATAATGATATTATGATGAACTATTTTGAGGATACGATATGCGATGATATGATGTGAGATAGATGTGTTAAGTTATTGAAGGCATTGTAGAATATGTTGGTGATGAAGTTTTGAGTGCACAGAATAGGATCTATTCAAGCAAGTAGTGCTACTTCTAGATCACACCAGCTATTGTTTTCTAATCACTGCAACAGTAAAATCTCCTAATCGAGTAAGCTCTAACAAGCTTCATTGTACAAATCCTTTAACAAGGTGATCCATTAGTTTGGACTCTGAAATCCTCTACTGAGGTTACTCCGAACAGAGTACTACCTTTAACAAGGTATAGCTCCTAATAGAGTTTTGGGATCTTTAACAGGATTCGCTCCTAGTAGAGCATTTTTGTAGACCTTAACATGTCAGTTACCTATTACTGCAGATAGTTAACTTGTGAGTCCCATCTATTGGCATTATAACAGACAAGAAGAAAGTTGGCATTCCAATTACAATGAGAGATTGTTGGCATTTCAATAAGGATATTGAGAAGGTTGTTGATGACTATGGATATAATTGATTAAGGATGCTTACTATCTTAATATTATTATTTTGTCATTGATGTCAAGAAATTAATTTTCTAATTCAGTATGATGTTGCCATATCTTAAGAAGTATGATTTGATGAGTATAAAGATGTTGGTAAAAGACATAGAAAGAATATGATGAATAAGGGGATAAGTTATTCAATGGGCAACTATTACCGAGTTAGAAAATGATGAGATCATGATGTTTAGATTGTTTTGATATCCTACATAAGCTATTGTTTGAAAGGTTAATACTATACTATGTTACTGAGCAAAGAACCTATTCGATAAACCCTAAGGAACCTAGTCGATAAACCCTAAGGTTATCGCTATTGGTTAATGAAGGCAGAATGTCTACCGAGTGAAGTTTAGTATTTACCGAGTTACAACCGAGCTATAATAGAATGCATTAAATGTTTACATGTGATATTTAATGAAGGAAGCTGATGAGCTGGAGCGGATTAAATGATTGGTAAGCCATGTATGAAGATTGTTAAAGAATCTATGGTAAAGAAAGGTCGGCAGGAAGATCTACAGCTCAGATTGAACCGCAATACCCTAACACAAGTTCCAAGGTGAAAATGCAAGTTCCAAGGCGGGGTAAAACATTTTCAGATCGAAGGATACATTGAACCTGGACAAGATTGAAGATCTGATGGCTATGATTGATCATGGGAAATGTGATCAAGGAGATTAAGTGGTTGGAAGATTGTTTATAAATAGGAAACTATTGATAAATAATGTATGCGGGAAAGTGTATGCACAGGGATGCTACATAGTGATTACCGAGCATAGAAGCTTGAAGACCTATTTTGATAACAAAGTATAGAGCCCAGCAGAGGGACAAGATAAGTCCTATGAATTGATTGTATTGAGAAAATAATAATCTGCTTCAACATTTTTAGATGTGAAGTTGCAGACATATTTTTATTACTGTTATTTTGAGAAGTAGTAGAAAATCTCTTAACCGAGTGGACTTAATAGTCTTATTTGTAAAATCCTCTAGCAAGGTGACATTCTTATTGAGTGTTTGAAATCCTTTAACAAGGTCACTTCTAACAAGGTGAAGATCCTAATAGATTTGAGGGAAATCCCTTAACCGGGTCACATCTAGCAATGTGTTTGTAATCTTTAATAGGATTTGCTTTTAACTGAGCATACTCTAGAAGAGTATATTTCTTAGTGGGTCCAAAATCCCACGGTGATTTTTCCCTATTTGGGTTTCCACGTTAAATCTGGTGTTATATGTTTGTGATCCTATCTATTTATGGGTCTGCATGCATTACTATTTTTCTGATAAGGTTACCGAGGTTGAATCTGATGTTTTTATGGATGATTAAGTTTGTATGATTCACACCCCCCCCCCTCTCATCTTGTTGGCTATTGGATATGTACTTATATTAAGTATCAGAACTATCAATTGGTATCAGAGCTTTGGACTTTAGAAGAAAAGTTTAGAGGCACTTGAGTTAAAGATCCAAAAGATGTACAAGAGGGATGCACCAGAGCTGAATAAGTCAAGTTTCTCTACATGGCAGAAAAGGATGAAGCTGCATCTATCAGGAATTGGAGAATATGTTGTCTATTATCTGGAGAATGATTTCATCACACCGAGCACCTATCCATTGACAATGGAAGAGATAAAGGCAAAGCAAGAACATATTCAAGCAATGATTGAAATAACATCTGCATTGACCGACTCAGAGTTTAATGATCTAGAAGGATGTACTGATGCAAAGGCAATGTGGACTAAGCTCATATCTATGTATGGTGGAGATGAACATGTTCAAAGAGCAAAAGTGGATAGTCTAAGAGGACAACTTGAATCTATGAGGATGAATGAAGGTGAGAACATAACCCAGTATAGTACAATACTAAAGGAGATTGTAAATCAAATCAAAGGAGCAGGAGGAACTATTGAAGAAAAGGATGTAACAAGTAAGATGCTGAGAACCCTTCTACCTGCCTATGCAATCCAAGTCTCTGCAATCAATGAATTGAGGTCTGTACCCAATATGCCAGTTTCTTTAGATGCTACTATTGGTAAGCTACATGCATTGAGTTAAGTAACTTTGATAACAGTGGGTCATTAGTAAATAAAGTTGAATATGCATTCAATTCTTTTCATATTGATGAAACTGATGATTACAATGATAGAAAGTATAAGTGCTCTGAAGGGAATCACAGTGGAGCAAGTGAAAGATTTTGCAAAAACATGGAGGAGGTACACAAACTGTATGAGGAAATTAGAAAGCAAGAAGAGTTTGAAGCACTATTAGCCAGAAGGCTATCGAGAGGAAAAGGTAAGTATAAAGGAAAGCTACCTTGAAAATGTTTCAATTGTGATAAGATAGGACATATGGCTTCTAACTGTCCTGACAAAGAATCTAGTGAAAAGAGAGATTACCGAGATGACAGACAGAAAGATAATCATTACAGAGGACACCGAGACTTTAGGAGAAGAGACAAAAACACATGCCTAATAGCTGATGAGGAATCTAATTATGATAAATCAGATGAAACTGATACAGAGGAAATTTTTTATGTGGCTATCAAAGATGGATCAGATGAAGAAAGGTATGAAGAAAAAGCTTTAATATCTCATATAAATACTAATGATTCTTGGATCATAGATAGTGGTTGCTCACATCACATGATAGGTGATAAATACAAGTTTATTAAATTAGATGATTATGATGGAGGCTATGTAAGATTTGGTAATGATGCACAATGTCCAGTAAGAGGTAAAGGATCCATAACACTTCTTGACAATGCTAAATGTAATGATGTTTATTGGGTTGAAGGTTTGAAATACAATTTGTTGAGTGTAGCACAGCTAAACAACACAGGTTACTGAATAGAGTTTGAAAAAGGAATTGTCGATGTTCATGACAAGCATGGAAAGTTAGCTACTACCGGAACACAAACAAGAGGTAATACATTTCATCTTGACTCAACTCAGAATAAATGTCTATATGCAAGGATAGATGATACCTGGTTATGGCATAAAAGGTTTTGTCATGTTAATTTTGATAATTTGATCAAAATAAGTAAGAAGCACCGAGTACGAGGTCTACCGAGTCTTGAAAAACCTGATAATGCTATGTGCCGAGGATGCCAGATGGGTAAGATGACAATATCAAGATTTACAAGTAAGTCTTACACTTCTAAGGGAATTTTAGATCTAGTGCACACTGATCTTTGTGGTCCTATGAAAGTTCAAAGTTATTATGGTGATAAGTATTTCATATTATTTATGGATGACTATTCAAGGATGATGTCAATAATGTTTTTAAAAGAAAAATCAGAATCTTTTCAAATATTTAAATGGTACAAGGCTAGACTTGAAAATGAAACAGGAAGACAACTGAAATGTCTCAGATCAGATAGAGGAGGAGAGTTTACTTCTGATGAGTTCAACTTATTTTGCAATGATCATGGTATAAAAAGACAAGTCTCTACACTGAGAACTCCATAGCAGAATGGGATAGCTGAGAGAAGGAACAGATCTATTGTGGATTGTGCCAGAACCTTGATGATTGAAAAGAAAGTTCCACAAACATTTTGGAGAGAAGCAATAAGCACAGCAGTTTACACCCTGAACCGAGTACAACTAAAGAAAGGAACTTTGAAGACACCTTATGAAATCTGGTATGACAAGAAACCTAATGTAAGTTATTTTAAAATCTTTGGGAGTAGATGCTATGTTCACAAAGATGATAGAAATGGAAAGTTTGATCAGAAAAGTGAAGAAGGAACATTTCTAGGTTATTCTTCTAGAAGCAAAGCATTTAAATGTCTGATCAAATCATCTAACAAAATAGTAGAAAGTGCAAATGTGAAAATTGATGAATTTGCAGAAAGAAATGATGAAGGAAACTCCAAAGAACCAGAAGATTATGAAGGATTTGTCTATGTTCAACCGAGAAGACTACTGAAGAAAATGAAGAAAATATCCAGTTACCGAGTGATGAAGAAGATCATATAGAGCCTACCGAGCCTGTATTAGCCAAGTATGTCAGAAGGAATCATGAACCAAGTCAGATTATAGGAGATAAGAATGATCCAGTGATGACAAGGAACAAATTGAGACAGAACACATGTCTAATATTTGAATTTGAACCGAGAATAATGAAAGAGACAATTAACAATGAAGATTGGATAAATACTATGACAGAAGAGATTGATCAAATCAAGAAGAATGACACATGGACACTGGTCCCAAGACTGAAGGACAAAAATGTAATCGGTACAAAGTGGATCTTCATAAACAAGCTAAATGAAAAAGGTGAGGTCATTCAGAATAAAGCAAGACTAGTTTGCAAAGGTTATGCCCAAGAAGAAGGAATTGATTATGGTGAGACTTTTGCACCTGTGGCAAGACTTAAAGGAGTAAGAACATTGTTGGCATATGCTGCTTACAAGAATTTCAAGGTATATCAAATGGATGTCAAATCTGTATTTCTGAATGGTATATTACAAGAAGAAGTTTTCATTGAACAACCTGAAGGATTTGTTGAAGGAGAAAATAATGATCAGGTATGTAAATTGAACAAAGCTTTATATGGTCTAAAACAAGCACCTAGAGCATGGTATGAGAGATTGAACTCATATTTGATTAAATTGGTTTTATAAGAACAAGTGAAAAAAACAATATGTACATGAAGAATGATGAAAATGGGATACTGATCTCAGCCATATTTGTTGATGATATTATCTTTAGTGGAAATGACTCTCTATGCAAGAACTTTAGAAATGAAATGAGTAAAGAATTTGAGATGTCATTAATCGGTGAGATAAAATATTTTATAGGTCTGCAGATACTGCAAATAAAAGATGAGATTTTCATTACCCAATCCAAGTACATAAAGGAAATCTTGAAGAAATTTGGAATGGAGGATTCAAAACCAGTAAGTACTCCTATGACTACCAACTATAAACTATCAAAGAATGACGAATCTACATCTGTTGATAAGACATTCTACTGATCCATGATTGGAAAGTTGCAATATGTTGTTCACAGCAGACCAGATATAGCACATGCAGTAGGTATTGTTGCAAGATTTTCTGCAGATCCTAAGGAAACACACATGATGGCAATCAAAAGAATTTTCAGATACTTAAAAGGCACTGAAGATTATGTCTTCGTATATCGAAAAGGAAATGTTTTTGATTTAAAAGTTTATACTAATGCTGATTGGGCTTGCAACATTGATGACAGGAAAAGCACAAGTGGAGGAGCTTTCTTTTTAGGAGAAAGACTAGTGAGTTGGCTTAGCAAGAAACAAGGATATGTTTCTCAATCAATAGCAGAAGCTGAATATGTTGCTATAGCACTGAATTGCACCAATATAGCATGGATCAAACAACTGTTGGAAGATATAAATGAGCAAGTTACCGAACCAGTAACTATATTCTATGATAACACTAGTGCCATTAACATTTCAAAGAATCCTATTATGCACTCTAAGACAAAGCACATCTCTATCAAATATCATTATCTTAGAGAAGAAGTTTAAGAGAATAAAGTGGTTTTGGAGTATGTTAGCACAAAGGAACAAATTGCAAACATCTTCACCAAGCCACTGCCAAAGGACACTTTTGAGTATCTCAGAAGTCAGTTAGGGGTCCTACCCCTATCTTCCATTCACTGACCGAGTTCGGTGAAAGCATCAATTTGATGACTCTACAGAATATCTTTTAGGAGTTGATGTTGATTGACACACTTTAGGAGGTTTTCTAAAGGTGTGCAGGAAACAATAAATAGGGAACGAGAATTGACGACAAAATGCTCTAACCGAGACTGAATTGATACATAACAGCATGGAATTCACTTCTCAGAGGAAGAAATTATGTTTTTAGTTCTTTTCATTTTTGGCATTGTTGTCAAATGGGGAGAAGACTAATGTATGGGGGAGAAGTCTACTGACCGAAGGAGAAGACTACATTTCAGAATTGGGGAGAAGACTAATGACAAAGGGAGAGCATTTCAGAATTTCATAGCAATCTGAATCCGAATCAATAAAGTCAAATCGATTGGTTTTGCCATCAATGCCAAAGGGGGAGATTGTTGGCATTATAACAGACAAGAAGAAGGTTGGCATTCCAATTACAATGAGAGATTATTGGCATTTCAATAAGGATATTGAGAAGGTTGTTGATGACTATGGATATAATTGATTAAGGATGCTTACTATCTTAATATTATTATTTTGTCATTGATGTCAAGAAATTGATTTTCTAATTTAGTATGATGTTGCCATATCTTAAGAAGTATGATTTGATGAGTATAAAGATGTCGGTAAAAGACACAGAAAGAATATGATGAATAAGGGGATAAGTTATTCAATGGGCAACTATTACCGAGTTAGACAATGATGAGATCATGATGTTTAGATTGTTTTGATATCCTACATATGCTATTGTTTGAAAGGTTAATACTATACTATGTTACCAAGCAAAGAACCTAGTCGGTAAACCCTAAGGAACCTAGTTGGTAAACCCTAAGGTTATCGCTATCAGTTAATGAAGGCAGAATGTCTACCGAGTGAAGTTTAGTATTCACCGAGTTACAACCAAGCTATAACATAATGCATTAAATGTTTACATGTGATATTTAATGAAGGAAGCTGATGAGCTGGAGCGGATTAAATGATTGGTAAACCGTGTATGAATATTGTTAAAGAATCTATGGTAAAGAAAGGTCGGCAGGAAGATCTACAGCTCAAATTGAACTGCCATACCCTAACACAAGTTCCAAGGTGAAAATGCAAGTTCCAAGGCAGGGTAAAACATTTTCAGATCGAATGATACATTGAACCTGGACAAGATTGAAGATTTGATGACTATGATTGATCATGGGAAATGTGATCAAGGAGATTAAGTGGTTGGAAGATTGTTTATAAATAGGAAACTATTGATAAACAATGTATGCGGGCAAGTGTATGCACAGGGATGCTACATAGTGATTACCGAGCACAGAAGCTTGAAGACCTATTTTGATAACAGAGTATAGAGCCCAGCAGAGGGACAAGATAAGTCCTATGAATTGATTGTATTGAGAAAATAAGAATCTGCTTCAACATTTTTAGATGTGAAGTTGCAGACATATTTTTATTACTGTTATTTTGAGAAGTAGCAGAAAATCTCTTAACCGAGTGGACTTAACAGTCTTATTTGTAAAATCCTCTAGCAAGGTGACATTCTTATTGAGTGTTTGAAATCCTTTAACAAGGTCACTTCTAACAAGGTGAAGATCCTAACAGATCTAAGGGAAATCCCTTAACCGGGTCACATCTAGCAATGTGTTTGTAATCTTTAACAGGATTTTCTTTTAACCGAGCATACTCTAGAAGAGTATATTTCTTAGTGGGTCCGAAATCCCATAGTGGTTTTTCCCTATTTGGGTTTCCACATTAAATCCGGTGTTATATGTTTGTGATCTTATCTATTTATGGGTCTGCATGCATTACTATTTTTCTGATAAGGTTACCGAGGTTGAATCTGATGTTTTAATGGATGATTAAGTTTGTATGATTCACCCCCCCCCTCTCATCTTGTTGGGTATTGGATCTGTACTTATATTAAGTATCAGAACTATCACCATCTCACCGTGGTTTTTCCCTTTTGGGTTTTCCATGTATAAACACTTGTGTTATGGTGGATATTTTACTTATTGTGGATGCTTTAATATCATTTTGGATTGCATGTATAGTATTGAGTAAACTTATTAAGAATATCTATCAGTCGGTGTTTAAAGTGGTATTGTTTTTGTTGTTATTGATTCACCCCCCCTCTTAGTGCTTTATACGTCTATCAATTGGTATCGCAACCTAACTTCTTTAAAGCTTAATCGCTTGGAAGGAAACCCTAAAGCCACCATGGGGAATATGAGCTACTTTGAGATGGCTAGAGTGCTTGAAGCTACCAATGAAGAGCTTGAAACCTTAAGGGTCAGATTTAAAGCTGCACAAGTCAAAAGGAGAGAGTTGACTAAACATCTATTGGAAATATATGATAATGGTTCTTTAGATGAAGCTAACATTGATGCATTAGCTAAAGAAGTTGAAAAAATGAACGGTGAAAAGCTAAATTTGAGAAGAGAGTTAGAAATCCTAACTATCTGCATGAGTCAAGAACTAGAAGCTAGGAGGGCAACTGAAGATCTTGTCAAATAAAGAGATCATGAGATTGCTAAGATCAAACAATAAAATGCAACTTTGGATGAGCATTGGCATGCTGAAAAAGAAGAAAAAAGAGTCTTTGCAACTAGATCTTGAAATAGTATCATCTCTAAGAGAGACTCTTATAAAACATAATGAAGATCTTACAAGAGAGCTCACTTAGGCTAATGGAAAGTTGGAAAAGTTAAATAAAAGTTCTTCTATGCTGGATGAGCAAATATAATCACAAAGGAAGAAATGTGATACATATGGACTAGGCTTTAATACATATGAGAAAGGAGAGTCTTCCAGTACAAAGAGTAACATTCACAAGGACAAAACTGCTCCTAAGGCTAACAAGCCTACTGATAGAAATTTTTTAAACCTGTTTGATTTGTCTACCATAAACCTGGACATACTAAAAATGTGTGTAAAAATAGACCCAATGGGAATACATGCTACAATACAAATACTAGGTATGCATCTGAGAGATTTGAAGGTCATTGTTTTACATGCAATATGTATTGACATAGATCAATTGAATGTAGATATGGAGAAAATGATCTAGTACCTCACATGAATCCAAGACCTAATGGTAATTGGAGGAGAACCTATGACAACCAGGGTAACATGAACTGGCAGAGACCCTATGTCAACCGGTTTAGTCCATTTGAGATGAAAAAGGTAACTAATGTCATTTGCACCATTTGTACCAATTATGGTCATGTGGCTATGAATTGCAAAAGGAGAACTGGAAGAGGCAATGAAGGACCTTGGAGATCATCTGGAATGGCCTACTATCATTGTCATAAACTGAGACACATGGCAAAGTTCTGTAGATCTAGAAAGAACAAACTGGTTCATCATTCTGAAGCTAATAGAAAGGTAAGCAGAAGGTAAATGTTGAGGAAACCAGAGAAGAGATTAACCAAATCTAGAAAAAGAAGAGTGTTGATATACCTACAGAAGAACCTAATGCTTCACCTAGTGTGGAGAATTATACACTAGTGAATTGGGCCTTTTTACAGGGCTAAGGGGAGCATAGCGGTAAATCTAATTCTGGACCCCTTGAAAGATGAGCGGTAAGAGAGATTGCATTTTTGAGTTATTATGTGTGAAATCTTTATATCTTTATCAATCGGTTTTACACCTGTTAATATTGTATGCATCGTTAAGCAGTGTATTAGGGTTTGTAACCCTAGCGGTCGAGCATTTGCTATAGTAGGTAAAAAGGATAAAAGAAAGTCTTACTATGTTATTTTTACCATAAATGCATTCGAAAGATAACTATTGAGCACTTGTAGAGCAAAGAGAGATTTTATATTTGGTCTTAGACAAATTTGTGCCATGAACTACGTGATTGAAGCTGATTCAAAGATTAGTGAAGGTGGAACTGGTGTGCATTTAAGTAATCAACCGGTAACTGAGGCAACGCGTGAGAGTTAAGGTATTTCTTTGTAAATCCCTTTTTGAATCAAGTTTATCTGAATGGCTTCATCATCTAAGAAAGTAGAGAGGCTAATGATCACATCATAACCTATGGAGGTTGGGGAATCAGAATGAATAGTGTCTTACAATGCTTTATCTCAAGTTCTTGATGGTGTCAATGTAAAAGGTGATTTGTCTAGCTCTATTGATTGTAAAATCGAATATTTAGGATCACTATCAATTTATTCTCAATTGAAATCCCTTTGCGATAAGAGAGGAAAGATCCAACCCAAGTATATTAGGGTTTATGAGAAGGGTTTTCATAATGTAGCTTATTTTCTTGAGGATTTTGAAGAGGAACACATAAGAATCATTCTTAGTCTTGTTCATGGTGAAAACATGTATCTGGAAAGGACACACTATAACCAAGGAAGCTATCCAAGCTATGACTGGTTTTTGGTCAATCAGTGAAGTTCCCAAGCTGAGGCAAATTTATAGAGACTGTAACCACTTTAACCTTGTCTACCTCTAATGGGGGTGCATTTTCTGTTAATAACATTAAGGACCCAGCAGTTAAACTGGCTACTATGGTTATAGGCTACAAGATATTCTATTCCAGTAGAATGAACAGTGTGCCATCTGGAGTAGTGCATAGAGCCTATAAAATGATTGTTGAGAATGCAGATTATGACCTATGTGAGGCCATAATGAGTCAACTGATGTTGAATCTACAGTCAATTAAGAAGGACATCAATCAGAAGTTCAAATTTGGTCAGTTATTGATTGGTTTACTCTTTTACTTTCAGAATTTCCTACCTGGAATTGGTGACATTGAATGGTCTAAAGACTTATCGATAACTACTCAGATCAAGACCAACATTAAGGTTGTTAAGAACACTTTCTCTATTGTAATGAACAAGTACTTCAATGAATTTCAGAATAAAATGAGTATGAGGGTAAGGCTACCTAAGGATGTGGTTAAAAAATTTGCTAAGAACATCAGTTTCATAGTCATCATTGATTTTTGTCCGATGGAAGCTATTTAACCAAGAGAAGATGAAATGGAAGACATGAACTATGAGTTCAATTATGACTTATTGAATGGTTATGCTAATAACCTATTGGCATCTCTAGTGGACAAGAAGAAGAAAAGTCTGGATACTGTTGAGGAGCAAACTGCAAAACTTGAAACCAGTAGTGCTCAACCCAATAATGTTAAAGGAAAGAAGAAGAAGGTTGAGAAAGCACCTTCAACATCTTCTATTCCTACTAATACAAGAGTGACACAAAGTGTCCAAGTCAAAAAGGAATAGGTGCCCAAAGTAACTTCTATGAAGTAGACTGCAACAAATAAGAGAGGCCATCAACTGATTCTTCAAGTAGAATCTGATGATACTGACACTGAGGAGGAACCCAAGAAAATGAAAGTAACTGGTAAAGCAGCTAAACTAGTAAAAGAAGTGCCAAAGGCAAGTATTCCTATTAATGTCTTATCTTACAAGCCTATGACTGATTTTGAGAAGACATTGAAAACATTAGGGAGGAATAGATTTGATAATGTCAAGAAATGTTTTGATTCATTTGATGAAGACCAGAAGGAACAAATTTTTCAATAGGTAATCAACTATTTATGTCAATATAATCGATTACCTCGGGACCTTAAAGATGATATTTCAGATTCTTTGTACTCTATTCTTGGAAATAAGTGGCAAATTGTTGTTGACAAAGATCAAGAAAATATTGATAATGTATTTATTCAATATTTTCCTAAATTATCTAGAGATGAATTAGTTGCCTTACTTGATAATTACAAAGGACAGTTTATCTCTAAGGCAAGAAGATTGAAGTTACTAAATGGGAAACCTCAATCTATTGAAGTTAAGACTCATCAGATAGCTCAAAACATTCAATGAATGCATAAGCATTCAAAGTCTTATAATGATGAGAAAACAGAGCCTGATGTACAACCGGAAATGGATGAGGAAAAAATAGTACAAGCTGATATTGTCTATCCTATCAAGAAGAAGGATGACACTACTTCCCAACTGTGATCTTTGTTGATGAAATAAAAGATACCATTGATCTATCTAGGAACATCATTCATCCAGATATGTAGCCACCAATAAATATTGATTCACTAGTTAATGCAGTGGATATACCAGCAACTCAACCAAATGTGGATATTCCACCCCCACCGGTAAAAGATCAACTAGTGAAATCACAACTCCCACCTATTTCATAGGCTACCCAAGAGAAACCTGCAGAAAGAGTTGCTCAGAAGTTCTCTGAACAGGAAAAGGAGAAAGAGGGAGAGGGAGAGAAAACTGAGAAGGATAAATCTACTGAACCAAAAAAGGCATTAGTCAAGCAGCAGAATGATGATGATGATGACTCATTTGGCATCAAAGGGCCTATAGATGTTGGCAATATGGGTGCATCAAAATTATTGGAGTTTGCAACTATGATGCAATCCAAAGCACAGAAGAACGAGCTTAAGGAACAGAGGAAGGAAGCAGAAACCATCCAAAATGTAGTAGAAATTTTGTCAAGTCTTCTACCGGAGACTGCTATAGGGAATTTGTCCACTCCTATTGGCAAGCTTGGCTAGTTGGTTGCAGATGCTTCTAACCAACTCAGACTATGGCTGAGAAAAACTACAGGAATAAAAGAGGAGAAAAAATAATGAAAGATATTGATACAGGGAAGATTGCTTTATCCTTGAACAAAGATCTTTTGAGAAAAGCTATTGACTCAGGAGGCAGAATTCTAGCCTACACATATAATGTTTTATTTTTCTATGTTGATATAGTTAAGAAGCGAACAGAGACAAAACTAGAACTGGAAAAGATATGTAATGCCTACATACCTTTACATGATTCGGTCTTAGCTTTTGGAAAATCTATGGACGATTTGCAAAATTGGCTAGATGTCTATGATTTTGAACAAGAAAAGAGACTCCAATCGTTGAAGGAGTTAAAGAACCAGTTAAGACCTAAAGTGAACATCTTGCAATGAGTATACAGGGATGCAGAAGTAGTTTTGGTGACTCTAGAGGAGTACAATTGATGCAATGGAAGAATTTTCTGCAAAGATTATGACAACCATTGAGATTTCTGCCACTTTACTATAAACATGGGAAAATATTTTTTCTCAAATGAAGATTACTTTCAGTGACATTTTCTTGCAAATTGAAGTGAACACTCCTTAATACGGACTTTTAAGTTTTTGTATATGTAAAAATTTGATGCAAATTTTTCTTTGTGTGTGTGTGTGTGTGTGTGTGTGTGTGTGTGTGTGTGTGTGTGTGTGTGTATTTTACTTTTCAATTTGGCATTGTTGTCAAAGGGGGGAGTAGAAATATGTGTGTTGTGAAAATTTTGTATGTATTCTTAAGGGGGAGTAGAAATATGTTTGTGTACAATTTTTGTAAGCACACTTAGTTGTAAAGTTGTTAAATTTTCCAAGTGTTGCCATCAATGCCAAAGGGGAAGATTGTTGGCTTGATAATGATTGTATTGAATGACTTCATATGTTGTCATTGATGGAACTTGTATACACACACATATGTTCACATTGCCTACTAGTATTACTTCTAAAGTTACTTGTATTGCACCCGGTATTGGAAGTTTAGTTTATGATGGTTTAGAGAGTGTCAAACCAGTACATGTAGACAACCGGTATATGCAGGAATAACTTGACACCAACTTGAAGATTTAGCTGAGACCATCAAAGAAGCAATGGAGGACAATCAATTTACATGTTGAAATGGTTAATTCTAACTGGTATCTGTTTTCCAACCAGTATTCATTGATTGTGTGATGAGTTATCACCGGTCGTGATGAGTTACCCTGACTGACAAATTTTGGCAGTAATTTGTGATGAGTTATGTTTGATTGTCCAGATACATTGCACCTAGGAAATTGTGATATAATTTCTAAAGCCGACATGTAATCTAAATGTCTATATAATGACATTATGATGAACTATTTTAAGGATATGATATGAGATGATATGACGCGAGATAGAAGTGTTAATTTATTGAAGGCATTGTAGAATATGTTGGTGATGCAGTTATGAGTGCACGGAAGGGGATCTATTCAAGCAAGTTGTGCTACTTCTAGATCACACCACCTATTGTTTTCTAATCACTACAATAGTAAAATCTCCTAATCGGGTAAGCTCTAACAAGCTTCATTGTACAAATCCTTTAACAAGGTGATCCATTAGTTTGGATACTGAAATCCTCTACTGAGGTTACTCCTAACAGGGTACTACCTTTAACAGGGTATAGCTCCTAACAAAGTTTTGGGATCTTTAACAGGATTCTCTCCTAGCAGAGCACTTTTGTAGACCTTGACCTATCAGTTACCTATTACTGCAGATAGTTAACTTGTGAGTCCCATCTCATCGTGGTTTTTCCCTTTTGGGTTTTCCACGTACAAACACTTGTGTTATGGTGGATGTTTTACTTATTGTGGATGCTTTAATATCATTTTGAATTGCATGCATAGTATTGAGTAAACTTATTAAGAATATCTACCGGTCAATGTTTAAAGCAGTATTGTTTTTTATGTCACTGATTCACCCCCCCCCCCTCTCAGTGCTTTATAAGTCTATCATAGCACAACCACCTGCCAATGAAAAGAGTGGTGATTCTACACAAGCTAAGGATTCACAACGCTTCCCAGTTACTATTGCTAAGCGTGGAACTCCTTTACCAAATCCTCCAAAGGACAATTCCATTCCAAAAGACAATGCGAAGGATAAAAATGTAAGTGATCCTTCGATTGCTGCAAATTTTTCAACCCCTATTAATTCTTCTGCATCTGCATCAAAGACCAGTGCACCCAATGTTTCAAGTTTTCAAATTGAGAACCTTAACCAATTTTTGATGAATTTTTTTTAGTCATTTGATATTATAGATCATGCTAGGAAAACTAAAGTACAAATGTCTGAGGTAGAATATTTGAGATCCAATCTAGATCAATTTGATCGTTTGATCAACTTTGTTAAAGAAAAAGATACTTCCCCAATTAATCCTCCTGAAACGAACACATCTCAAAATAACCTAGTTAGTTCTCCTTCTCCTATAGGAAGGATAGAACTGTTTTATATCTCCTTGTTGATATGGTCATAAGTTAAGTAATTGTGTAATTGATTTTGGAGCGTCTGACAATTTTATGCCAGCTAAAGTTGCCAACGCTCTTGGTTTGATCTTGACCAAGACATTTGGTAGATGCTTTTCCATGGATAATAATCAAGTCCCACTGATAGGTCAAATTAAGGATGCACAATTTTCTTTTGTTGCACTTCCAGACAAGAAGATCAAAATGATAGTATTGGTAGTCAATGTGCCAGCTTCCTATGGCATACTTTTGGGAAGAAATTTTTGTAGAGATGTTGTAGGAGAATTAAACATGGATATGACTGAAGAACATATTCTTGTCAAGGGAGAGATCAAAAAGTTGTATCCAGAAAAGGAATCACAATACACCATTTTGAAATCTGATTATCAGTGGGCTCAGATTCTTTTTGAGTCATCAGGTATGGGAAATTATTTCTTATATGTTGATGATGAGTTTGAAGTTGTTCCTGAAATTGAGGATGTCATTTCACTTGATGAAAGTTCTAGTGATTGTGAAAGTATTGTTGTTGAATCTGTGGGATCCTCAACTCCACAAGAGAAACCTCTCAATTTTGTTACTGTCAGTGTTGGTGGTCCAAATGATATCTAGACATTAGAATTTGATGGCATTTGTTCTTCCACGGGATCAGGAGTCGGTATTGTTTTGGTGTCTTCTAATGGTAATATATTCCCATTCTCTTTCAAGTTAAAGTTTAACAATACTAATAATACTACTAAGTATGAGTCTCTTCTTTTGGGATTGAATGTCACTCAAAAGAAAGGAATTAAGAATTTGCATGCTCAGGGAGATGCTGAATTGATTGTTTGTCAAGTCAAAAATATCTATCAGACGAGAAGCGATAAGCTAAGGCATTATCGTAATCTTGTGTGGATTCAATTAAGGCATTTGATTCATTTGATCTATCCATTATTTCCCATGAATTCAATGAGAGAGAAGATTCTTTAGCAGTATCTGCAACCTTGTTGATTCCACACAAGAATTTTTTAGGACCTATATATATTATTGAAATGATCTTTCGACCAAGTGTTCCTGATAATTCTAACAATTGGCAAGTGTTCAATGACGATCAGCATGTAACAAATTTCTTACAGACTACTGATAATTTTGATGACTTGTATTTTGATGGTATTCAATATCCTTCAAAAGATGCCACTGAAAGTGTTGATGTAGAAACTGGTGAAAGATTTCTACAATTGAAAGGTAATAAAATTCCTAAGGGTCTTGTTTCTCTTTAAAAATTGTTTTACAAGCATGATCGCTATGTCAAAAATCAACAGAAATCAGTTGCTAGTACAATGGAGTATGAGCAAGTGAATATTGGAACGAATGAGAATCCTAAGATGATCAACATTGGAAAATGTTGTTCACATGAAGAAAGGTAGAAATTTGTTGTATTATTACAGTAGTATATTGATGTTTTGGCCTACTCTTATGATGACCTAAATTTTTTTCATCCTAAGGAACTTCATTATGATATTCCACTAAAGCCAGGTTTTGCTCATTTCCATCAAAAGCAAAGGCAGTACAATTTGCAGATTTATGATTCCATCTTTGCCGAAATTCAAAAAATGTTGAAGGCAAGGATAATCTTTCCTATTCATCACTCCACTTGGATAGCTAATATTGTGCCCGTGCACAAGAAGAATGGTGAGATCCAGATATGTGTTGATTTATGGAATTTGAATCAAGTATCATTGAAAGATAATTATCCATTATCGGTCATGGATCACATCTTACAAGTCGTTACTGGATCCAAAGTGATGTCCATGTTGGACAGATTTTTAGGTTATAATCAAGTGGAGGTTCTTGAAAAAGATCATCACAAGACTACATTTACCACGCCTTGGGGTACTTTTGCATACTGTAGGATGCCTTTTGGGTTGATAAATGTAGGAGCAACTTTGCAACGTGCAATGGACTTGGCTTTCTAAGATTTTCTTGGTAAGTTCATTGTACTCTATCTGGATGATCTGATAGTTTATTCTAATAAGTGTCAAGATCATTTCTATCATTTGCAAGCGAGTATTGGAGAAATGTCACCGACATGGAATTTCCCTTAATCCCAAAAAGTTTGTTTTTGGGGTCATTGAAGGTAAGTTGCTTGGGCATATTGTCTCAAGAGAAGGTATCAAGATTGATGTTGAAAGGGTAAAGGCCATCTTTAATCTTTCCTTGTCGCAAGTAAGACTGTCATGCACTCTTTCTTCGGTAAAGTAAACTTCGTGTGAAGGTTTATTCCAGACTTTGTCGAACAGACTCGTCACATAGTTGACATGATTAAAGTAAAATCTCTTTTCAAATGGACTCATGAAGGAAAGAAAGCTTTTCATGAAGGAAAGAAAGCTTTTCACAAAGGAAAGAAAGCTTTTCATGAAATTAAGGAAGTCGTGGCAAATGCCCCAGTTTTGGTGAGTCCTAATTACACCAAAGATTTTATCATGTATAGTTATGCATCTGATCATACCTAATCAGCTATACTGATACAGAAGAATAAAGAGGGTGTTTGAATCACCCACTATGTTCATGATTTATCCATTAAAGGCTCATGAATTGAAATACTCAGAAATGGAAAAGCATGCCTTTGTCATGGTTAAAGCAGTAAAACATTTTAGATTTTATATTCTAAATTCACATGTCATTGCACTTGGTCCTGATGTTGTTGTCAAGTCAATTGTAGTGCCCCTACCCTAGTTGGCTTTGTAAAACTGGTTTGACCTTGGTTGATTTCCTATGTGGCATTCTTGAATGGTTGATTTACCGTGATGTCCGTTTGCCGATAATTATACCTTGCTTGCAAAACTTTTCTCCAACGTTTCAAGCTCTATCAAGTTACGGGCAAACAACTCTCTCTCTCTTGAAACTATCAATCACTATCCTCTCTAAAACATCACACACTTGACACTATAAAAAGATGCGCTACCCTCACTATCTCTACTCTCCTCTCTACGTTCCTTTTGTCCTTCCTTGAATGTCACCCCAAAAAGCCTCCCTTTGCTCTCTACCCACACCCCCTTTTTATACTAAAAGAACACATCTATCGCTCCCCTAAATTTGGCTGAGAGATAGCTATCGGCTGAGACTCTATTTCCACTAACTATTCTACTTCCTCCACGCAGAGAGTTCTCTTCTAGTTATCTTCAGTCTTTGGCGCTCCATTGATAATGATTAGGACACCTATCGGCTGGGTGGAGGGGTTAACTTAGTGTTTCATTCACCGATGCATCTTCAAATAGCGACTTAAGCGTTCTAACTACCAGGTTTAGAGTTCATTATGGATTATAGTTTAGTTTCCAACTTGCACGCTAGTTCATTTTCCTTTCAAACCGGTCCATCAGCTGTTGGTTGCCAACGAACTGGAGCTCGTGGAGTAGACTAAACGTGGAGAGGTGATGGTTATTGTTTAAAACTGCGAGAGGTATCCTGTACTTATTTGCTGACTGCAGTATACCCGCATAATACTCACCCCTACGTGCTATCTGTTGAGTTTATGGTGGAAGGGAGATGTGGTGTGCGAAGGAGAAGGTGTGGTGTGCGATGGAGGAGGGTGGTCGATATTATCATCGACCACCATAGCCCAAACAATCAAAACCAAAACCCGCCACCTTTTTAAAAGGTCGAAACAATTTCTCTTTGTTTTCCTTAATAAACTTTTGCTATTACATTTTAATACTCTTCCTTTGTTTTGTTTAAATAATTAATTAATGACTTTTGTTAATATAATTATTTAAATATTAATCAATTAATGACTTTTGTTAATATAATTATTTAAACATTAATCAATTAATAACTTTTGTTAATATAATTATTTAAACATTAATCCTTCCTTAGCCATCACATTTGTAAATGTGTATTTTGATTCTTCTACTATTATAACGAGTGACGTTTTCCTACATATGCATTTTCAAGTAATTGGATTACGTATATATTATACGTTCGAAAAGTTTATAAAACATGACATATTTATGATACACGCATAATCCACTACCATAGTAAACCGATGGCAATATACTACTGATAATACGATTATCTTATCTCAACTCAAATAACTACTATTTTGGACGAAATAAACGTAACAGTTACCAATTACATATGAAAATTGGGACACTGGATACGCAGACTAAGCAAGCATCAAACGACTTTATAAAAATCAAACAACAAAATATGAAAACCCAACCAATCGACAGAATGACTTTACTGAAGGCACTCACCCGAGTGTAACTGACTAGAATTAGGGTCAACTACTATCTCCTTCACTTCCATCAGAAAATATAAGGCACGCTCAGACCTGTGTAGCCAGGTGGAGATGATACCCCGTACCTACCCGGTACTTGTACCTGCAACATCCTGCATCACCGACCACACATGCATATATACATATATCGAAATCATACACACTGATGAAGGAGATTCGTGACGTTCCTTGTCTCACCGAGATGAGTGAAGGAAAATCGTCCCCATGCATCCCATACACTCGCAGATACACAACACACAGTGCATAGATGAAGTAAAGCATCAGTACATAGCAATGAACCATATAATGCCATAAAACATAAATACATAAATATTGCAAATAAAACATATGTCTCATAATCAGATAAAACATGAAATATTGTTATACAATTCTAAATAACCATTGATAATGTATCTACTGAGAATAATAAAAACAAAGTATCAGTTCAAACAAGTGAGGGTACTACATTCTCCCCCCCAAGACTAGGCTTACTCCTGGAAGCCTAAAACAAATATGGATATAACTCTCTCATCTTCACTGCATCTTCCCAAGTTGCCGAGGTCTCATCATTTGGGTCCCATAGGACCCTTATCTGGTCGATGGTGCGACCCGTGAGGATCAAATCCCGATGCTGAAGAATGCGCACGGGCTCCATGGAAAGCTGCCCGTCCTCGACCTGCAAAGAGTTCCAATCAAGAACATGTGTCACATCAGGGTGATAAGGTCGAAGTACTGAAACATGAAAGACATCGTGGATGCGGGATAGACTCGGTGGCAAGGCAAGGCGGTAAGCAACAGGACCTATCCTCTCAAGAATCTCAAAAGGGCCTACAAACCGAGGCGCCAACTTAGAACCCTTCCCATAACGGATCGGACTCTTCCGTGGATGCACTCTCAGAAACACACGGTCGCCAACAGAAAATTGACGATCTATCCTATGAGCATCTGCATACTTCTTCTGCCTATCCTGTGCAGCTACCAAATGCTCTTGAATTCGCCCCACTTGTTGCTCCATCTCTCGAAGAATATCCGGACCTATAAGCACCCTATCCTCTAACCGATCCCAACTCAAAGGAGTACGGCAAGGTCAACCATATAATGCCTGAAAGGGGGACATACCTATAGAGCTATGATATCCATTGTTATATGCAAACTCTACAAGGTAGATATAATCCTCCCAACGCGACTGCTGGTCCATAACATACATGCGAAGCATGTCCTCCAAAACCTGATTCACTCTCTCTATCTGACCATCCGTCTCTGGGTGATAGGCTGAACTGAAGTTCAACTGAGTTCCCAAAGCATGCTGAAGTGAGGTCCACAAAGCTGAGGTAAAGACAGGATCTCTATCAGAGATGATCCGCCTCAGGACCCCATGCAGTCTCACTACTTCCTCCAAGAAGACTCGTGCCACCACTGCTGCTGTATAGGAAGCTCGAATAGGAACAAAATGAGCAACCTTAGTCAACCTATCAACTATGACCATGATGGCATCATGTCGACGCGAAGAGACAGGCAACCCAACAATGAATTCCATGGAAATGATATCCCATTTCCAATCTGGTATCAAATTAGGTTGAAGAAGCCCTGCCGGGTGCTGATGCCTTCACTTGCTGACATTCCAAACACTTTGACACGAAATCAGCAATGTCACGTTTCATACCTTCCCAATGATAAATTTGTCTGAGATCTGCGTGCATCTTCTTGACACCTGGATGTGCCAAATAAGGTGCACGATGGGCCTCAGTCATGATCAAGATGCGAAGACCCTCTAAAGAAGGTACATAGATCTGCCCATGGTAACGAAGAAGTCCATCTGCCTCAAGATTATATCCAGAATATCTTCCCTCTAAAGACCTTCCGGACTGTATCATAGTTCTAATATCCTGATACCAAGTATCCTGAGGGAGAACTCTGAGAATCCTTTCTCTCAAGTCAACTCCAAGGGACAATACCGAAACTTCATGCCGCCTACGACTCAAAGCATCTGCCACCACGTTCTCTTTTCCCTGAATGTATCGAACATCAAAATCATATTCGCAAAGAAATTCCATCCATCTCCATTGTCGAGCATTCAATTTTGGCTGTGTAAAAATATACTGTAGACTACGGTGATCACTATGTAATTCAAAACGATGCCCCAACAGAAAATGTCGCCATCTAACCAAGGCATGAACTACAACTACCAACTCCAAATCGTGAACTGGGTAGTTCAACTCATGGTTCTTGAGTTTGTGAGACTCATAAGCAACCACTCGTCCATCCTGCATAAGCACTGCACCTATACCTTCCAAAGAGGCATCTGTGCATACTACAAAATCTCTAGATGGATCTGGAACTGCCAAAATCGGAGCACTGACAAGGAGTTCCTTCAAGGTACGAAAAGCTGACTCACATTGTTCTGACCAAACAAACTTCTTCCCTTTCCATTGTAGAGAAGTTATCGGGTGACCTATTTGGGAAAAGCCTTGAACAAATCGACAGTAATATCCGGCCAAACCCATAAAACTTCGAACTTCTGAAACATTGGTTGGTACTGGCCATTCAACAATGGCTTGGATCTTTGACGGATCCATGGATACACCTTCCCCTGAAACTATATGACCAAGATAGTTTACCTCTGATTGAAAAAAATCACACTTTGCCAAATTAGCATAAAGTTGGTTTTCCCTCAAGCACTGCATTACCTGTCGTAAGTGACCTTCATGTTCTTCCATAGTTCTAGAATAAATTAATATGTCGTCTAAGAACACAAGGACAAAATGGTCAAGGTAGGTGCGAAAAACCCCATTCATGAGGCTCATGAAAACTGAAGGCGCATTCGTCAACCCAAATGGTACTACTGTGAACTCATAGTGACCATAACGAGTGCGAAATGTTGTCTTATGAATATCTGCATCCTGGATACACAACTGGTGATATCCAGATTTTAGGTCAATCTTAGAGAATATCTTGGCTCCCTTTACTTGATCAAAAAGATCATCAATACGAGGCAAAGGATATCGATTCCGGATGGTTACCTTATTTAGCTGTCGGTAATCAATGCATAACCGAAGAGAACCATCCTTTTTCTTAACAAAGATAACGGGCGCACCCCAAGGAGATACACTAGGATGAATAAATCCCTTGGCTAACAACTCTTCTAGTTGTAACTTCAATTCACTTAACTCCTGAGTAGTCATCCGATATGGAGCTCTCGAAATAGGTTCTGCACCAGGAACCAAATCAATGTGAAAATCTATGTCTCTTTTTGGAGGCATACCAGGAATATCTAACGGAAATACATCAGCATACTCTTGAAGAATAGGGTGACTATCAAGAGCAATTTCTCGACTCTTTAACTCATCCACGTCCTCAAGAGTAACTGCGAAAAGCTGACACCCTCTACGCATGCACCGCTTAAGTTGCATAGCAAAGATCATACGTAAGGATATTGGTCTCTGAACTCCAACAATTTTCACTTCCTTGCCAAGGTCATCTAAACACTCCACTGTCTTCTTGCGAAAATCTACGTGAGCATTATGAGAAGATAGCCAATCCATTCCCAACACAACTCCATAAGAACCCAAAGGAATGACTCGAAGGTCAACTGAAGTAACTATGGTTCCTAAATTCAACTCGCAACTGGGGATAAAGGCATCTACAGAAATACGGACACTTGTTGCCAACTCTACTTGCCACCTATTCATCTCCTTAGCAGACGTGAGTCCACACCGCTCCACAATAGATGAAGAAATGAAAGAATCTGAAGCTCCAAAATCAAAAAGTACAGAGATAGGGATTCCACGCAACATACCTGTTGCTTCTATAACTGTGCCTTGATGATCAGCCTGGCGGTTATCCACCACTGCGAACACTCTGTGAGATCTGCCCGCATCTCCCACTGTAGGCTCTGACGCTGCCGGCCGTTGACTACCTGTGTTGTGGAAATGCTGAGGACACTGCGCAGCTCTGTGACCATACTGCCCACAAGAGAAGCAAGCTCCTCTATTACTTGTCGGACCATTGGATTGCTGATAGTTTCCTTGGCTAGGAGCATGAGATGCACTTTGCGAGGATTCCCCTGTAGAGCCCTGTCTGCCCCTCTGCCAATTCCTGTTTTTCCTAAATTGAGCATTGCCACCTTTCTGGCTCTGGAACTGTTTCGATTTTGATGGTTGCTGCTGCTGTGGTCCACCCTTAGCAGGTGCCTGTGGAGCCTTAAATGGTGCAGCTGACTGAAACTGATTACCACGAGCTCTATTCCCACTGGAAGGAGTACTCCCTATTTGCACACCTGTTTGCCCACCAAGAGCACGGCTAAGGTTTAGCTCTACCAATCGAGCCTTTCCCACAGCTGTCTCTACTGAGGTTGGCTCGAACACCCTAACACCTCCACTAATGCGATCATTCAAGCCCCTCAAGAAATGTTGTACGAGCATAGCCTCATTATTACCAATTCCAGCATACTGCTTGAGCTCATAGAATCTGTGCTCATACTGGTCTACCGTCATACCATACTGTCGCAGTGCATGGAACTCATCTGCCCGAGTCTGTTTCCACTGGGGCGAGAGAAACCGTGCCCTGAATCTTTCTAGAAACAGCTCCCATGTCACAGTGTTAATGCACACACCGATCATTTCCTCTTCCAATCTCCACCAGATTGATGCGAAGTTTTTGAGATGCATAATAGCACATCTTGCCTTGGTGTTGCTACTATATGGAAACATAGCAAAACACCTATCCAGACCGATAAGCCAAGTCTCCGCCTCTAGACCAGTGCCCATACCATTAAAGAAAGGAGGATTGGACCTCATCAAGTCCTTTATGTGACCCAAAGAAACTGGATCTTCATTGCTTGCAATCCCTATCCTTCTGGGTGATCTTTCCCTCTCTCTCTCTTTTGGCATTGGCTGAACAACCTCAGGCCTAGGGCCTAACCTAGCAAGAACCTCCTGAAACATTTGTCTCAGCTCTTCCCTTTCGGGAACCTGTTCTTCTGCACGAGGTAAGTCCTGATGAACAGACTGTTCTAGCTCAGCACTAAAATGAGTAGGTGGTGGTGAAGGACTATGATGATCAGAACCACGGCCTCATCCTCCACCTCTTCCTCTACCCCTGCCTCTATTGCGACCACCCATACGGCCACCTCCCCTAGCTCTCCTAGCCATGATCGAGTACTACAAAAGAGAAAAGTTGCAGATTTATAACAAGGATAACAAGGAAAAACACAAATGTTAGGACCTAAATAAAAAAAACAAGTCGAATAGGCATACTACAAACCCAGAGTACCCAATGTTGAAACTTAAGCTCTGATACCAAATGTAATGCCCCGTCAGGAACCCTAAAGGAAAACGACGTATTTTATGCAACTAAGGGTGAAATAATTTTTTTTTTTTAAAGTGCATGAATTAACCTTAGTACATCTAATATCATAGCGGAAGTATTACACCTGAATTTCCTAAGGGTTGCCAATGAATATTACTTCATAAATTAAATATTTAGGAGAAAATTTCCAAAGTGAAAGAATCTAAATTTCTTCAAGCAATCATATATTAAATATATCAGAAAATAGTAATTGAAGTAGAATATATTACAACATTTCTTTGCTTTCAGTATTCAAAATACAGGTTTCCAAAATGTAATTACATCATGAGCTAAAATGAAACAAAATGAAAGTTACATATAGTTTCTTTTCAAAACCTCTAGAATTTAACTGAAAGATGGATAGGAAGAAGAGTCGGTACATGAATCATGATCCAAGATCATCAGCGAAGTCCTTCCTCACCTGAAGATACGTACCAAAACATCCGATGGGAAGTGACACTACCACCCGACCATGTGAATTCCGAAAAGGAACCACCCCACCGTGCTGGAGATAGTAGATAACCCTCAAGCAAGCAAAAAGATACAAGAACAAAAAGACTACAGGACTCCACTTACATTCATGTAACCTAACTCACTGAACACTAGTGACTCTAAGGAGAAAGTGTCATCGCATGTCTTATGGTGGATACCATGGTACAGCCTCCATAGGTCCCGGCCCCCTTCCTAGGTTATCCTGGTGACCTCTCCTGAGCCTCCGATTCCAACTAAGACTCATGCGGACCTTACCAATCCTCTCATGAAGACAAGGTGGTAAGTTTACCATTCCAGGCCTTCTCGCTACATTATGAGCCCTATACTAGCACTCACCTATGTGCGAGGCACATTATTTCATTTAACTTTTATTCTACCCTTCCCTAGTCATTTATTAGGTTTTCACTTTCTTAACTAACTTCCTACGGGTTATCCTATTACCTCTTCGGCACAGTTCCCGCTCGAAAGCCACTCTCTCTCTTAGGACACTATGGTTTAGTTCTATCTACAGAACTCTATGGCGACACAAATAGCCATTCCCAAACTTGACCTATCTCTTTGAAAGATACAAAATTACTAACCCAAGGTTTGGCCATCACAAAAAACTCATGGCGGCTCACTCCCCTAAGGTTAAACATCTAAATATACTGGCCAAGTCACAACACAAGACAAATTGACAACATGACATAATTTACTTAGTTGCAACCACCATATAAAACATGATAATCCTATGTACCAATACCTATCACAACATTGACTTGCAAAACGTAAACATGACTGTCAAGGCACAGAGAACAATATGGTCGTAAAACACATAATTTAACACGTAATGACAAGTTTAAGAGTTATATTACTCTTGATAACAACTATAGGTAAGTTACCTTAATAAATTCCATTTTCACAAATAACGAAGATTAAAATAGAAATATTTATTTCATCAGAAATATCTTTACAATAAAACGTAATACTTTTCTTCATAGAAGAATGCCTTTATTTTTATTTATTTATCTTTTTAATACAAGAGTGTTACATCATTCCTCCGGAAAATATGGAGAAGTACACTCGTCAGACTCAGCATGATCTAAAGGAGTATATCCTTCAGATTTGCTTTCACTTTGGGGAATGTACCCCACAGACTCATTATCACTCAAGGGGGTATACCCCTCCGACGAGTCAGAACTAATCACAAGGCGAGCACTCTGGCTCGGGTTCTTTTCCTTTCTCAGTGGTAGCTGCTTTGGTTGGGCTCTAAATAGGACCTTTTTCCATTTCTTTGCTCCCTTCTAGAGCTGGGTTCTCTTTGGCAGGGTTGTCCTCCTCAATGGGCTGGACAGAAATCAAAGAGTCTTTCTTGACTTTTAGGTGGTGAGCATAACCCGCTACTGATTTGCGAGCTGTTTGCTTGGTTCGTACCATCTCTGTAACATGTCAATGGTAAACTATTACTTCTCAGAACTCCCCTATAGCTATGTCAAGAAAAATCTTAATATCTAGGTGTGGAACGTAATCATACCCTTCTTCCATCAAGAAATTTAAACTTAAATCTATTCCACTTCTTTAGTCCTAATGTAATCACAACTACTACTAAATGATTTTGTTTAACAACCCTAACGAATAACGAGAACATGACCATATTTATTTCATAAGCATGATATATAACTGAGATTGCAAGTAATAATGATTAAACACCAAGAAAATTCCCGACCTACTTGAAGCGATGCTTGAATAGCAAGTCCTTGATGCCCGTTTGCCGATAATTATACCTTGCTTGCAAAACTTTTCTCCAACGTTTCAAGCTCTATCAAGTTATGGGCAAACAACTCTCTCTCTCTTGAAACTATCAATCACTATCCTCTCTAAAACATCACACACTTGACACTATAAAAAGATGCGCTACCCTCACTATCTCTACTCTCCTCTCTACGTTCCTTTTGTCCTTCCTTGAATGTCACCCCAAAAAGCCTCCCTTTGCTCTCTACCCACACCCCCTTTTTATACTAAAAGAACACATCTATCTCTCCCCTAAATTTGGCTGAGAGATAGCTATCGGCTAAGACTCTATTTCCACTAACTATTCTACTTCCTCCACGCAGAGAGTTCTCTTCTAGTTATCTTCAGTCTTTGGCGCTCCATTGATAATGATTAGGACACCTATCGGCTGGGTGGAGGGGTTAACTTAGTGTTTCATTCACCGATGCATCTTCAAATAGCGACTTAAGCATTCTAACTGCCAGGTTTAGAGTTCATTACGGATTATAGTTTAGTTTCCAACTTGCGCGCTAGTTCATTTTCCTTTCAAACCGGTCCATCAGCTGTTGGTTGCCAACGAACTGGAGCTCGTGGAGTAGACTAAACGTGGAGAGGTGATGGTTATTGTTTAAAACTGCGAGAGGTATCCTGTACTTATTTGCTGACTGTAGTATACCCGCATAATACTCACCCCTACGTGCTATCTGTTGAGTTTATGGTGGAAGGGAGATGTGGTGTGGGAAGGAGAAGGTGTGGTGTGCGATGGAGGAGGGTGGTCGATATTATCATCGACCACCATAGCCCAAACAATCAAAACCAAAACCCGCCACCTTTTTAAAAGGTTGAAACAATTTCTCTTTGTTTTCCTTAATAAACTTTTGCTATTACATTTTAATACTCTTCCTTTGTTTTGTTTAAATAATTAATTAATGACTTTTGTTAATATAATTATTTAAATATTAATCAATTAATGACTTTTGTTAATATAATTATTTAAACATTAATCAATTAATAACTTTTGTTAATATAATTATTTAAACATTAATCCTTCCTTAGCCATCACATTTGTAAATGTGTATTTTGATTCTTCTACTATTATAACGAGTGACGTTTTCCTACATATGCATTTTCAAGTAATTGGATTACGTATATATTATACATTCGAAAAGTTTATAAAACATGACATATTTATGATACACGCATAATCCACTACCATAGTAAACCGATGGCAATATACTACTGATAATACGATTATCTTATCTCAACTCAAATAACTACTATTTTGGACGAAATAAACGTAACAGTTACCAATTACATATGAAAATTGGGACACTGGATACGCAGACTAAGCAAGCATCAAACGACTTTATAAAAATCAAACAACAAAATATGAAAACCCAACCAATCGACAGAATGACTTTACTGAAGGCACTCACCCGAGTGTAACTGACTAGAATTAGGGTCAACTACTATCTCCTTCACTTCCATCGGAAAATATAAGGCACGCTCAGACCTGTGTAGCCAGGTGGAGACGATACCCCGTACCTACCCGGTACTTGTACCTGCAACATCCTGCATCACTGACCACACATGCATATATACATATATCGAAATCATACACACCGATGAAGGAGATTCGCGATGTTCCCTGTCTCACTGAGATGAGTGAAGGAAAATCGTCCCCATGCATCCCATACACTCGCAGATACACAACACACAGTGCATAGATGAAGTAAAGCGTGAGTACATAGCAATGAACCATATAATGCCATAAAACATAAATACATAAATACTGCAAATAAAACATATGTCTCATAATCAGATAAAACATGAAATATTGTTATACAATTCTAAATAACCATTGATAATGTATCTACTGAGAATAATAAAAACAAAGTATCAGTTCAAACAAGTGAGGGTACTACATCCACATGATGTCTTCGATATTACCAAGTGTCTTCCATATCATTCCAAGTGTCGGTGATCATTATATCCTGTCGGTGAACCATATACCAGTAATTGTGCAATAGTTACTTGCTTGTCGGTGAATGCTACTGGATCTCCAAAGTGCTAGTGTTTTAGTAGGTGTTGACATCAATGACAAAACCAAACCAAAATAGCAACATACAGTACCACTGTGGTGCGAGGTTTCTCTTCATCGGGATTCGCAGGGTTGAGTATACCTCTTTCATCCTTAGAATTTGGATTAGGTGGTCGTAAAACCCTCATCTTTCCTTAGCCATGATCAAGTGAGCGTCGTGTGTGGTCCATCGGTTTCCCTTTTTGTTTGGGTTTGTGTGTCATGTGATTGGTTGGCTTTCTTGGGTTGTGTGCCTTGCGTGTTGTAAAATGGAGTATTTTATCCTAAGTATTTAATTCAATTTAATGTGTTCATTTACGCATTAGTAATTGAGAAATTAAAATAAATAGGTTTCTTTTATGTGATTAATCATTAATTAAAAAGATCACTTTATTTATGTTTGTATCAAGTTTGAGTATTTAATTTGGTTTAATGTGTTCATTTATGCATTGTAATGGAGGAATTAAAATATATAGGTTTCTTTTATCTGATTAATCATTAATTAAAAAAGATCGTTTTATTTATGTTTGTAGCGAGTTTAATTTAATGGTTAATTTTAAATAACGAATTTAATTAGTTTATGTGTTTTAAAAAAGGAAAGATTTAAAGTTATTTGAAATAGAAATAATTTGATCTCTTTTGCATTTTGGAAAAGAAAGGTTAATTAAACTTATTTAAGAAAATCAATTTTTATTAAAAAAGCAAGTTTAATTTTATATGTATATTTGATATAGTGTAAAAGATTGATTTTGGGAATTAATTTAATTAAAATATTTTATCCTCGTCAATATTGTGAAATATAAATGTTAGCTTAGTTAATATTGAGAAAATTAAAATTAAATGAGAGAGAAGTATTTCAATTTTAATTAGAAAAGCAAGTTAGATTATTTGAATAGTTGAAAAGAATGATTATTTTCATTTTTTTATTTAAAAAGTGCTTAAATTCGAAATTAGAAAATTAGGTCAAAATTTCCATTTAACCTAGGTTGGAAAATATTTTTAGGGTTGTTATTTTGGGGGAAAAATATTTTTTGGATGCAAAAAAAAAAATTTGGGGATTTTGGAAGGATGGATTTTTCTACAGCTACAGGTTGGGCTCTTCTTCAAAAATCTTGCCAGGAATGCTAAAGGAGGTGGGAATTCTTGTTTACTTTTGTTATTTCATTTAAAATCAAAAGAAAATGTGTTGGGTTCTTCCTCATGAAATTCTGGCTTTAAAAATCCATGAATGTTTTTAAAATTTAGGTTTTAGTTTGGGAAAATTGGTTGTTTTTGGATCAAGATTGTTAAAATGGAGTAGATATATGGGAGTAAATCCATCTTAGGAAGCCGAATATGTTTTGTGGTTGAGAAAATCTTGCCCATTTGAAAGTTATTATGTATTTGAAAAATTCATAATCTTGCTGAGAAAACTTCGCAAACTCTTGCTTTTGGACATTCTGGAAAATATACTTCAGATTCGAATGAGACTGCGAATGAATGAAATTTGGGGTTTTTTTTAGTTTATTACTATTTTATTTTCTATGGGGTTATTGTTTGGAGTTTATTTTTAAAATCTATTATTAAAAAAAGGGGCAAATCGAAATGCATATTTAAAAAAAAATGTATTTTTTTTAAAACTATGTTTTGGGCTAGGGTTTGGTAGGCGAAGGAGCCGAGGCTCGACTCACGTCACCACCTCCCCCTTTCCCTCCTCCCTGCGGAGCTTTCCACAGTGAGCAGCACCCACCGAGGTCGCTACGAGCAGCACCCGCGGTGGCCGCTACGAGCGGCACCTGAGGTAGTCGCTATGAGCAGCACCTGCGGTGGTCGCTGTGAGTGGCACCCGCAGTGGCCGCTGCGAGTGGCACCCGTGGCGGCCGTAGGGAGGGGAGTTGCAGGAGCTTCCCATCTCTCCCGTGATGGGAGGTGGGCCCTACAGAGGTCTCCCCAAACCTTCTTTTTTTAATTTTATTTAAAGTTTTTTTTAAAATAAAATAAAACGTGTTTATTTTGTAAAGTATGATTTAAATAGTTCTTTTTTATTTATTTATTAATAATTATTATTAATATGTATTTTATTGATGAGGATTAATAAATATGTATTAATTAATAATTAATTCGAAATCCATGATTTATATAACAATTATTAATAATATATCTTATTAATGAGATTAATATATATATATATATATATATTAAATAATACTTAATTTGAAATCGTGTGTTATTAAATTTATAATTGTTGTATTTTATTTCCTCGAGTTAATATTTTGATTGGAAAGTTGCTTGGAATAAAATATATCTTGTTAATTTCTACATAATATGTTATTCTAGAATATAATATTAATGGATTTGAATATTCTAGGAGACCTAGGAATTTTTAGAAAAGAAATACTTATCATTGGATATCTTGTAGACTTAAATGATATGCTATTAGAATTATTGGAAATTTAATGATGTGTCGATTTGAGAATTGGCAAGATAATATTGTGAGCATTAATGAAATAAATGGTTTAGATATACTTTCCCTCTGTAATGAGAATTAGACAAATGGTAATATTGCAATTGTGGCATTGTATTCACCTTGTAATTGTGATTTTCTGTTAATGTATTTGGAAAACTTAGAATGTTTAGAAAACTTGATCAACTTTTACTGTTTAAACCAGTAGGAAAGAAGATTGCCCGTTTCCGGTTATTGCCTATGCAAGTTAAATTTTTGTATTTGCTTTTGTTTAAAATAATGGCAAGGCCTGGATATGTTGTTTGGACCCTATCGTCTGGTTGGTTTGTGGTTGGCCATAGTTGGTCAAGTCCCTAGTTAGAGTACCATCTGACAAGAGACCGTTGTATTAGCTTTTAATATGCTTAGTTGGATCTGTTTCTATGTAGGGATCATTTAGGATTTATTGACCGAAGTGGTTGTTTGTATATTGGTTGTGTTCGCCTAAAAGGCAGGAATGTAAATGACATGAACCTTGTGAGGCCTCACCTTGACTCAGTTTAACATTCAGTGGATTTTATATTTAGACTATTATGGATACTTTATTTTGATGCATTTTGAAACTTAGAACTTATATGATTTCAGGATTTGGATAACATTGCTATGTTTTGATAATTTACTTATATGTTTTATGAGATAGAACACTACATGATTGTTAGATAAGATGATATTGCGATGATAGATGTCATTATTGAATTTGCAGGACTTTACTATGATAATAGAACTATGATGTATGGTTAAGTTTATGTGAATTAGGATCAAATTGCTTATGTGATATTGCTTGATAAGAGATGTATTTAATCTGTGCAGATGTAAATTGTATGCAAGTAATGATGTGTATTGTTATTCTTTTGAAATTATATTATATGTGGATATTTGAAAGTACTAATGTGTAAATTGAGATGCGCAGGAAGTTGACCATGTGACCATGGAAAATTACGGAGAACCAAACCTAGACTTATGTATGTTTGTAAGCCAGGGGTTGTCTATTTGGAGAGACAACACCCCGTTTGTGTTGTATTTTATTCGTAATAGTATATGTTGCATGTGTGTTAAGTGTTATTTAAAGTTATTGTGTAAAATCCACAAGAGACGATTTCATGTTTTAAATTATAAAAGTGTTTTATTTGTGTCACTTGACACATGTGTGGATTTAAGTTTAAATGTTTTATTTTTGTCTCTTGGTGGGAAAGTGTTCAACTATATCTTTTTCAATTAATGTAACATGATGTCATAAATACCTTGGGAAAGGAATCTTTGGAGAGGTCAACATATGTTTGACCCGAAAATAAACTTCAGAGGGGTTTAAAATGGGTTAAATGAACACCTAGGGGTAGTTTAAGAGGGTTTCCTAAAGCCCATAAGGTATACCTAAGGGTTAGGGGTAATTTTAGGCAAGTTTCTACTCCTAAGTGACCTTTTTGACACTTTAAAATTTGGCTTTTCTGAGTTGTGCAAAAATGGAAATTAGAAGTTTGAACTTAGTTGTAAACTTTCCTATTCGAATGAGAGTCTTTTTCCCATTCTGTCTTACTTTCCTCTTTAATTTTAAGAAACTTGTGAGAATTGGGAGAATGAGCTTCTTAAGCAAGAATTTGAAAATTTGAGGGTAATCACCCACTCTCCATTTTTGGAGACAAGAGAAATTTTGAAAAGAATAGAAAAGTTTTGAATAGAAAAATTGGCTAAAGGTAGAAGAAGAAGATCCGTGGTTTGGGCAACTATTCCTCAAATATTATCCTACCTTTGGGCAAATTAAGGTTGGTTTCATTATTCTTTAAAAATGTCTCATTTTCTTTGCATGTGTTTGAAAGTATTTGGTGAGCACTCCATTGTCATATTTGTGATTTATTATGCAGGAATGTCAGGAGAAAAGAATAGGAAAAGTGAAAAGTTGCAGAAGATTATTGTTGAAGAAACCTAAATTCATTCGCAGTTATTTGTTTTGATAGGAGAAATACACTCTCATTCATTGAAATGAGAGGCAAGTTGTAAATTTGAAATATAGACATGAGATTTGTTATTGTAGTTAAATAAAGAAACATCCTGTAATTTTGCAGAATATCTTTATAGTTGTAAAAAGCTAGTTATATTTCTATTTTCTGTTTTGAAAAAAAAAGGGTTACTTTTGAATTGCATGCAATAGTCTTTGTAATATGGAAAAATCGGTTTTAATTAAATCTGTGTTCTTCTTGTTATCTGAGAATTTTATCTTCATTCTACTTGCAGAAAAATATGAGTTGTATTTGCTGTTAGATTTTAAGTATAAAAAAAAAAGTGTTTATTTAGTTGTTGTATTAGCTGTAAAATCAATGAATGTATTTATTGCAGAAAAGTATAATGTATTCCTAAAATAGTATTTCCTAAGTTCAGAGAAAGAAATATATATATATATATATATATATATATATATATATATCTGATGTGTTATGATAAATAGTTTAGCAATAAATTTATTCCATTTTTAAGCATTTAAAATAAAAATAAATAGGAAAGGCATTAACTAGATTTGCATGCATATTGTAGATTTAAAAATAATTTTATAATTCTGTTTTCTGTAAATCAATAGAGTACAAAGTAGTTCTAGAAAATATCCCTCCATTAAACTGACTTATTACTATATTTCCTTTCCTACAATTGTAAATCAGAATCTTCCATGATTACGATGTTAGTTTAAGAAAAAGAAATAATACTATAAGTTATAAATAAATATATATATATTTATATACATGTAGAAATCATGAATATATTTATATATATTTTTATATTAACATGTCATATAAATACCCTGCAAAACAAATGAAAATGTAAACCCTAGCATATATACCATTATTTATATATATATATATATATATATATATATATATATATATATATATATATATATATATATATATATATATATATATATATATATATATATATATATATATATATATATATATATATATATATATATATATATATATATATATATATATATATATAACATAATGATTTACCTTTGTTTATTTTTGTTTTAAAAAAAATAATTTGCATGTAAAACATATTGAGAAATATATATATATATATAAATTTAAAAAAAAAATTATAACTGTAGCGTAGAAATTAGGATTCATCAAAAGATAAGTAAATCAATCAAAACACTAAACAATCAAAGCGATATCATGAGAACACTCATTGAAATGAACCTAACTCTAAAGCACATTCAATAGAGGCACAAAAACAAAGCATTTAAAAGAAAATGTCATGCAAACCATATGCTTCTTCCATGCGGCTCCATTGTTGTTCTTTCCTCTTCAATGGGTTTGTGGATCTCACCTACAAGTGCTCTCACAATTGAAAGCAAAAAGCTCAAGAGTACTAGAAACGAAAGTTCGGTAGTTTGATAGCAATTCGGGGTTCATGAAGATTCCAGGGTTAAGGATTATGAAGGTTTCGAAGGGTCAAGGATTCGAAGGGATTTGATTGAAAAAAACATCCAATTTATAGAGAAATTGGATAAATGACAAGATTAGCATGATGCAATTCAAATGGAAATTGCAAATCAATATGACAAATTATGCACTTTCCATGCACAATTTTATTGATTGATAATTGATGACAAATTATGACACATTCTATGTCAAAATTGATTGATTATCAATTATGACAATTTATGACAAATTGAAATGTCACTCCCATAGAATTAGGAGATGAAATAGGAGGGAAAAGAAATTAGAAATTAAGAAAATAGGAAATTGAAATTGATGACAAATTAGGAATTAGAAATTGATAGAAATTAGAATTTAGGAATTAGTGAATTAATTAATAATTTTTCATTTATTAATCAATTCACAAAGAGGAATAATTAGCCAATTAAATAAAGATTTAATTGTAATAAGAAGACCTAGGATAAATAAATAAATTATTTAATCCTAGAGGAAGAAATGACACATTAGGTTAAATGACTAAATCATAAAACCCTAGAAGACGAATTAGAAATGCGAAAATGACAATTAGGTCTTGATTGAAGATAATTAATGTCATGATTTTGAATTGATAAATGACCAATGTGATAAACGATTTGACTAAAAAATGTGCCAATTGACGAGGAACAATGACAAATTGATCCAAATTGACATAATCGAGACAAACAATGATCGATATCAAAATGATCGCAAAATGACAAGATCAACAAGAGGACAAGAATCGATGACAAATAGATTGCAAAACGACAAGATTGAAAATGACCACGATCGATGAAAAATCCATCGCAAATGACAAGATCGAACATGAAAATGATCGATGACAAATCGATCGCGTGATGACAAGACTGAAAAGAGGACAAAACCCTAATTAGGATTGACAATGTCCAAAATGATGACATTGATGATACGATTGATAAGATTGACAGGATTGATGATAAGATTGATAAGATTGATAGGATTGACAGGAGGACAAAACCCTAATTAGGATTGACGATGTCCAAAATGATGACAAATTAGCACGCACATTGATGCAACAAGATAAGCTCGATCAAAATCATGATTGGATAATGTTGTCGACAAGACCAAATTTGAGGACGAGATGATTAAAGAATGTAGAAGAATGACTCGATGCTCGCAAATGATAAAAATCAAGTGCATGACATAGGAGAAATGTTAATGCGACGCAAAAACCTAAAATGAGGCAATGCGCAAATGTTAAAGTATGACCTCGCAAGCGTTGACCATTTTTGGGTGTCTACAATAACTTTAAAAAAAAAGGGGTTTTGGTTTATCATGGGTTTCAGGCCGCACCCCACTGTGTGAACACACAGTGGGCGGCGCCGAAGTGCCACCATTGTGTGGCCACATAGTGGGTGGCGCCTAGCGCCACCACTCTGTAACCGCACAGTGGGCGGCACTCGGCTCACCCACTGCCTTTTCCATTCGGACGCTAGAAATAAAGAACGCCGCCGACCCTGCATAAAACGCCGAACACCCCCTGCAAAACATAGGTAATAAAATGGAACCCTAGCCCGGTTAGGACTAGGGTAAATAGGTGAGGTGTGTTGTTTTAAAAAAAATAAAATTTATATATAAAGAGGAAATAAAGAAAGGGTTAGGGTTTGGAGGCACAAAAATAAAATAACTAATTATATGTATGTATTATTTTATATATATATATACATAATGTAATACTGTATATATATATATATATACATGATATAGTTTTGAGAATGGTGTAGATATTAGATATTTATGGGTTTTCCAAGAGTTAAAATATTCGAACGAAAATGAGTACGTTGTATTAATATTTGCTAAGGAAAAATATATCTAATTTCGTTGCATATAATAAAGATATTTTAAGATACATTATGTGTATTAATGTTTAAATTATTTTAAAACAATCAATAATAAGGTTGTTTATAGGGCGAACGGTAAATCAAATAATTAATTAAGAGATGGTTGCCAATCTTGGAACTCTAGAAAAAAAAATGGGGATTGGTTCTTTGATTTTAATAAAAATAAACTTATGGGAGACATTTACTAAGAAATTAATATACACTTTAAACAATTATTAAAATTATTGATTTAAAAATGGATTTTAGACTATAAAGTCCTATTGGAGATTAAATTTTTTTTCATCTACTATTTTTAAGGAGTTTGATTTAATTAATCTATTGACTAGGTATCTTGTGAAAATAAAATTAAATCATTTAGATTTCCGCAAATAAAATTTAATTAATTTCGATACTTGGTTTGTATCAGACTTAGCTCGAATATAGATATGGCAAATACATTAGTGCATGTCGTGTTAGCAAACTTGTTAATTAATTTGTATTTTAAAAAAAAAAATCATTCCATTTTTGCCCTAAATTTTGGGCATGACATTTTAGTATCAGAGCAAGGTTTCCACACTAGGAACCTTACTCCACTTACGTTTCGCCTTAGATTATTTAAATTATTTTGTTAAATTGATTTTATCGGACTTTTAAATTTAATTGAGTTAATATTATTCTAAAAGAAATTAATTAATTATTTTGCCTTATTTTCCTCTTACGATTCCTCCGACAGCGCGACAAGCTCACAAGTGCGGATGGGGTCCTAGACGTGTGCACATAGCATGCGAAGAGGTAGTGAGGGAGGCATCAGTTCCAGAAGAGAACCCAGGAGCACCTCCCGAATAGCCAAATGAACCTAACTGAGACCTCTTAGCAGAAATACAGAATCTTATTGGCATAGTTCAGGAAAGGATCCCAGCAGAGAACCCTCAGGTTAGAAGTCATGACTCAGAGAGTCATAGATCTGTTGATAGAGAATGAAGCAGGAGCCCAGCTCCTATTCCTGTAGAGAGTTAGGGTGGAAATGAGCCAGAGTCTATGCATATGCCAGGACCACCTCCAGTGGTGGAACCAATTTATTTTGAGAGAGCTCGTCGAGATCCAGGGGATCTTATCAGGGAGGTCATGCACCTCCAGCCACTGTCCTTCGGAGGTTCTACTGACGGGGTAGAGGCTGAGGCATGGCTTTTGAGTCTTGAGAGGTGCTTTGCATTGCATTCTTACGAGAGCAACCTGAAAGCACGTGTCGCAGTTCATCTTCTGAGAGGGTCGGCCTCCACTTGGTGGAGACAGGAAGAGTACAAATGCGGATTAGTTCCTGATACTCTCACTTGGGAGATATTCACAGAGAGGTTCCGTGAGAGGTACCTATCAGAACACTTCAGGAAGCGTCGTATAGATGAATTTCACGATCTCCAACAAAAAGTCTTGTCAGTAACCCAGTATGAGAGTAAATTCTTTGAGTTGTTGCCTTATGTAGATTATCTAAAGGATGAGAAACTTCTTGTAAACTACTTCATTAGAGGGTTAAATGCCGGTATAGCCAGGCCTGTTAGGATGTCCGCTCTAGAGAGCCTTCGGGTTGCTATGGAGAAGGCACTGATTGTTGAGGAAATTCAGGTCAGACCACTAGACAATAGGGATCGGTTTCAGAACCAAAATCCCACACCTCAGACTTATGGATTCCAGAAACCACATTGGGAAGGAAACAACCGAAATTCTCAGGGGTTCTCCAAACCCCCTCCTCCGCAATAGACACCACAGAACCAAAGGTGGAAGCCTCCACAGTATCAGCAGGGCTCCAAGCCCAAACAGCGGCAGACTCAGGGACAGAGACGTGATCAGAGAGCATAGGGGCAGTACACACAGCCGGTGAGGACTCAGCAGTCCTCCAGGGGTGGGTATAGCGAATCCAGTAGGACAGGAGGTCAAGCTTTCTCTAGGCCTCAGGGCGCCCAGTTCCAGGCACGGGGTGCTTGCTTTACATGTGGAGCCATGGGGCATATGGTGAGGGATTTCCCTTAGGGTTAGGTGGTAGGGAATCAGTGGATGGCTGCTTCAGAGCCAATAGTTGGTGATATGGGCAGGTCCCATAGAGTATTTGCAGTGGTTGACAACTGCCAGGCTGAGCATCAGGCCATGGTTATTGAATCTACAGGTATGATCAAAGGTAACAATGTATCTATTTTGTTTGATTCAGGAGCTACTGACTCCTTTATATCTCCATTGGTTGTGGAGCGTTGTGGGCTAGTGGCAACTAGACAGGGTGTCAGTTGGGAAGTGGAATTAGCTTCAAGGGCTAGAGTGTCAGTGGAATCAGAGTTTAGGGCACGTCAGCTGCAGATTGGCAAGACCACCACTTTAGTAGACCTTAGAGTGACCCCACTTGGATCTTACGGAATCATACTTGGCATGGATTGGCTTTATGCCCATAAAGCCAAGATGGATTGCCACCTGAAAAAGATTGAGTGTGAGGATGATCATGGTTCGCCCATAGTTATCACCGGGATTTAGAGGCCCGTGTCTCTTCGTATGATCTCCGCAATGCAGCTTAAGCGGAGCATGTGAAAGGGATGTCAGCTATTTGCTATCACTATCAATGACAGAGGAGAAGAGGAAGAAAAGGAAACATCGCTCAATGACCATCCTATCCTTAAGGGATATTCAAATGTATTTCCTTCAAAGTTACCGGGAATGCTGCCCTGTAGAGAGATTGATTTTCATATAGACCTAGTACCAGGAGCCGAGCCATTTTCCAGAGCACCTTATAGGATGACCACAAATGAGCTAAATGAACTCAAAATACAGCTTGAGGAACTCCTTGAGAAGGGTCACATTCATCCTAGCGTATCTCCTTGGGGTACACCAGTCATCTTCGTTAAGAAGAAGGATGGATCTCTCAGATTGTGTATGGATTATCGGCAGCTAAATAAAGTAACCATCAAGAACCAATATCCTTTGCCCAGAATTGATGACTTATTTGACCAGCTTCAGGGTGTCAAAGTCTTTTCCAAAATAGATCTGAAGTCAGGATACCATCAGCTGAGAATAGTGGAGAGTGATATCCACAAGACCGCATTTCGCACTAGATATGGTCACTATGAGTTCACCGTAGTCCCATTCGGACTTACGAATGCCCCAACAGTGTTTATGAGCCTTATGAATGGGGTGTTCCATACATTTCTGGACCGTTTTGTTATTGTGTTTCTCGATGATATAATGATATATTCTCGGAATGAGAAGGAGCATGAGGAGCACCTGAAACAGGTATTGTAGTGTTTGCGGGATAACCAGTTGTTTGGCATCTTGTCGAAGTGTGCTTTCTTTCAGTCTGAGGTCAAGTACCTTGGGCACGTTATTTCCAATAATGGGATTTTAGTTGACCCATCAAAGATTAGAGCTATTATGGATTGGCCAGCGCCTACCAGTGTGACAGAGGTCAGGAGTTTCATGGGCTTAGCAGGGTATTACCGACATTTTGTCGAGGGATTTTCCAGAGTCGTACACCCTATTACTTCTCTTCAACGTAAAGGGAAGAAATTTGAGTGGACAAAGAAGTGTGAGAAGGCCTTTCAAGAACTCAAGAAGGCACTTACTAGCGCTCCTATCCTTGTTGTACTAGATCCTACAGCTGATTTCATGGTTTGTATAGATGCTTCACTAGAGGGTTTAGGAGCAGTTCTTATGCAGGATGGTAGGGCCATAGCTTTCGAGTCTAGGAAACTTAAGACTCATGAACTTAATTATCCCACTCGCGACCTTGAGCTCACAGTAGTAGTGCATGCACTTGTGAGGTGGAGATACTTCCTTTTAGGTCATCACTTCGAGTTGCATTCAGATCATCAAAGTCTTTAGTACATCTTCACTCAGCCGAACCTTAATGCACGTCAGAGGAGATGGATGGAGTTCTTGTGCGAATATGATTTTGACGTTCACTACATCAAAGGAAAGGAAAATGTAGTTGCAGATGCCTTGAGTAGGACACGTCATGAGGTTTACACCATATCTATGGGCACGGATTTGAGAGACCGTATACTATAGCACTTGCCAGAGGATGGATGGTATGCAGAGGTTGGTCAGGTAATATGATCTCAAGTTACTCTAGAAGGGAAATATGTGGATTATTCTTTGGAGTCTGATGGACTGCTACACCATAGAGGGCGCATTTATGTACCTTCCTCCAGAGGGTTGCGAGAGTTCATTGTCACAGAGGCTCATAGAGCTCCTTATGCAGCGCATCCCGAGGTTAAAAAGTTGCATGGTGACTTGAGGCAGTTATATCATTGGCCGGGAATGCAGCAGCTCATTGCTGAGATAGTAGCTCGATGCCTCGAGTGTCAGAGAGTAAAGGCGGAGCACTGCCATCCAGGTGGGTTGCTCCAATCTCATGCTATACCAGAGTGGAAGTGGGATACTATATCCATGGATTTCATCATTGGTCTTCCTATGTCTTCTCATCACCATGATGTTATCTTGGTGACAGTTGACAAGTTGACCAAAGTAGCTCACTTTTCACCAATCTGTACTACTTTCACAGCTCTAGCAGTAGCACAGGTGTTCTTGCGAGACATTGTTAGACTTCATGGCGTGCCCCACAAGATTATTTCTGATAGGGATTCTCTTTTCACTTCTTCCTTTTGGAAGTCATTACAGGCAGCTATGGGCACTAAGCTCAATTTCAGTACAACCTATCACCCGGAAACAGATGGTCAAACAGAGAGGGTCAATCAGGTGTTAGAGGATATGCTTCGCATGTACGTCATGGATCATCAAACCCGGTGGGAGGAGTATCTTCCCTTGGTGGAGTTTGCCTATAACAATGGGCATCACACTTCTTTGGGGATGCCACCCTATTAGGCATTATACAGTAGGCCTTGTAGGACGCCCTTGAGTTGGGATCGCATAGAGGACAGAGTTGCTATTGGTCTTGAGATAGTTCAGGATATGGAACAGCAGGTGCATTTGATTAGGCAGCACTTAAGAAGGGATCAGGATCAACAGAAGAAATATGTTGATGCAAAGAGGATAGCTCATAGCTATTTGGTTGGAGACAGAGTCTTCTTGATAGTGCGACCGCATAAGAGTCCAATCCATTATGGAAAGGGTTCTAAGCTTGCACCTCGCTTTGTAGGACCTTTTGAGATTCTTGAGAGGATAGGCCCAGTTGCCTACCATTTAGCATTGCCACCTAGCCTGTCACGCATCCACGATGTGTTTCATGTATCAGTTTTGAGAAAATATATCTATGATGAGTCTCACATTTTAGATTGGGATGCCTTGCAGGTGGAGTCGGACGAGCAGCTAGCTTTGGAGCCCATTCACATTTTAGCACGTCGGACGCTGGCCCTTCGAGGTCGAGAGCTGGAAAAGGTTAGGGTCCAGTGGGATTGTTATGATGAGGTCATGGCTTCATGGGAGGACACAGCACGTATGAGATCAGAGTACCCCTACCTCTTTGATGAACTCCAGGAGGAAGTTCATGCCTAGAGGGGGAGGGTGTGAGGCCTCACCTCGACTTAGTCTGGCATTTAGTGGATTTTATATTTAAACTATTATGGATACTTTATTTTGATGCATTTTGAAACTTAGAACTTATATGATTTCAGGATTTGGATAACATTGCTATGTTTTGATAATTTACTTATATGCTTTATGAGATAGAACACTACATGATTGTTAGATAAGATGATATTGCGATGATAGATGTCATTATTGAATTTGTAGGACTTTACTATGATAATAGAACTATGATGTATGGTTAAGTTTATGTGAATTAGGATGAAATTGCTTATGTGACATTGCTTGATAAGAGATGTATTTAATCTATGCAGATGTAAATTGTATGCAAGTAATGTTGTGTATTGTTATTCTTTTGAAATTATATTATATGTAGATATTTGAAAGTACTAATGTGTAAATTGAGATGTGCAGGAAGTTGACCATGTGACCATGGAAAATTACGGAGAACCAAACCTAGACTTATGTATGTTTGTAAGCCAGGGGTTGTCTATTTGGAGAGACAACACCCCATTTGTGTTGTATTTTATTCGTAATAGTATAAGTTGCATGTGTGTTAAGTGTTATTTAAAGTTATTGTGTAAAATCCACTAGAGATGATTTCATGTTTTAAATTGTAAAAGTGTTTTATTTGTGTCACTTGACACATGTGTGGATTTAAGTTTATATGTTTTATTTTTGTCTCTTGGTGGGAAAGTGTTCAACTATAGCTTTTTCAATTAATGTAACGTGATGTCATAAATACCTTGGGAAAGGAATCTTTGGAGAGGTCAACATATGTTTGACCCGAAAATAAACTTCAGAGGGGTTTAAAATGGGTTAAATGAACACCTAGGGGTAGTTTAATAGGGTTTCCTAAAGCCCATAAGGTATACCTAAGGGTTAGGAGTAATTTTAGGCAAGTTTCTACTCCTAAGTGACCTTTTTGACACTTTAAAATTTGGCTTTTCTGAGTTGTGCGAAAATGGAAATTAGAAGTTTGAACTTAGTTGTAAACTTTCCTATTCGAATGAGAGTCTTTTTCCCATTCTGTCTTACTTTCCTCTTTAGTTTTTAGAAACTTGTGAGAACTGGGAGAATGAGCTTCTTAAGCAAGAATTTGAAAATTTGAGGGTAATCACCCACTCTCCATTTTTGGAGACAAAAGAAATTTTGAAAAGAATAGAAAAGTTTTGAATAGAAAAATTGGCTAAGGGTAGAAGAAGAAGATCCGTGGATTGGGCAGCTCTTCCTCAAATATTATCCTACCTTTGGGCAGATTAAGGTTGGTTTCATTATTCTTTAAAAATGTCTCATTTTCTTTGCATGTGTTTGAAAGTATTTGGTGTAAGAAATTTGTTTTCTTGTATGTCCTTTTTAGGAATTTCTTTTGGTATTTTACATTATGTTTTGTCTGTGTTTTTGGGAGTTTTCTCAAGACCTCTTACTCTTGGGAGAGAGGAGGATCTTGTGGGTGGTAGCAGTGAAAACCCTCGAGTGAGAGACTCTCGTTTGAGAGCGATCACAAGGTATTTTTGTGTGACCCTTGCTGCATGGCCTGTTTGTGCAATGGGGGTCATAAGGAGGGATATAAGGCTAGAATGCCTTGGGGGGCATAAGGAATAAGGGGTTGAAATTCTTGATGTATTTATTGTGCCATGAGGTGGCTACTTGTTTTCCATACTTGCAGTTCTCCTCAAGGTATTGGTCCACTACCACCCTTGAAAAGGTCATCACCAAAGTGTGGTGCAGTGTAGCCAAGTTGGGAGTGTGTTTGAAATTTGTGTGCTTCCTGCCTTCTATGTGTTTGCATGTTTGTTACCCGTCTAGGGCTTGGTTCTCCGAGCTCGGGGGTGGCTACCAATTAGCCTAGGCTGGGAGGTGAGCACTCCATGGTCATATTTGTGATTTATTATGCAAGAATGTCAAGAGAAAAGAATAGGAAAAGTGAAAAGTTGCAGAAGATTATTGTTGAAGAAACCTAAATTCATTTGCAGTTATTAGTTTTTATAGGAGAAATACACCCTCATTCCTTGAAATGAGAGGCAAGTTATAAATTTGAAATATAGACATGAGATTTGTTATTGTAGTTAAATAAAGAAACATCCTGTAATTTTGCAGAATATCTTTAGAGTTGTTAAAAGCTAGTTATATTTCTATTTTCTGTTTTGAAAAAAAAAGGGTTACTTTTGAATTGCATGCAATAGTCTTTGTAATATGGAAAAATCAGTTTTAATTAAATCTGTGTTCTTCTTGTTATCTGAGAATTTTATCTTCATTCTACTTGCAGAAAAATATGAGTTGTATTTGCTGTTAGATTTTAAGTATAAAAAAAAAGTGTTTATTTAGTTGTTGTATTAGCTGTAAAATCAATGAATGTATTTATTGCAGAAAAGTATAATGTATTCCTAAAATAGTATTTCCTAAGTTCAGAAAAAGAAATATATATATATATATATATATATATATATATATATATATATATATATATATATATATATATATATATATATATATATATATATATATATATATATATATATATATATATATATCCGATGTGTTATGATAAATAGTTTAGCAGGAAATTTATTCCATTTTTAAGCATTTAAAATTAAAATAAATAGGAAAGGCATTAACTAGATTTGCATGCATATTGTAGATTTAAAAATAATTTTAGAATTTTGTTTTCTGTAAATCAATAGAGTACAAAGTAGTTCTGGAAAATATCCCTCCATTAATCTGACTTATTACTATATTTCCTTTCCTACAATTGTAAATTAGAATCTTCCATGATTACGATGTTAGTTTAAGAAAAATAAATAATACTATAAGTTATAAATATATATATATATATACATGTAGAAATCATGAATATATTTATATATATTTTTATATTAACATGTCATATAAATACCCTGCAAAACAAATGAAAATGTAAACCCTAGTATGTATACCATTAAATATATATATATATATATATATATATATATATATATATATATATATATATATATATATATATATATATATATTTATATTAACATGTCATATAAATACCCTGCAAAACAAATGAAAATGTAAACCCTAGTATATATATATATATATATATATATATATATATATATATATATATTTTTTTTTTTATTTTTTTATTTTATTTAACATAATGATTTACCTTTGTTTATTTTTGTTTTAAAAAAAAAAATTTGCATGTAAAACATATTGAGAAATATATATATATATAAAAAAATTTTAAAAAAATTATAACTTTAAAAAAAAAAAAGGGGTTTTGGTTTACCACGGGTTTCAGGCCGCACCGCACTGTGTGAACACACAGTGGGCGGTTCCGAAGTGCCACCATTGTGTGGCCACACAGTGGGCGGCACCCAGCACCACCACTGTGTGGGCACACAGTGGGCTGCGCCCGCGCTCCACTGTGTAACCGCACAGTGGGCGGCGCTTGGCTCACCCACCGCCTTTTCCATTCGGCCGCTGGAAATAAAGAATGTCGCCGACCCTGCATAAAACGCCGAACACCCCCTGCAAAACATAGGTAATAAAATGGAACCCTAGCCCGGTTAGGGCTAGGGTAAATAGGTGAGGTGTGTTGTTTTAAAAAAAAAAAATTTATATATAAAGAGGAAATAAAGAAAGGGTTAGGGTTTGGAGGCACAAAAATAAAATAACTAATGATATGTATGTATTATTATATATATATATATATATATAGTTTTGAGAATGGTGTAGATATTAGATATTTATGGGTTTTCCAAGAGTTAAAATATTCGAATGAAAATGAGTACGTTGTATTAATATTTGCTAAGGAAAAATATATCTGATTTAGTTGCATATAATAAAGATATTTTAAGATACATTATGTGTATTAATGTTTAAATTATTTTAAAACGATCAATAATAAGGTTGTTTATAGGGCGGATGGTAAATCAAATAATTAATTAAGAGATGGTTGTCAATCATGGAACTATAGAAAAAAAAATGGGGATTGGTTCTTTGATTTTAATAAAAATAAACTTATGGGAGACATTTACTAAGAAATTAATAGACACTTTAAACAATTATTAAATTATTGATTTAAAAATGGATTTTAGACTATAAAGTCTTATTGGAGATTAAATTTATCTTCATCTACTATTTTTAAGGAGTTTGATTTAATTAATCTATTGACTAGGTATCTTGTGAAAATAAAATTAAATCATTTAGATTTTCGCAAATAAAATTTAATTAATTTCGATACTTGGTTTGTATCAGACTTAGCTAGAATATAGATATGGCAAATACATTAGTGCATGTCGTGTTAGCAAACTTGTTAATTAATTTGTATTTAGAAAAAAAAAATCATTCCGTTTTTGCCCTAAATTTTGGGCATGACAAACCTTATGTAACCTCAACTTATTTAAATGATCAGAGGGGCCTTGCAGTTGAGCAGACCCGGATATGTAGCCCACTAGGGGTGAACTCCAATACCATCTTGGTGTTATGTGATGCTTTTGTTCTTATGTTTCATGGTTAGTGTTATCATGTATGGATGGCATTTTGATAGAATGTATAAGTGGGTTAGATGAGAGTTATCGTAATGCATGTATGTAGTCGTCTTTTAAATGCAATAAATGGATCATGAAGGAATATACTCTGTTAATGTTAATGAAAATAAGTATGCATGAAAAGACCTCATATTTATGATGATATTAGAGCATTTTGGAACAAGATGCATGGTATGAGTTAATGCAAAATTGAACGTAATGAATGGACAATATAATGGATGAACTCATTTGGTTATTTATGTTTTAACCTTAATTAATGTACTGCATCTTCTTAGCAATATTTTAACTACAATGGATGAACTCATTTGGCTATTTACATTTTAACTTTAATAAATTAACTTCATCTTCTTAGCAATATTTTAACTACAATGGATGAACTCATTTGGCTATTTAGATTTTAACCTTAACAAATGAACTTCATTTTATTAGCTATATTTCAATTGTAATAGATGAACTCATTTGGTTATTTACATTTCAACCTAAATAAATGAACTTCGCCTTATTAACTATATCTTAACTATAATAGATGAACCCATTTGGTTATGTACATTTTAACCTTAATAAACGAACTTCGTTATATTAGATATATTGTAACTAAAATGGATGGACTCGTCAAGTTAACCATATTTTAACCTTAATGGATGAATTTACATGTGATCTATGTTTTAACTTCTATGGGTAAATCTCCTCATGTTAGCCTCATCTTCAACCATAATAGATGAATGCTTCCTAATTTCTATAACATTAATTCATTGAACAAATTATATCCATGTTTCAAGTAATAACATGTAATTAAGATATCCTACTTAATTAGATCAAATGTCGCGAGTTGAGTTAGGTGTTAAGTTACGTAATCACGTTGGGAAACTCCTTAGGTTCAGCTAGTCTTCTGTTGTGTTATTTAAGCGTTAGATAACTCCAATGTATCTTAGTGTTGTGTCTTATTATATATATATATATATATATATATATATATATATATATTTGCACTCCATTTGAGTGTTTTAGCTTTAACCCTTCGGGGTTTCCTGGCGGGGCATTACACTTGGTATCAGAGCCCATGCTGCAACACTGGGATCTCTAGTTTCGCTTGTGGCCTTAGGTAGTGTGAGGTGTATTGATCTTATGTTGTGTGTTTGTCCTCCTTGTTGTGTGAGTATGATTGAGCAGACCTTAACTTGTGTGTAACATGTGTGTTCACACCCTATTTTCACCTTCTTAATGTGGGTGCTTTGGAGTGATTATATGAGCTTTGTATGCCTATTGATGTCTTGGTCTACGAATTCTCTTATTCTAAAAGATAGTCATATGTACCTTCCTTATTGATTCATTGTACCCCTTGACTAATCCATTTGGGATGGTTAGTGTTGTCTTGAATCTAAAAGTATGAAATGTGCTTGATTAAGGTTATGATCTAGCTTAGTGTTGTCCGCTTAAAGGACTAGTGTGGTAGGTATGGAATGCTTAATATGTAGCAAATTGAATGATTATCACCCTTCTTCCTATCTCTCTCTCTAAAAAGTAAAACAATTTTGATAGGTGTAATTATCTCTTATTTCAGTTTTCTTTTTACGAGAGGAGGTTGTGACTTCTTGAGCCCTTGTGTGAGCCTTATAATGCTTATGTGTATTTAGATTATAAAGGGCTTGGGTTTGAGAGTTCATTTTGGTTATTGGGAGAAAATTGTATGTTTACATTAAATAATTCTCTAGGTGTCTCGTAGGAGTAACATAATTAAATTCAATCTTAAGCAATGTGCATTAATATGCGAATTGTTGTTATGTGAAAATTACCTTGTTTGTAAAAAGAAGTACCAAAAGAGAGATTGTTATAGTAGCTTCGAGAGTGTATTAATGTGTTCCACGAAAGATTGTTTTATGTGCTTCTTCAAACCAGTTTTATTGAGGACCTATTTTTAGCAATGCTCCTTTGAACTTGCCTTTGCATATAGATAATTGCTTTATTGTGTTTAGAAAGTGAGAATGAAAGACTTGTTTGATGTGTATGCATTAATGTGTATTATTTAGTTGATAGCTCCTCATTTACCTTCTTGTCATATTTTGATTTTCAATGATAGCTTGCAGATTTTGATATGTTTTCATATTAAATTAAGAATAGTGAGTGTCCTCAAGAGGTCTTGTATTACCGAAAGATTGTCTGACTCGATTTCTTGTTTGGAAAACTAGAACATTCTATTGCAACCATAATAATTGGAAATGTCATGTTAGGTTGTTTTGGCATCCTCCTAAAATGATAGTGAAATGAAAACCGTGCAACTAAAATGATAGGCTTATATCTGAGCATATAGTGTGACCTTGTGGATCTTATGTATTCGTAGGAAATAGTTTAATTCTCAAACTCTCTTTCCCCTTCTCCTTGCCTAAGATCATAAGATTTTTAGAAATGCTACTAAGAATGCAGTGATTTAAGAAGAATTTTTATAATGCATATGAAATTGTATGTTTGCTTTTGGCTTCTAATTGAAAGAGGAAATTTTTTCGCTTTGGAAAAGAAAATTGCATAGTTAGTAATGTGAATGCAAATGCTTAGTGGAATTTGAGAAATATATCGGAATGACGTTATTTCCTTGTGTAAGTTTGAATTATTAAGTATTTCAGTACGTGTATCTAGATTAAACTTTATTTAGTGATTCATAAAAAGCATAATTAAAACCTTCCTTGAGTAGATGATAGCACATTAAAAAGTACTCCCTGTAAATGTGACTAAACCAGTAATGGTGTTATTCCTTGTGTATTGTAAGAAACCTATACTCGCTATGTGTGCCCATGGGTTGGTGAAGTAATCAACCATGGAGGAGATGTTTGCTTATGAGTATGGGAAACCATACTGATTATGCGATGTTGCTTATTTGTTTCCTTACTGAGTGCCAACCCATGGGTTGTTGATAAGTCATTATGTGAAGGGGTAGTAGTAGAAGTCACCATTCCTTAAAAATTATGGAACGGCGTACGAGTAATATCAACACAAAGTGACTTTAGCTTCCCTATTTTGAGGAAAAATATAGTTTTGTAATGAAACTGTATTATAGGTGTACTCAATACTTCCCCTTGTGATGAACCAATGTATAAGGTTCATGTGTGCCAGCCTAATTCCTATCCTTTATTTGAGCATATAGATGACAGTTCTTGAGCATAATGATGGGTTTTAATGGAGGATCTTTTGCCTTGTCTTCATGAAAGGTATGTTATTTTTCACATGAGCTGCCAATTGGCTAGCGTTGGTAGACTTGTGGGTGGACCTTAGCCATGTATACCTCTGGCTTATGATGAGTATCCTGAGAGGAACATTGCTATGCGGGGTGTGACCTGCATGTGCCCTTATCTACGAGGTACACTGCCATGCAAGATACGTCCATTGCATTCCTTTTTTCACTTGGAGTATTGCCATGTCGTGCTAAGACACAATGCGGGATGTAGTAGACATTGCCATGCGACCTACTGATAGATTTAGGGTAGAGCCATGCCACGTGATGACGTGATGCAGGGTGATGTCTAGGTGCACACTACCATGCCATGCAGATGTGTGACTAGCCCACACCATATGATGAGCTACTGTGATAGTTGGACGATTGTTCCTTCCTTCCTCATTGGTGGCTAGATGCTAGTCACATAGTGATGTTATGTGCACTTATGATATTTTTATTTATTATTTCCTTGCGGGCCAGCAATTCATTTTAGTTTGACCTGGAAGGTTTAGCCATGATCTTGCGATCTTTTGCTTGCTTGATTTGATGTTGCAAATTCCAGAATTATTTTCTTACCTTACTATTGGAATTGACGATTATTATCTTTATTCTTCTATACTTTGGTGGCTAAACTGGTTTATCCTTATTGTTTTCGTATGATGGTCTTGTGTTGCAATGTGAATTCCACTCCAAGAACATAGGAGACAGTCTTGGATGAGTGTATACGAGGAAGTAGACGTAGGGAACCTTAAGAATGGGGGTATGTGAGGTTGTGTAGTACCCCTGCCCTAATCTATCTCTAACCTTGGCTTAATCTTGATCAATTTATCGTAATATTATGTGATAGTCAAATGTTGATTTTACGCATAGCTATTGATGTAGTTTTCTCACTAGTTATATGCAAGTTGTTAGTGTTCCTATTTCGTGGTAATAATATTGAGCTAACGCTTTCATTAAATTTTATATATGTATCCATGTATGATCCTTGGTTGCAGGAAATTTCAGGTACAACGCCGCATGAGTGCGAAGTTCATCTTCACCTGGATGTACAGGTTTGAGTGTACCCTTTTTAATCCTTAGAGTTGGATTAGGTGGTCGTAAGACCCTAGTCGACCTTAGTCGTGCTCAAGTGAGCATCGCCAGTCGTCGTCGGTGACCCTTCTTGTTTGGGTTTGCGAGTCGTCTGTTTGGTTGACCTTCTTGGTTTGCGTGCCTGATGTGTTTGGTTAATTGATTAATTAGTCCTTAGTAATTATTTTGATTATTTATGCAGTTGTGCATTGAAGATTTATGGGCAAAATTTATCGGGATTCCGTTATGTGATCTTCGTTGATTTTGGATTGCTCGTTTTGAATTGGAAGTAAATCCGATTAAATGTCTGTTTTCGAATATTTAATGCATTTTGTTTATGCTGTTGAATAGGAAGTTTTATATTTTATCGCAATAGATTTAATTGCATTATGTTGGATTATTATATCGAAAGGTTAAATTTGATTAGATGAGAAAATCGATTTTGGAATTGATAAAGCAAGTTTAATTTGTTGTATAGTGAGAAAAGGAATTATTTGGTGAATTATTTGTAAATAAGATTTTTATTCCAAAAATGGAATTTTTTTGGGTCAACTCTTCCATATAACCCAAATTTGGGGAGATTGGAGAGGATGGACAAATTTGGAAAATTTTTGGTTGGAGAGAATTTTGGAAGGAAATTTGGGGTTTTTGGAGAGGAGGCAGTTTTGCTGGATCTGGGAGGTGGGCTCTCCTTCAGCTATGCCAGGATTGCGTGTTAAGGTAGGATCCAACTCTCTCAATTTTAGTTTTTTGTTTGAAATGGAAATGGGGGTTTAATCTTGGCTTTGGATTCTCCATTGAATGCCATGTTTTTTGATTGATTCAGTGAATTAACCAGCTTGGCTGGAAGTGTTTTTGAGATGTTGTTATTCCTCTTATCGTTTGAGTGTTAAAACCTGTTTGTGTTTGGGAAAGAAATGGTTATCATCAAATATCTTGTTACCCAATGCACAGTTCGTTTAAAACGAACTTGTTAATTTTGAACCTGTGTGTTTTATTAAAAGAAAAATATATATATCATTTTCGAACTGTGTTTATTTTTTTTTTAGCACTGGGCGTTTGTTTTTTTTGTTTCGGTCTATGTTTTGGGGATTGGAGGCAAGGAGCGGAGCTCCACCCGCTCTGCCTCCCCTCTCCCCCGCTCCTCCCCTTTCTCCTCCCCCCCGTTCCCGTGCCTTCGCTCGCAGACCGCAGCGCCTGCGGCTCACGGTGGTGGCCGCAGGGGCCGCGGTGGCCGCAGGGCGCCGCGGCACCTGCGGGCACCACCGTGAGCGCCGCTCGCGGGTGTTTCCCTGGCGCTAGGGTTAGGGCACGGCCCTAACCCTCGCCTCTTTGTTTTCAACGCATTTTTTTTTTTAAAGAAAGAAAATAGTTATTTTAAAATGCGTTTTTCTTGTTTAAAAGAAAGCATAGTTTTTAATATGGTTTTTTTATATGTATTTTTTTACCATTCAAAAAAAAAGGGCTTATAATATGTTAAATATTATTTTAATGATTAAGTTTAATTAGTTGCGTAATTATGATTAAGGGGCATAAAACTGATAAATGTTAAATTGGTATTGAGTAATTTTAAAATGGAGTTTATGGATTAAGCATTATTCAACTTCATTTCGTGACTGATGCCTCCTTTTAATTAAGTTCTAAAACTGTGAATTTTCGCAACTGAACATCAGTGATTTTATTCTGATTGATGATGTTAAAAATTATCGTAGAACATATCATTTGAGTAATTGAAAAGTAGTGAAATAATTATCGTTGGGCATTAAAAATTTAACGATATGCATTGAAAATTATGAATCTGTAGAGATTGATTTTGAACCAGTATGTCTATGATGTTTTGTCGGAGATTAAATATCTTATTTAATAGATTAATGGTTGTCTGAGTTGTATTATTATAAATATGGTTTAAAAACTCATTATGGCTTATTTTGCCTATTCGATGCTTTGAACCTTAGGAGTTAGAAAACCAAGAACAACCTATCCCTAGATGAGGTAGATATTGTAGCTGATTTAGATCTTGTAGAAAACTTGACCGATTTTAATGTGTAATCAATTTGAGGAAATATTGTCTTTTCTGATTATTGCCTTGCGAGTTTAATTTCTGTATTCGCCTTTAATTAAGAAATGGCATGTTTTGCTTTGTTTAGTAGGACCCCGTCGTATGGATTGACTTGGGGTACCTGTTTCAGTCCTCGATTCCGAGTTGACGGTTGTATTGTGGTAGTGTCATCTTGATCATATCCTCCTTGTGTGTGAGTCGAATGATGATTCATGGTTGACCTTAGTTTGTCAGGTCTCTGGTTAGAGTACCGTCAGTAAGTGTGCATCTTTGAGTCGTGTTTGACCAGATGATTGCTCTCCTTCTTGAACTCCGTTTGTCTGACCATGTATATTCCTTGGTTTGAGTTCGTCTGAGTTAGTCTAGTGTCGTATGGGAAAGTGGCTTTCGATTGGGGGCCGTGCCCAAAGTGGCTTCTGGGTAACCCATCGAAAGTGAGTCTAATAAGTGATAACGTAACAATAGATTAGAATGTAATCTCTAAATAAGATAATGTGTCTCACACATGGGACGAGTGCTATCATAGATTTGACATGCTGTGAGAAGGCCTGAAATGGCAAACAATCTTCCTTGTCTTCACGAGAGGATGTGTGGGTCCACATGAGGCTTGGATGGGCCGGAAGCTCGGATTAGGTTGCCAGGGTGACCCAGTGTATGGGGCCGGGACCTATGAAGACTTGCCATGGTATCCATACCAGGTTGTGTGATGACACTTGTCCCTACGTTCGCTAGTGTGTTGTCATTTTGTCCTGTTAGGAGTACCTTTGTGAGTCGTCCTTTGTCTCTGCCCTTGTGAGTGTCGGTTTCATGTTAGACCTTGGGTGGTGATGGCTCAGTTTTATGGATGCTCTCCTGGACTCTTGTTTTAGCTTTGATTATGTTCAGCTGGATCCTGTTCTTTTCAAGGATCGTTTATGTATTAATTGACCGGTGCAGTCGCTTGTATATTGTTTATATTTCGCCTTGATGGCCGGATTGTATTGGTGTAACCTCTTGTATTCTTAACTTTATTAATTACCAGAGGGGTCTTGCAGTTGCGTAGACCCGGAGATGTAGCCCTTTAGGGGTGAACTCCGAGATCATTATGGTGTTATGTGATGCATTCTCTTATGTTTCCTTTATTCAGCTTTATCATGTATGTTTAGCTTATGTTAGAATGGTTAAGTGGATAAATGGAATTAACTTTAAATGCTTATATTCAGTTCTTTCTTGAATGCCATGTTGATCGAATGCATAATTGGTTGAGATGCGATTTATCATAAATGCATGTGTGTAATCGTCTTTTGAAATGCAATAAGTTGGAATATGGAATAATGTATCTTAGAGTAATGAATTATATTCAGTTGTTGCTAAGGAAATTTAGTATGCTTGAAAAGATCTCATATGATTTTGATGAAATTCTAGGGTGTTAGAATATTAGATGTATGGCTTGTAATTTTAAATGAAAAGCTTGAATGAAGATTATGAATGGATCTTAATGGATGAATCCTTTCTTGTGATTATATTTCCATCTTTTGAAAGAAAATTATCCTGATTATGAATTATCTCGTTATTAAGATAGTTAGCTTATTGGATTAATTGTGTGAGTTATGTGAATTGTGAAATTTAAGTAATCTCGTTGGGAAACTCTTTAGGTGTTAGTTGAAGTCTTCCGCTATGCATCTGAATCTTTGTTATCTTGTTGCATCTTATGTGTTGTAACTTTAAAAAAAAAAAAAAAAATTGCACTCTATTCTTGTGTTATGGCTTAATCCCTTTGGGGTTTCCTGGCGGGGCATTACAGGTTGTGAGACAGCTAGGATCCCCTACCTACCTATGAGAGGTGACTATCTCTTGGAGGCTAAACACCTTACGCAATAAGGGATGTTCATGAGGGTCTTGTATGGAAGGTAGCACTGCTATGGTGTACCCTAGCACCATGAAGCCCTTGAGTGAGATGTTGGATCTAGCACCATGAAGCCCTTGAGTGAGATGTTGGATATTTATGATCATGTTATTTGTTCTAAGATCAGGCATAGAGATGCTAATCGTGCATGTTATCTTTGACCGAGCATTAGACATGCTCACATGTGGCCTTTTGTGTTGTGCAATCCAGTTATGTGGATGGTTATTATGTGAAATCATGGATTAAATAGTGTTAACTTGTCACTATGTTATGGGGCATAGTCATTGGAAAGTATCTTTTATGCCTAGAAAGTGTAAACAATTGAGTTATTTACGTGCTCTTATTTATTGAAAGTTAACTTGGTTGTAGAAATTTATAGTTGAAGCTAGTTCTATGCGATAAAGTTTTGTAAAAAGATGTAATGGTAAAAGAAATTGATCATGATGGCATGTTTTCTTGTCCTGCTTGGTAGAATGAGTATGGTAATTGTTGTTAACCTATTTTAATGCTTTGATTGGTGTAATGAAAGGAGAAAATAAATTCTTGTTTTTCTGCTATGATTGTGGATAATTCCTAGAATATTTTAAAGAAGTCTATGGCTTTAGATGTATCTTGCCTATGGATAATGACATTCATAGAGGTTTTAGCAATAATGTTTCATTTATTATGGAAATAATTCATACATGCAAATTAATAATTGTTAAATGAGTTTCAGGGCTAATACATGTTACATAATTTTCCACTTAGCCTTACGACTTCCAGGAGTAAGTCGGAGCCTGGGGGGGAGAATGTAGTGCCCCTACCCTAGTCGGCTTTGTAAAACTGGTTTGACCTTGGTTGATTTACCATGATGTAATGTTGTAGATTAGATAATATGATTATTGTGTGTACCTCTTAATGTGCTTTCGCATCGATTCTTATGTAAGTTTAATTGTTTCCCTAATTCTTGTTTTTGATCTCGAGCTAACACCTTCATTAAATAAATATGTATATATATATGTATGCTTGTGCGACTCTTGGTTGTTGGAGATTTCAGGTACAGTACTGTTGTGGTGTGAGGTTCATCTTCATCAAGATTCGTAGGGTTGAGTATACCTCTTTCATCCTTAGAATTTGGATTGCGTGGTCGTAAAACCCTCGTCTTGCCTTAGCCATGATCAAGTGAGCATCGTGTGTGGTCTGTCTGTTTCCTTTTTCATTTGGGTTTGCGTGTTGTGTGATTGGTTGGCTTTCTTGGGTTGCGTGCCTTGCGTGTGGTAAAATGGAGTATTTAATTCAATTTAATGTGTTCATTTATGCATTAGTAATTGAGAAATTAAAATAAATAGGTTTCTTTTATGTGATTAATCATTAATTAAAAAGATCATTGTATTTATGTTTGTAGCAAGTTTGAGTATTTAATTTGGTTTAATGTGTTCATTTATGCATTTGTAATTGAGGAATTAAAATATATAGGTTTCTTTTATGTGATTAATCATTAATTAAAAAAGATCACTTTATTTATGTTTGTAGCGAGTTTAATTTAATGGTTAATTTTAAATAACGAATTTAATTAATTTATGCATTCTAAAAAAGGAAAGATTTAAAGTTATTTGAAATAGAAATAATTTGATCTCTTTTGCATTTTGGAAAAGAAAGGTTAATTTAATTTATTTAAGAAAATCAATTTTTATTAGAAAAGCAAGTTTAATTTTATATGTATATTTGATATAGTGTGAAAGATTGATTTTGGGAATTAATTTAATTAAAATATTTTATCCTCGTCAATATTGTGAAATATAAATGTTAGCTTAGTTAATATTGAGAAAATTAAACTTAAATGAGAGAGAAGCATTTTAATTTTAATTAGAAAAGCAAGTTAGATTATTTGAATAGTTGAAAAGAATGATTGTTTTCATTATTTTATTTAAAGAGTGCTTAAATTTGAAATTAGAAAATTAGGTCAAAATTTCCATTTAACCTAGGTTGGAAAATATTTTAGGGTTGTTATTATTTTTGGGGGAAAAATATTTTTTGGATGGAAAAAAAAAATTGGGTATTTTGGAAGGATGGATTTTTCTATAGCTGCAGGTTGGGCTCTTCTTCAAAAATCTTACCAGGAATGCTAAAGGAGGTAGGAATTCTTGTTTACTTTTGTTATTTCATTTAAAATCAAAAGAAAATGTGTTGGGTTCTTCCTCATAAAATTCTGGCTTTAAAAATCCATGAATGTTCTTAAAATTTAGATTTTAGTTTGGGAAAATTGGTTGTTTTGGATCAAGATTGTTAAAATGGAGTAGATATATGGGAATAAATCCATCATAGGAAGCCGAATATGTTTTGTGGTTGAGAAAATCTTGCCCATTTGAAAGTTATTGTGTATTTGGAAAATTCATGATCTTGCTGAGAAAACTTCCCAGACTGTTGTTTTTGGACATTCTGGAAAATATACTTCAAATCCGAATGAGATTGTGAATGAATGAAATTTGGGGTTTTTTTTAGTTTATTACTATTTTATATTCTATGGGGTTATTGTTTGGAGTTTCTTTTTAAAATCTATTTTAAAAAAAAGGGGCAAATCAAAATGCATATTTTAAAAAAAAACGTCTTTTTTTTAAAACTGTGTTTTGGGCTAGGGTTTGGCGGGCGGAGGAGCCGAGGCTCGACTCACGCTGTTGCCTCCCCCTTTCCATCCTCTTCGTGGAGCTTTCCGCAGTGAGTGGCACCCACATAGGTCGCAGACAGTGGCACCCGCGATGGTCGCTGCGATCGGCACCTGCGGTGGCCGGTGCGAGCAGCACCCGCGGTGGCTACTGTGAGCGGTGATCGCAGGGAGGGAAGCTTCCCATCTCTCCCGTGATGGGAGGTGGGCCCCGCAGAGGTCTCCCCAAACCTTCTTTTTTTATTTTATTTAAAAAAAAATTTAAATAAAATAAAACGTGTTTATTTTGCAAAGTATGATTTAAATAGTTCTTTTTTTATTTATTTATTAATAATTATTATTAATATGTATTTTATTGATGAGGATTAATAAATATGTATTAATTAATAATTAATTCAAAATCCATGATTTATTTAACAATTATTAATATATGTATCTTATTAATGAGAATAATATATATATATATTAAATAATACTTAATTTGAAATTGTGTGTTATTAAATTTATAATTGTTGCATTTTATTTCCTGGAGTTAATATTTTGATTGGAAAGTTGCTTGGAATAAAATATATCTTGTTAATTTCTACATAATATGTTATTCAAGAATATAATATTAATGGATTTGAATATTCTAGGAGACCTCGGAATTTTTAGAAAAGAAATACTTATCATTGGATATCTTGTAGACTTAAATGATATGCTATTAGAATTATTGAAAATTTAATGATGTGTCAATTTGAGAATTGGTAAGATAATGTTGTGAGCATTAGTGAAATAAATGGTTTAGATATACTTTCCCTTTGTAATGAGAATTAGACAAATGGTAATATTGCAATTGTGGCATTGTATTCACCTTGTAATTGTGATTTTCTGTTAATGTATTTGGAAAACTTAAAACGTTTAGAAAACTAGATCAACTTTTACTGTTTAAACCAATAGGAAAGAAGATTACCCATTTCTGGTTATTGCCTATGCAAGTTAAATTTTGTATTTGCTTTTGTTTAAAATAATGGCAAGGCCTGGATATGTTGTTTGGACCCTGTCATCTAGTTGGTTTGTGGTTGGCCATAGTTGGTCAGGTCTCTAGTTAGAGTACCGTCAAACAAGAGACCTTTGTATTAGCTTTTAATATGCTTAGTTGGATCTGTTTCTATGTAGGGATCATTTAGGATTTATTGACCGGAGTGGTCATTTGTATATTGGTTGTGTTTTCCCAAAAGGCAGGAATGTAAATGACATGAACCTTATGTAACCTCAACTTATTTAAATGATCAGAGGGGCCTTGCAGTTGAGCAGACCCGGAGATGTAGCCCACTAGGGGTGAACTTCGATACCATCTTGGTGTTATGTAATGCTTTTGTTCTTATGTTTCATGGTTAGTGTTAGCATGTATGGATGGCATTTTGATAGAATGTATAAGTGGGTTAGATGAGAGTTATCGTAATGCATGTATGTAGTCATCTTTTAAATGCAATAAATGGATCATGAAGGAATGTACTCTGTTAATGTTAATGAAAATAAGTATGCATGAAAAGAGCTCATAGTTATGATGATATTAGAGCATTTTGGAACAAGATGCATGGTATGAGTTAATGCAAAATTGAACGTAATCAATGGATAACAAATATAATGGATGAACTCATTTGGTTATTTACATTTTAACCTTAATAAATGAACTTCATCTTCTTAGCAATATTTTAACTACAATGGATGAACTCATTTGGCTATTTACATTTTAACCTTAATAAATGAACTTCATCTTCTTAGCAATAGTTTAACTACAATGGATGAACTCATTTGGCTATTTACATTTTAACCTTAACAAATGAACTTCATTTTATTAGCTATATTTCAATTGTAATGGATGAACTCATTTGGCTATTTACATTTCAACCTAAATAAATGAACTTCACCTTATTAACTATATCTTAACTATAATGGATGAATCCATTTGGTTATGTATATTTTAACCTTAATAAATGAACTTCGTTATATTAGATATATTGTAACTAAAATGGATGGACTCATCAAGTTGACCATATTTTAACCTTAATGGATGAATTTACATGCGATCTATGTTTTAACTTCTATGGGTGAATCTCCTTATGTTAGCCTCATCTTCAACCATAATAGATGAACGCTTCCTAATTTGTATAACGTTAATTCACTGAATAAATTATATCCATGTTTCAAGTAATAACATGTAATTAAGATATCCTGCTTAATTGGATCAAATGTCAAAAGTTGAGTTAGGTGTTAAGCTACGTAATCATGTTGGGAAACTCCTTAGGTTCGGCTAGTCTTCTGTTGTGTTATCTAAGCATTGGATAACTCCAATGTATCTTAGTGTTGTGTCTTATTATAAATAAATTAAAAAAAAAATTGCACTCCATTTGAGTGTTTTAGCTTTAACCCTTCAGGGTTTCCTGGCGGGGCAGTACATCAATTCTAACACAACAGGAATTTGGAACTAAAAGGAGTAACTGGGCTGCCAAAATTCAAGAATATGACATGGAAAATAAGCCTACTAATTTGGTTAGTGAAAAAATTTTGTGTCAATTGATCATCAATGACAAATCAAGTGATGAAGTAGTGCTTGAAAATGAAGGCATGGATGAAGATCTTCGCAAGGTTCTATTTGTCAGTACTACTGATGAATGGTACTCTAACTTGACATATCTTTTAACATATGGTGAGTGTCCTGCACACCTATCATGCAATGAAATGTGGACTTTAAAGCTCAAAGCGGTGAACTTTGTCTCGTGGGACAATGGTCTTTATAAGAAGGGTTTGGATGGAAATTTCTTGTGTTGCATTGACAAGCAACAACAAGTAAGGTTACTTCAAGCTTTTCATGATCTTTCTTATGGCGGACACTTTTCTGCTCATGTCACTCCACGTAAAATTTTGCGTGCAAGATACTATTGGCCAACATTGTTTAAGGATGCATAAAGTTGGGTTCGCAAATGCGAACAATGTCAACAGTTTGTTGGTAAGCCTAAGCTAGTTGCACTTCCTTTTAAGCCAATGGTAATTGAAGAGCCATTTCAATAGTGGGGATTGGATTTTATTGGACTTGTCAATCCAACATCTAGTGCGGACCACATATATATTCTCACTATGATGGATTACTTCACCAAGTGGGTGGAGGCGATTCCAACAAAGCAAGCTACTTCAGCAGTGGGTTGTCAATTTTTGAAAGACAACATCATTTCACGGTTTGGTGTTCCTCATAAGATAGTAACTAATAATTCTTCTTGTTTTTCATCTTATGAGATCATTGACTTATGTTTTGATTATGGTATTACCCTTTCGCATTCATCTGACTATTATCTGCAAGGAAATGGTCAGGCTGAGTCAAGAAATAAGAAATTGTTTACAATTATCAGGAAGCTTATTGATGAGAGACAGCAGACTTGGCACAAGTCTCTCTATGATGCGCTATGGGCAGATTTTATAACTCCAAAAAGAGAAATTGGCATGTCACCTTTCCAACTTCTGTATGGATTGAATGTCGAGATTCCTATCACTTTGGAACTTCTAGCATTGAAGCTTGCTAAGGCCATTGAAGATGAAACTTAACAAGGTTCGCTTGATAAGCAGATTATGTTTCTTTCTCAGTTGGAGGAGACAAGGGAAGAGGTAGTGGATAGAATTGTTGCACACCAAAGCCAAGTGAAGATGTTATTTGACAAGAAGGTGACTTCTCATGAGTTCACAGTTGGTGATCAAGTCTTGTTATGGGACAAGAGGAGGGAACCAAAGGGTATGCACAGTAAATTTGATTCCTTATGGAGAGACCCGTTCACTATTCATGAAGTATGTGGTGATCATAGCTAATTTCTCGCATATGCTGATGGTATCCCATTCTCATTACCTCATAGTGGAGAACATTTAAATCTCTTTACTTAATAAAGAGAAAGGCAAAAATAAAGTTGTACATATTGTAAAATGTTTGTATAGTGTCTCTTTTATGTCTTTTTGTCACCTAACTCTATGGCCCAATGGATACAGGCACTCGAAGCTCTCGATTCTACAAGCTTCAAGTGGTGTCACTTGTTCCCCAGTCAGAGCCAGTTGTTATCCTTGATTTTAGTGCGGCCAAAATTGTGAGGCAACCCTATGAAACTCATCTATTTCATACCTCATGTGCTTCGGGAAAGGATAACCTACTCAGTCAATTAGTCTTTTATCATTTTTTGTCTTTATGTTTGATCGTTTAGATGTTAGAGAGTTTTTAAGTTTTTGACTCCCAGGTCAGACTTTAAAGTCTAACCTGCAGTGAGTCATGTTGGCACATAGGACTTTAAAGTCCAATGTGCCATTTTCCTTTTTGTCAGTAGTTGACAGGTCAGACTTTAAAGTCTGACCTGCAGTCGGATTGTTCTCAAACTGGCAGGACAGACTTTAAAGTTTGATGTGCAGGTCGAACTGCATTTATTGCAGTTCGTGTTTTATTAATTAGGGTTTTAAGTTTTTTTAAATTAAGTTTTAGTTTTCTTTTTTGTCATTTGCATTTGCATTTTTGGCTTATGTCCTGCCTGCTCTCTATGCTTTTCATACTTGGCTCGTCATTGGTGATTGTTTTCGTGACTTCTTCATCGAAAAGTTGAATCTTTTTCTCCGGGTATGTTGTTTTTTCCCTCTTCTTTTCCTTTCACATGTTTATTTTTCATGTGCATTAGGGTAGGGTTTGTGTGAATGTGTTAGGGTTTTCTATTTTTGTTGCAGATTAGGGCATGTCAGGATTTAGGATCTAAATGCCCTAATCTCCTTTGTTTTTCCCTTTTTCTCTCACTTGTCGAGTTTCAAATCCTGACATGCGAAGGAATGTCGTTTTTCCCTTCTTGCATGTCAAATTTTGAAATCTGACTTGCAAGAGATGTATGTTTCTTATTGCTAACATACCAGGTTTTAAAACCCAACGTGTTAGCAATTTTCATTTTACCCCTGCTAACATATCGGGTTTTAAAACCCGACATGTTAGCAATATGTGTTCTTTCCTGCTAGCATATCGGACTTTAAATTTTGTCATGTTAGCAGGTCATGTTCTTCCCAAATAACATGTCGGGTTTTAAAACCTGACTTGTCAACCTTTGTGTCTTTTCTAGATGACATGTCAGGTTATAAAACCCGACATGTCATCTATGGTATTTCTTTTTTTTTTGCACATCGGACTTTAAAGTTCGATGTGCATATCTACCTCACAAGTTTTTGACTCGTAGGTCGGACTTTAAAGTCTGATGTGTGAATTTTGGTTTCTAATTGACATGTCAAACAATTTTCTCCAACCTACCATTTTTTTATAATCTTTTTCATAAGTTCAGTTTAGCTCCATATTCCTGTTCCAGTTGATAAAATTTTCTCTTTTGATGGTGATGATTTTCAAAATACTAATCCTTGGTGTTGAATCCAGTACTTTTACAAAAGTCAAAGCCTTCTCAAGGAAAATCAGAGTCTTCCTCAAGCCAGTTAGATTCCTCACCAAGCAAGTTGACTATGAAAAATATGAAGTACAAGTATGATAAATACTTGAACATGTTCCTAGAAATCTCAGTCAACTCTAATGTCAAGGAGATAAGGGATACATAAATTGGTCAAGTGGACATGAAAGATTTCATTGATCTAGTTGAGAAAGCTCCTTAACATATGTTAAGTTTGATCAAATCAGAGTTGCACAAATATGCTTCCTTCCCAGTCGTAGCTCATGATCCAGACTTTGTACTTGCAGTGGCAGATCATTTTTATCCAAATACAAGACAAGTGAAGGATGCCAATTAAAATGTTGTTATGACATTAGATAGTATTTTCTTTAGAAATGTATTCAAGGGCTCTCCAGTTGAAGAATCAACTAACATTACTCAGGAAAGTGCTCAAGAATATTATGAGAAAAATGAAACAAAGTGTAAGAAAATGATCAATATAGTTTTCCTATCTTTCGCTAGGGGTTCCACCACTACAAGATGGCCAAAATACTTTTATAGAAGTGATTTCAATGAGGAATACAATGATATGGTTACCATGCTGGCATGAATAAAAGGTTTGAAAGATTCTCATTATTTTCAAAATTGGATGTGTTATTATATGAACATATTCAAAAAGGGAGCTACCAAGATAGATTGGGGTGAGAAGATTAGCGATGCACTTTGCGCACAATTGAAAGAGGTCAAAATAACTTTGAATTTCTATATGACATAATACCTTGTGTATGTAGCCGCCTCTAAGAGGCAATATCTAGGTTTGTTTACAAAAGGCGACAGGAGGTTAGTTCCTATTTAAAATTATTATGATCAGCTCACAATCAAAAATCAACGAAGTCATTTTAGAAGGGTCAATGATGCCTTCTTTGTTGTATGGAAATGTATGTTTGATAAGGACTTACATAAGAAAAGACTTTCAGAAGTAGCATATAATAGGGTTTCTAATTTTGGTTGTGTCTTTCTCCAATTTCCTACATTCACTTACATCCACATAGGATGTTTCATAGGTGAACCATTCATTTTGCCAAGATATACATCTGATAAGATTGTTCTCATGGAGTTATGTCAGCAATTGATCTATGTGCATGAAAAGAAGTCATAGACTCATAAGACTGGCTTAAAGTTTCCAGAATCTATTTTCCGATATTCAGTAATGACCAAACCAAAGGCCAAAAATATGGAAGAAGAAATGCAATGGAACACCATGAGGATATTTAAAGCCCGAAATAATTTTAATTTTCATGGAATGAAGAAAAAACTTAAATGAAGTTACACTCATGTATACAGGCTTGAAGATGTTTGTGTTGATTGTCGGGATGAAGAAGATGTGAGAAGGATGGATTTCAGTCGTCTTACACTAGAACAAATTAAAAATCTTGATTTGGCTAAAATCCCAATGACAATGGAAGATACTGATGATATAGTGGATCCAGTCTATTTTAAATGGAAGATTGTTGATTCTCCATTGTCGCACATTCAATGGTCAAAAAAGGAAAGTCCATTACTCAAATAATTGCTCCTATTTTTGCCAATACTAATGCATGGTTATTGAAGAAGAAGATCATAATGAAGCAGCAACCTGCCAGTTCTGGGTATAATGATAACAATGATGGTCTAGTTGGTAAAACAACTGAATTGAGAACCAAAGGCAAAACAGATGTGCAAGCACCTTCATCAATCCCTTTGACACAATCCAAGGGAAAAGGAACTAAAATAAAATTCACTATCAAAGGGTCAAAGAAAGGTGAATCTTCCTCAGCAATACAAGTGACACAAATAGAAGAACTTGAGCAACAAGCTATAGAAGATACTGAGAAAGAAAAAGAACAAGAAGAAGGAGAAATTCATCATGAAGAGGAAATACAGGTTGAAGAACCAACTCATCAAGGTGAGAGTAATACCCCCACCACTTCATAGGTATCAACTCCTACACTGGTTATTATTCATTTTGTTGAATCTGATTCAAATCAAGAAGAAAAGGAACATAAAAATGAAGGGTTGAATATAGAACTACCACAACGAGAGGGTGATCAACATTATATTATATTGTCTTGTGTCTCCAGTTTTGATGATGTTCCCGCATCCATTATTGAGTCTTCAATTTTGGATTTTATTGAATCTATGGAACAAGAATTTGCAGCGCAAAAGTTAGTGACCCTTCCTTCCATAACAATCATGGATGAACCTCTACCTAGTGTGAGTACCGTTATTGTCACTAGTGCACCATCCATAGTTGCATTCACAGTTGTTTCCAAGGAGGCATTAACAACAACTACTACTGCTCCATCAACAAAAATACCATTGGCTACAACAACCTTGATACCAGCAATTCCATCTATGACTATTGCAACTTCAATTCAGAATGTTCCCCAGATTCTAGGTGTTATTCAGAAGGAGGCCACAACTCCATCTACTAACAAAGAATTAACACCATAGATGGATATAGTAGCACCTAAAAGGAAGAAACAAGTAATTTCACTACATGAATTTAATTTTAAACATTTGGATCCTCCCAAATCAAAAAGTACTAAAAAGCCAAAGACTTTTTCTCGGGTGCTAGTGGATCCTACAACCAAAAGGAAATATGTTGAGGTTATGGTACCATCTTCAGACAAGAATAAATATAATATTCAACCAAGAGATTGTACTATGTAGACTGTAGAACTTGGAGTGGAGATACATGAAAGTGTCAAGTTAGACTCTCAAACTACTTTCAATTCTCTTATGCGAAGGTTTGATCAAGAAAGAAATGAAAAGAATGAATTAAAGAAGAAATGTGAGCAGTTGACCTGTGTGCTTCTCAAGGTCACATAATCTTCTTAGGAAGTCAAGCCAATTGTTTCCTCAATTGATATTGAGGCTCTCAAGAAGGTGGAATAGATGGGCATCAAGGGCCGAGTAGTGGATGAGTGGATTGCTCATTTGAAATCAGAAGTTTCCCATCTTTTGGATTCAACAATTAAGTTGTTGATTGACTTTTAAGTTGTTCAAATTCAAATGCAAGGTGTCAAAATTTCCTTATCTCAAGAGATAGAAGATATTGAAAAGAGTGTAACTCTTTGGGGTAAAATGGAGGATTTTAGAATTGGCATCCTTGTGGAAAATAATGCAATTCCAACAAGAGAGAAATACATCCAGATTCTATCATTGTTGTCTTATAAGAAAGAAACAAAAAGGTCAATGATTATGGAGCTGGACCATGAGAAGAAGGTGATGATGAGATTGATCTTATTTCAACAAGGATAGCTGAAATTCCTTATTATTTGTATGATGATAATCAAAATCTTGTGACCAATGACGCTATTATACAAGAATTTCTTTCCTTGATAGATCACTTTACAGAACAAGATTTCACATTGAATGCATTTGACAAGTTAGTAGAAATACAAGTCAATTTTGAAGTTCTTGCATCAATGTTGAAAGATGGAAGAAAGAAATACATAAAAGCTAAAGATGAAGTTTCCCATGTTCGCACCATCACCAGGTCTACCACAATGTCAGACAAAGCCGAGATGGAATTTGTTTTGGTTAAGTTCAAGGAATTTCAAATATCCAATGCGGAGAAAGATGAATAAAGTATCCCATTTTGACACTTAGTTTTTCATGTAGATGCATTATTGACGTAGTTGCATTTTTAGATGTTGTAAGTTTTCTCGTAGCTGCATATTTCCTTTATGTTGTAGTTGTAGTCAAGTGGGACTGTGCAATTGAATTAGTCAATTGTGCCCACCTTTTTCTCCATTCCTCTCCTATATATAGAGGAGCCTCATTTGTAAATATTGATCTTTGATATGCTTAGCAAAAAATCTGCCCAAATTTTGTGCCAACTAAGACTTTGAGTTTTTTTGGATGAAAAATTATATTCAAACTAATATAAGAAAGCAATCCATTAGACCTCAACTTTGAGTGATTAGAAGATTGGGGTTGTGATTGGAATTACTCCTATGTTTATTTCTCACAATCGTTGTTATATATATTAGAATTTTGTTGGCAAATTTGTCTATGTTATTGAAAGAGATTTCCAAGTGTGTTGAGTAGACTTTGAGCTAACAATATATTTGGGAAATTTTCTGATGTTAAGTGATTAGTGGTAGGCTTGGTATTGCTTCTATTACTTGTAGTTCTAAGAATTGGGAAATTACACTTGAAGACTTTGAGCTACAAGTTTAGTTTCTTAGCATTTGTAATCATTAGTTTAGTTATAATTATATTTAAGAAATACTTTATGATTCTTGATTGTAAGCTTTTGTGTAATTGCTGAAATCAGTTTGTTTATTTCTTTAAGTATCATAAGTGATAGATAATCGTAACAAGTGGAGAAAAAATACATAAACTATGAAAAAAGAGAGGTATATGCCCGAAACTTACCCACAAATTTTGGTTTCTTGTTAATGAGAGAATAAATTTCAAAGGGAACCTCCCCTTGCTGAGAGGAGAGATTAATTTCTCAACATAGTTGTGTGTGAATTACATATTTTGTCTTTGGTATGCTAGTGACATAATATTCACCCAACAGGTTCTCACCATGGTTTTTCCCTTAACCAGGTTTTCCACATCAAAAATATATGTTTTATGTATGTTGTTGATGTGGTGTTTATCATTTCTATTATTGTTCCTAATTAGATCTGAAGTTGTGCTTAATTTGGCTAAGTTTGGTGAAAATTGATTCACCCCCCCCCCCTCAGTTTTCCTGCATTGTTGTTGCTCTTCTATCAGCAATTGGTATCAGAGCTAGATCCTATGGAAAGAGCTTGACCACTTGAGGAGATTTGGGATGGAATATGTTTTTTTCAAGGAGAGTATGATATTTCATGGAACTAATTACTCTATATGGAAGCATCGGATGGAAGTGCACTTGAATTGTCTTGGAGAATATTATTGGAAGATCACAAAGAATGCATACATTGTTCCATTGATGTTCCTATTACTACAGATGAGATCAAAGATGTTGAAAGTAATATTAGAGATAAAAAACCATTGTTGAGTGCTCTGACCGATGTAGAGATGACTAATGTGATGGGATTGCAGACTGCACATGAGATTTGGGTGAAGCTTGAAACTCTGTATGAAGGAGATAAACATGTGAAAGTTGCTTAGTTGCGGAGCTTGAAAGGAAAGTATGAGATGCTAAAGATGGAAGAAGATAAGAATAGTGCATCCTTTATGGCTAAAGTGAATGATCTTGTGCTAAACATCAGATGTGTCAATGGAGTCATTGAAGAAAATGAGATTGTGGTTAATGTATTGAGATATTTTCCTTTTTCTTATACACATAAGGTTGTTGCTATTGATGAGATCCGAATTGTGACAATTGTGACTAAGAGATATGTTGGTTGGTAAGATTTCTACTTTTTAGCTAAGCGATCTTGGTGAATCACATGGTAAAACTGAGACTGCATTTAAAGCTATTATATCTGAAAAGCAGAAGTATGATCCAGAAGAAAGTTCAAATAGGGTATCCAGATATGAAAGAGAAATGAGAGAGATGGAAGAGAAAGAAAGAGAGTTGGAAGAGCTTGAAGCATTGATTTCTAGAAGATTTCCCAAGGGAGCCAATAAGTATGAAGGGAAGTTACCTTTGAAATTTTTTTCATGCAATAAGATTGGTCATTTTTCTTCTAGGTGTCCTGAAAGAGTAGAAAAAGTGTCTAAGTATGATAAGCCTTACAAGCCTAACCGAAATTATAGATATTAGAAGAAATGTTATTATGTTGTTGATGAAGATGTGACTGATGAGGAGTCTGAGAAACGGAATTCTAAAGATGAATTTGTGTGCATTACTATCAAGGAAGATAATTCGGTATATGTTGATTCTACAAGCTATATTGTTGAAGAGAAAGCTTTGGCTACTAAGATTGATGAGAAAGATGAATGGGTGATTGATAGTGGTTGCTCACATCATATGATAGGTGATAAAGGTAAATTTGTGAATATGGAGAAGTATGATGGCAATGTAGTAAGATCTGGAGACAATAAAGCTTGTGTAATCTATGCTAGAGGTTCTATTTCTCTTGATGGTAAGCATAATACTAATGATGTTTTATATGTTGAAGTTTTGAATGAAAATATTTTGAGTGTTGGACAGATGGCTGATAAGGAATATGATTTGCAATTTAAGAATGGGAAATGTAAGTTGTTGAATAGTTTCAGTATAGAGATTGCATCAGGTACTAAGACTAAAGGTAAAATCTTTCATTTGATGTTGGTGAGAAAAATTGTTTGATTGCTTAGATTGATGAGAGTTGGTTGTAGCATAGCAGGATGTGTCATGTTAACTTTGACTGCATGATTAAGATTAGTTCTACTCAAGCTATTAGAGATCTGCCTAAGATAGTGAAGCCTACTAATCCGATATGTAAAGAATGTCAAATGGGAAAGCAAACAAGAATTTCCTTTAAAAGAAAACTATATATCTAATTGATTATTAGATCTTTGTGCATACTGATTTATATGGTCCATCTAGAGTGAGAAGCTTGTAGGGAGACAAGTACTTTATGTTGTTGATTGATGACTATTCTACGATCATGTGGGTCACTTTTCTAAGGGAGAAATCTGGAGCATTGGATAAGTTCAAAATATTCAAAGCTAAAGTGCAGACAGAGATAGGATTGAAGCTGAAGTGTCTAATGTCTGACAGAGGAAGAGAATTCACCTCCAATGAGTTTAATTCCCTTTGTGGAGAGAATTGAATCGGAAGACATTTATCTGCTCCAAGAACCCCTCAACAGAATGGAGTTGTTGAAAGGAAGAAAGGAATAGTTTTGGATGCTTCTAGAATTATGTTGATTGAAGGAAATATTTTGCATATCTACTGGAGAGAAGTTGCTAGGACTGTTTTATACACATTCAACCGGGTGCATATAAAAGGTGATTCCAGTAAGACCTCTTATGAACTATGGTCTAGTCATGTTCCTACAATTAGATATTTTAGAATCTTTGGAAGCAAACTTTATATCAAAAAAGATGAGGATATAGGAAAATTTGATGCAAGATGTGATGAAGGAGTCTTTTTGGGATATTTTATTAAGAGAAAAGCCTAGTGGTGTTATAATAAGAGACTGAGAAAGATAGTGGAAAGTGCAAATGTGAAGGTTGATGAGAATCATGGGCAGCAAATCAAAGCATGCAGATATGAGTGATGATCAGGATATTACTTCAAAGAAAGTGTAGACTGAGAGCATGAAGTTGAGTGACCCGGTAGAGATGGAGATAGTGAATGTTGATGTTATTGTCGGTGAATAAGTTCAAGAGCTTGAAAACCAGAATAATTAGAAGACCCCAAGGTATGTAAGACTTAATCATTCAGAAAGTAAGATTATTGGTGATAAAAATAAAAATGTGATGACTAGAAGAAGGATTGTTGTTGAAGAGACATGTTTGATTTCTAAGATTGGGCCTAAAGATGTTGTTGAAGCATGTAAAGATGAGAACTGGATAAAATATATGGAAGAAGAGTTAGATCAGATTGAGAAGAACAAAACATGGGAACTTGTCTCGAGACCTAAGGACAAGAATGTAATTGGTACTAAATGGATTTTCTAGAATAAGTTGAATGAAGATGGAGAAGTTGTTAGAAACAAAGAAAGACTAGTATGTAAGGGATATTCACAAATGGAAGGTATTGATTTTGAGGAGACTTTTTCTCTAGTAGCTAGAATTGAAGTTGTTAGACTATTTCTTGCATATGTTGCTCATAATAAATTCAAGGTATATCAGATGGATGTGAAGTCAGCCTTTTTGAATGGTGAATTGGAAGAGGAAGTCTGCATTGAGAAACTGGATGGATTTTCATTGATAGATGAAGAAGACATGGTATGCAAATTGAAGAAAGCATTGTATGGACTTAAACAAGCCCCTAGAGCCTGGTATGCTAGATTGGACAGGTATTTGATGAAGTTGGGATTCTACAAAGGTACTACTGATAGTAATTTGTACTTCAAGATTAATAATGATGATATTTTGATTGTTGAAGTTTTTGTTGATGACATTATTTTTGGAGGCGATGATGATTTGAGTAAGAATTTTGTTGATGATATGAAAAAAGAATTTGAGATGTCTATGATAGGTGAGATGAAATTATTTCTCAGATTGTAAATTACAAAGATTGATAAAGGCATTTTTATATCTCAATCTAAGTATGTGAAGGAATTGATAAAAAAGGTTTGGGTTAGATGATTCCAAACCTGTTGGAACTCCTATGGTGACTGGTTGTAAGATGAAAAAAGATGATGAATGTTTGAAGGCTAACCAAACCTTGTATAGATCTATGATTGGTGGACTATTTTATTTGACTCAGACTAGACTTGATACTATGAATGTTGTATGCCTTGCTAATAGATTTCAAGTTGATCCTAAGGAAAGTCATGTTACTGTTGTGAAGAGGATATTCAGATACTTGAAGGGGACAGTTGATTATGGCCTGTGGTATCTAAAGGATGATGATTTCACTTTAAATTCTTATATTGATGTTGATTATGTAGGTAATGTTGATGACCAGAAGAGCACTACCAGTGGAGCATTAGTTTTGGGAAAGAAGCTAGTTGCATGGACAAGTAAGAAACAAGATTCAATTTATTTATCTACTACAGAAGCTGAATACAATGTTGCTACTAGCAATTGTACTCAGGTTGTTTGGATGAAGCAGATGTTGAAGGATATTAGAGTTGTTTATAATGAGCCTACTATCACATATTATGACAATTCTAGTTTTATCAATATTTCTAAGAAGCCAGTGTTGCATTCTAAGACAAAGCATATATCAATCAAGTTTCATTTTCTATGAGAGAAAGTCAATCATAAAGAAGCCAGATTGGAGTATGTGTCTACAAAGGAACAAATTGCAGATATCTTCACTAAGCCTTTACATGCAGATACATTTGTATATCTGAGAGAGAAGTTAGGGGTGATTGCCCCTCCTGCTGAGAACAAGATACATTGTGTTGCATCGATCCACTAGACTTCATAGTCTTATCTTGTTATCTAGATTGATGAGTTGGTGTTGGTGCTCTGGGGAAGTAGTCAGTGTGTCTTTCAGTTGTTCAAATTTGTTAGTTTATCCTAAGGGAGAGATATTTTCCTTCTTAGAGGGAGAGATGCATGATTTATATATTTCTTTGGCATTATTGTAAAAGGGGGAGAAGAGCATGTGAAAAACCATGAAGTATTTCTAAGTTGTCTATCCTTATGATCTCAAGGGGAGATTGATGGTTATTGATTTCTTTCTTTGCATTGATTATTTTTCACATTCATATGTTGTCATCAATTCTAAAGGGGGATATTGTTGTATATTAGAGTTGTTGGGATATGTTGTTGTCATTGATGTCAACATATTCTTGTATTGTAGAGAATTGGTTTGTTGTAGAGAGGTGGTTTTGGTGATCTAGTGCAGATGTCTTTATGTGGTTTATTGGGTTTTGAGATATTTATCTATAGTTGATTCATTATGAGTTTCATGATGCTATGAGGTGATTTGGTTGAGTTATGAGGTCTGGTATGTGGACTGATTTTTCAGTATTCTATGTTGCAAAGTTCTAGTATTTGATCCATTTTGCTCCAGAATGATTATATCTTGAGTTGCGGATTTTGGAGTGTTTGCGACATTCATATGTGTCCTCTAATTGGATGGTTCATGATTTGGAACTTCACAAACGTATCTTTCAATTTTCCAATTAGTGTTCTTGAGCTCTGATGATGCAATAATAATGAATCTCATTATCCGAGTATTGTGGTGATTGCAGTGGAATTCACATTTCTTGTTGATGTTCTCTGATTATATTCTATATATTTTGGTGGTCTGCATTGATCGTGGTGTGCACTAATGAATATTTTATTGGTCTCATGGTATTCTTCGTATTATGTGACATATTCGGTTGTGTTGCGAGTTGTGGATGATCTTGGTGAATTATTTGGTGGTGTAGCATGTTTGAGGATTTGATTTGGGTCCTTTTTATGTCCTTTCCAACATTTTATTGGTTTGGTTATGAATTTATGTATCATGTGATGTAATTTTGTAATTAGGTCTTATGTGTTGAGCTGAGCTTAAGAGTTAAGGTTGATGATTTATATAAATAAGCATTGTAATCATGTAAGTTGATTTTTTGTGATTGTGTTTATGATCTGAGAGTATATTGTATGTTCTAAAAAGTGATTCTATCATTTGGAAGTGTGGAGAAGATCAGAGAAGAGTTATTGTGTAGACAGTGTGCTTAACCGAAATTATAATCAAGCATTTGGAGATGTTATTTTTTCAGTTCATCTAATCTAGATTGTTGTTTGATCTTTGTAAGCCAATGAGCCTTCCTCAGGGTTGTAGCACTTCTTTTTTTCAGCAGTGATCTCTAGGCAGTGTGTCGGAATGCATGTGCATTCCCCATTGTAATATTTACACATACTATTGCAAAGTATCATCTTATTGTGGGTAGGTTCCCACCATGGTTTTTTCCTTAACCGGGTTTTCCACATTGAAAATCCATATGTTATGTGTGTTGTTGATGTAGTGCTTATCTTTTCTATTGTTGTTCCTAATCAAATCTAAAGTTTTTCTTAATTTGGTTGAGTTTGGTGAAAACTAATTCACCCCCCTCCTCTCTCAGTTTTCCTGCATTGTTGTTTCCTTGCTATCAATATTTTATCAATTGAATAGTTCAATCACAATCTTTAATCAAGTCTTTGTTTATGTATAGTTGCAAAAAAGATTGCCTTCTTAAACAAAACTCAATTTTTTTATTAAGTCTTGTTATACGCATGATTATGAAAAGACCAAGAAGGATGAAAATTTTGATTTTGTAGATGTAAAATTTAAATAATAATCTTGATTTTGTAGATATAATTGATGATAATATTGATTTTGTAATCATAATTGATAATGATCACTTTCAACTTCAATCAAAAAATATATCAGCATATAAACAACAAGGAATGCAACTTTTTGCACAAGTAAACCATAAAAACCTAAAGGAACACAATAGGAAATTGAGAGGGAGGGTGAATTGAAATGTATCTTTAATACTTTTAAAACATAGAGTGTGCAAAATCTAAGGATGCATATAAATTAAAACACACTATATGAGGAAAATCCAATGTGGGAAAAACCTCGATGAGAATAGTTGTTGGAGTCTACTACTCCAATCCAGCCCCATAATGAAAAACAGGTTACAACATTTATGGGAACCAACCCAAATGAGAACCAACCCCTAGCTTTATGGGCACCAACCAAGAGGAGCACCTACCCTACTTGGAGCACCCACTCAGAGAATTACAATGATTTAATAAAAAAATGAATGCAATAAAAGCTTTGTTACAAATGAGTTTTGTAACACCTTACTATTTATCTGAGATAATATCATATGGATGCTTCATCTCTGCCTTCATGTCTCTGCAAATTGGTCTTCTTTTTTTGCCCCACTCTATGTAACTAACTTGTGTTATCTGCCATATCTCATAGTTATCTAGTCTCAAATCTCTACACTCCTCCTTTGTGCAGTCCTTTGTCTACTCTTTGCTCTGGCTCTTTGCTACTTCTTGTCTCCTCTACATATTTGAACATTTTGCATGCAATCTCTTCTACAGTGTTATACCTGCACTAACATTGTTTTATTGACTCTTGCAGAAAATGCTTTTCTGCACCCTCCTCACTCTATTCTTTGTATTCTATTTTTCCAGAGCTTCTTCACCCATGCATTGGCTACAACTACCTTCTCTTTTTCATTCCTCTGTATTTTATATAGTTCTTACTTCTTTGGTTTTTCTGCAACTATGTTCTTTGCCTTTTCTGTTGGATTTTTTGAATGCTCTCTATTCTCTACTCTTCTTGTAGCTTCTAAAACAGATTTACTCTTTTCTTCCACACACACCACAGCTGAATACCATTTTCTATTTTTGGTCACCTATAACTTATCTACCTCTGCCAACTTAGCTACCTCATCTACCACTGTCAAATCACATTAAGACCACACTATCTCTATCTTCTCTGTACATTGTACATTTTTCCTCCAAAACTGAAATTAAAAAATAACTTCTTGAGTCTCAAAGAGATCATATCTACATATTGATCAGATTCTCTAATGATCCTCTCGAGTTGCACACCAGTTTATAACAGATCTATCATTAATGCATTCTTCATCCTCCTGCACTGATTGGATCGCCAACTACCTCCTTTAAATATACTATCTATGTAATCATGGACTTCTACATGTCAACTTTCATATTTGACCATCTGGTAGCTACATGTCTTCATATTCATCGTCCAATTCATCCTGTCTGCCTCGGTCAACCCATCCATGTTAACAATACATCCATCGGCATGCACTAGAGTCATGAAAAACTTCTCATTCAACGTCCAAAACACTTGGTCAATGTTGATCAGCTGCCACATGTACCTCTATTTCTTTCAATCATTCGTTCATATCATACAGTTGACATTTGTCAACCACCCACATAGACAATTCCTCTATCGGGCTACATAAAACTATTGAGTTATGCGATGTGACTAACATGAGTATTATGTGCTTCCATACCAACCTAAAAACTCTTCATTATATCATTTGCAATTATAACCCTTTGATAGCCTATTCTATGAAATGGTGAAAGGCATAAGCTTTTCGCAATTTTGCTATGGGTTGGGTCAACCGAAAGGTTTGACCCACGACCCAATGAAAACCCTTCACCAAAATCTTTGTTTTGTTGGCGGTCATCTATCTTTGGTAGTTACCTTTGCGAAATGATGAAGACACTGGTTTCTCGCTCGATGGTCACATTTTCCTTCTCATGGTTTCTTTGGCGGCTAAAATCCTGTGGTAGTCAAGTTTGTGAAATGGTGAAAACACTTCCTTGTGGGCCCCATTTGTCATGTGATGTGGCAATTTTATATTGGCTTTGATTTTTGTGGGCCCCATAAATAATTCAAGCACCTTTCCACATAGTCAAGCGGATGTTTATGTGACAAAGCATGTGTCTAGGTCAAAAATAATGTTTGACTGGAAAGAGTAGCAAAAATTTTGACAGTTGTCAATAACATGTGCATTATGCACTTTTCGTGGTTTCTCAGAGCTCTCGGTCAAAGCAAAAAGTTGACCCACAAAATGGCGAAAATACCAAGCAGTCAATAGCACATGCAATATACACTTTTTGCAATTTCACAGCCACTGTTAGTCAGTGCAGAGAATTGTCAGCAAAATGGACAAAATCCGAAACCTATGTGTTATACGAACCTTCATTGACTACCTTGGTCTGCATGAAGTGTTGCCTAGGTAAATGGTGATGGCAATAACTTGGTGTGTTATGCACATCTTCTGACTCTTGTTATTGTTTCACAACAACTTTGGTCAACGCATAAAGTTGTCAGGGAGATATTGATAGCAATAGCATGATGTGTTATGTGCATATCCTTGCAACAAAGTGCGACTAACACAACATGTTAGTCAAACTGTAGCCATACTTTTTCTGATTCAGACTAGCTCACCTAGTGCATTTCCAACTCAATGGTGTGTGTCTTCCTTGTCCAATAACATGTCCAAATGACACACTTCATGCTTTCCTTTTGTATCCCCTTGTATGACTAACACACTGTGGAAACTAACACTGCTTGTAATTGAGTGTGACTAACACAAGGTGTTATATATTTCTGCAACTGCACTTTTTCTGAGTCTGACATATTTACTCAATGCCTATAGAACTTCATGACCTATTTCTTCTATTTCCAATTGCAGTTCCTAATAGCTGACCAAAATTGTCTTCTTTATCTTTTATGTAGCCTTTCACTCCATGCATATTCGGCCTACTCAACTCAGCAACACCATATTAGCCAATCTGAACTTTACTCTGAGATATTCATCATTGCTACATCTTCATCTTCATGTTCCTTTGGGGCACTCAACCTCTTACATATTCACCAGTACTATAATTGTTGACATCAATCAACTCTGCATGCCTTTGCATCTCTAACCAGTGGGTGTGAAACTGTCACTCTGCACAATCTCTGTCAAGTTGCACCTATTCTCTGGGACACTTATCATCTTTGCATCTTTGTCCACTACAAATTCTCAACTCTTGACATCAATGACAATCAAATGCCAATAATCTCCCCCTTTGGTATGGATGTCAACCATAGATTTCCTCTCTCCCCCTTTGACAACAATGGCAAAGAGCATAATAGACAACACACAAGAATTTGTTCTTCTCCCCCTTTGAGAAACAAAAATATTGGTATTTTGTTGGGACCATTTCACCTGTACATAGCCTCCCATGGCATTGTAGAAACACTTCACCTATGAGAATAATGCATTATTTAACTAGAATACTTATCCCCTTTTGATTCATTTGTTGTTCTTGAGTAGAACCAATACATTAGTCTCCCCCTGTGACTAATTCACCAATATGATTGTGTACACCTTTGTTGCCTGTATGCTAGATGAACCATTATTATAATATAAAATGTGCACATTCATCTTGTCTCCCCCTGAGAATCACAACCAATATGCATCATATTCTCATCTGTTTTCTTCCATTTTCACTCTTGTTGGCATGTCCTCAATTTTATCCCATCTATTATACACATACTCTTAGCATCTCTCATTTGTTCTATTTATTCTCTTCTATGTGTTGCATAATTCTTTCACACTATAAGGATCTTCTTTGTCCTTCATGTCTTGTTGCTTCAATCAAACTAATTACAGTCCCTATTCTTGTATGTAGACAACACAACACAAATAGTTCCATACATCCAATATTTCTTCCATGCACACAATTTTTGTTTCCATAGTCATTGTCCATTCAGCTTCAATATATATTTTCTTCAACCACTCAACCATATTTATAGTGTGGATAGTCTTCAAAATATCTTCAGCACTTATAGTTGTACACAACCTTATATATGCAGATATGCAACTACAACCAAAGGCAATTTTATAATAAACTATAACTATATGCCAACAATGTTTGAGATTGATATGCTACCAAGGAATAAACTTCTTCAATAAAAGTAGCTACAACAAACATGCACAATCTTAACCAGCACAACCTCAGCTGAAATAAACACAAGCAATCATCATTCCAAATAGCTTTTCCTGTCATTATTTCCTATCTCATCTGCAACACCATGTCCTTACACTTTTCCTTTTCAAAATTAGGGGGCTGAAATATGTGATTAATATGTAGCTCCCATTAAGGTCTTGCATCTCCCTAAGCTTGAGGAGATATCACATGTGCATGGAATCCATAATGCTTGCTCATGAATACATTCTTCCCTTTCTCACCTTCTTGGCTGCACTTTCTATTGGCAATTGACACTCATTGGATTTATTTTGTTGTCATTTATGGCAACAAGATTATATGGAAGACATAAATGAAACTTGGAAGCATATACCGGTAGATACTAGCTTTGGAGCATTCAGAGTTACACCAGCACCGACACCGACATCAATACTTCATTAGAGGTCGACATCAAAGAGGATTTACTTAATAAATCATTTTGTAAATATTGTCAAGGCCGGCATTGAATATCTTTTGTAAATGTATTGTAAGACGACATAAGGCATATTATTTGTAATAGGTATATAGGTCAATCTGCTAGGTTATTTTCATGATGATGAGAGATATGAAATGTGTGGATACAGGAGAATATAGAAGAACTATATGATGTAAAATATATGTATGAAGATCATGTTGTATGCGAATGTTATATCATGAAATGATCTGTAGATAGCTTGGAAAGCATTCTTGGAGGAGAAATAATACCGGTAACAATTCATGGTCTATGAACCTATCATGCCCAAACTTTTTGGGCAAAACACCACCAACAAATTTTTTTTAACACACTAAATTTTTAAAACACTAAAGTTACACGCAACCATTGCTTAACCAATTGAGACATCTTAACAAGTTGTTCCAAGTGAAATCTTAAATGATATTAAATACTATCATGATAATTCCTATTAACAAGCGGAATGAACAAATGTTATAAGAGTAATAATTATTTCACTCAAAAGTCCTTATCATTTCAGTTGCATCTATTAGTACTTAATTAGATCCATTTCCACTAAATAGACATTAATAAAATTACTTGGTCTGATACCAATTATTTAATAAATATCAAGTTCCCATCATCCTGTTAATACATCCTTTCTTAATAATTTAATTTAATTGTGGAATACTAAATAAGTTAATTTATTAACTCATTAAATTTAGTCAATAGATTGATTAAATCAACGTTCTCTAAAATAATTGACGAAGGTATAATTAATCTCCAATAATCAATAATTGCTTTTAGGAGCTAATTAATTTAGTTCTAGCACTTAGATTTGTAAATGTCTAACAATAATTAAAATGTGTTTTAAAATTAAACTGACTACAAGGGCAATTAAATTCATATTGCCCTATATTCCATAAAATTTAATCACATATACCTACATCTAGGTGGGTTAAAATTAATCCCTATGGCCAAATAATTTGCAACCGATTTAAAGTCCCTAAATATTTAATTCAATTTAGAACATCTCAAATCTATTTAATTTAAATTAAAAATTAACTTCATGCATATTTATTTTAAAACCTCTCATCTTATATATATATATATATATATATATATATATATATATATATATATATATATATATATATATATATATATATATATATTTGAAATAAAATTACATATATATCATTTCCCGCTTAATATTCATAACCTTATATGTATATGACATATATATATATATATATATATTTTTTTTTTTTTTTTTTTTTTTCTATATATAAAAAAAGAGTATTTTATCCCTGCAAACCCTAACATATTTATTATTATAAAAATAAAATTCCCTCTCTTTTTTTTTATTCATTCTTAAATTCTTTCTTTATTTTCCAAATACCCTAACCCGAACTGGGTTAGGGTTTCAAATTTGTTACTTTGTGCAGGGGAGCCGAGCGGATGAGAGGTGGCGGCGGCCATGACAAATTTGGCGGAGGAGGGGGGGCAGATTGATGGCGTTGGGCACCAGCGGCTCCACCCAGACTCCGCTCACTATGGGTTTCCACAGTGGCAACGTCCACTATGGTCGCCCACAGTGGCGGCCCTTGGGCCATCCACTGTGGGACGCCACAGTGGAGTCGTCCACTATGGACGCCCACAGTGGCGGCTCAAGCCGAGCCGACCACTGTGCTTTGCACAGTGGTTTCGGCCCATGCCCTAGCCACTGTTCTTTCTTTTTTTTTTAAATAGTTTTAATATATATTATTTTTTATTTTTTTTATATAAATGAAATAATATATATATAATATATGTATTTGTATATACATACATATTTATGTATATATTTATAACTATATATACAAGTATATTTATATAAATACATTATGAACAAGCAAGTTTGTTTTTTTTTAACTTTAAGAAATGTATGCATTTATGCATTTTAACATGCCTATAATTTTGTGGTATGTGTGTGTATATATATATATATATATATATATATATATATTTATATATATAAATTTATATACGAAAATAATAATATTGAAACTATGGCAATCTCCTTTTATGCAGCTATTTTTATTCTGAAACATATAACACAGATTAAATAATTTCTTCCAATTTAATCATTTTAGTTATTTCCCTTTTATTAATGTCCTAGTTGCCCGGAGAAATAGTTAGGTTATCTAAATATGGCTTTGTTTTCTGCAAAATAAAGTAGTTAACAGTATTAAATTTACTTAGCACAACATCTTTAGAAAATATTTATTTCATTTAATTCTGATTAACTTTAGGTCTAATTTCTGCAATAACAAATGACAAAATCTGATAAATTTAACAGCAACTTTTTAAATGACAAAATTTATTAAATTTAACAGCAACTAGATAAATGAGTTATAAAACTAATCTTAAAGGTATGCATAGGAAATAAAATTGATTCTTTTATTTATTTATTTTATATTCTGCAAGTTAATAAAATGACAATAATTTCAACTGTAAAAATATGTCTCTATATAGACTAGATAAACCATCTATCTTAGATATTATTTTCTATAACAAAAGGAAAGCCAATTTCTAGAACTATATTGTTCTAATTTGCATTTACAGAGAACCGAACTATATGTTTTATTTTCAGCCTACAATATGCATGCAATTCTAATTTATTCCTTTCCTGTTTTATTTTATTTTAAATGCATAATAATGAGATAAATTTCTTGCTATTCAAATTATCATACACACATCAAATATAAAATTTTCTTTTGAACTTTGGAGAAACTAATTTAGGAATACTCATTTCTTTTCTGCAATAACTAGCATACTAAAATATTACAAATTTTTTTCTTTTAAAAACGTATCTCAAAGACACTATTATCTCTTTACAATGGGTCTCTCATTTCTAATAAATGAGGACTTTTTCAAATAATAATTACATTCACAAATAGTTTATTGCAACAAATATCTTCTGCAACCTTCCACTTGTCCTATTCTTTTCTTTCGACAACCTGCATTTTAAATCAAAACTATGACCATGGAGTGCTCACCTCCCAGCCTAGGCTAACTGGTAGCCACCCCCGAGCTTGGAGAACCAAGCCCTAGACAGGTAACAAACATGCAAACACAAAAGAGAGAATACACACAAACTCAAAACACACTCCCAACCCAGGCTACACTGCACCACACATTGGTGATGTCTTTTCAAGGGTGGTAGTTGACCAAATACCCTAAGGAGACTGCAAGTATGGTAAAACAAATAGCCACCTCATGGCAAACCAAAACATATAGCCACCTCATGGAAAACCAAATACATCAATTATAACATACTCAACCCCTTATTCCTTATGCCCCCCAAGGCATTCATGCCTTATTTCCCTCCTTATGGCCCCCAATGCATAAACAAGTCATGCAGCAAGGGTCACATAAATTCCCTTGTGATCGCTCTCATAACGAGAGTCTCTCACTCGAGGGCTGTCACTTCTACCACCCACAAGATCCTCCTCTCTCCCAAGAGTAGGAGGTCTCGATTACTCCCAAAACACATACAATGTATAAACATAAAATACCCAATAAGTCTCCAAGAGAACATGCACGGATACTAGTCTTTTACACAAACATTACTTTCAAAACACATGCAGTAAGAAATAATTATAAGAAAAATACAACCAACCTTAAACTGCCCAAAGGTATGCTAGTTTTGTTGAGGATGAGCAGCCCAATTCCACGGTTCTTCTCTTTCTACCCTTAGCCAAAATTCTCAAACCAAATTCTATCTTTTTCTTTACAAAATTCCTTTGTCTCCAAAAATGGAGAGTGGGTGATTACCCACCAAAATCTCACATTCTTGCTTAAGAAGACACTAGTGAGAGTTCTCACAAGTTTCTAAAACTGACAAGGAAAATAAGGTAAAATGGGAAAGGATACTCTCATTCAAAAAAAGAAGGTTTACTACTCAGTTGATCCTTCTAAGTTCAATTTTCGCACAACTTAGAAAAGTCACTTTTTAGGGTGTCTAAAAGGTCACATGGGAGTAGAAACTTGCCTTAAATTACCCCTAACCCTTAGGTATACCTTATGGGCTTTAGGAAACCCTATTAAACTACCCCTAGGTGTCCATTTAACCCTTTTTTAACCCCTCTGAAGTTTATTTTCGGGTCAAACCTATGTTGACCATCCCAAAGATTCTTTACCCAAGGCATTTATGGAATCTCATTACCTTAATTGAAAAAGCTATAGTTAAACAATTCCCACCAAGAGACAAATTTAAAAATTCAACATAAATCCACACGTGTCAAGTGACACAAAGAAAATACTTTTACAAATTTTATACATGAAATCGTCTATTGTGGATTTTACATAAATCAATTAAATAACACTTAACACACATGCATCATTTACTGTTACGAATAAAATACAACACAAATGGGGTGTTGTCTCTCCAAATAGACAAACCCTGGCTTTACGAACATACATAGGTCTAGGTTTGGTTCTCCGTAATATTTCCATGGTCACATGGATATCTTTTCCTGCACCACTCAAATACACATTAGTAATTTCCAATAACCTCGTATAATATTAAACACATGAATTAGAATACACATCAAACACTTCGCATACAATTTTCATTTGAACAATTTAATTCATCTTATATCCAAGTAATTTCACATAAACAATTATCCTAATTCTCATAGTTTTGATCCACACATAAAACATACATCCTATTTATATCATCATTAGTAAAGTCCTGCAAATCCAATAACGACATATATCATCGCAAATTCTTCCTATTCAAAAATCATGTAGGGTTCTATATCATAAAGCATATAAATAAAGCATCAACATTCATCAATGTTATCCAATCATGGAATCATATAAGTTCTACATCCAAACATAGCTGACATACGTTAAATCAAGGTTATCCAATCAATGGATCTTTTAGGATTTCAAATTTAAAACACATCAAAATGTACACCACAAGGTGCAATAACTCTATAACTTGGTTCAATTACTTTTCTCACCAATCTATCTGTCTAACACAGTCCATTCTATTGAATTATAAAATATTTATTAATAGGGTCAAACATGGTCAACTAAGTTAATCAAAGCTTGGTTTGGGGAAGGCCTTACAGAACCAGTACAGAGAACAGCTAGAACCGGAACTCTATTTGGCATAGAAGATGCATTCTTGAGTTCATTTTTCAGTAATTTACTTTAGCAGAAAGCTTGTAGTCAGTGAGGCTCTTTAGTGATGAGCAGTATGCTCTAGGTTGTGTGTTTTCCTGCATGTACAAGCCCCTATTATATGTAATATATTTTCATATGACCAGTGAACTGATATTGTGGGTCACAAATCCCACCGTGGTTTTTCCTCATTGAGGTTTTCCACATATAAATTTTGTGTGTTATGGTGTACATTTATGTGGATGGTTTATTTTCTTCTTGTGATATGTTTATTTGTTTACCAGTTTATATATGCATGGTATAAAAGGATAAAAACTATTCATACCAGCAGAACACTGAAAGAACACTGATTCACCCCCCCCACCCTCTCAGTGTTCTTGGATCCCAACAATTGGTATCAGAGCTTGGTATCTCGGAAGAAGTTTAACAGCTTGAGGAAGATCCTGAAACCGGAATCTTTGAACATGGCTATGGAGAAGCAACTTGAGATGGCCCTTGAGGATTATGATGCTGAAAAGATGAAGAACTTGAAATTGCAAGAAGAATTTAATTCTACAAATGAATTCATTCTTATCCTACAAGAAAGGTTATCATCTGCTCAAGCCAAGAGAAAAGAACTTTTGCAGAAACCGGATGATGAAGAGAAGAATGCTCTTAAGGAACAATGTCAGAAACTAAGTCAACCAAACAAGCTCATGAAGAATGAAATGCAAGATCTGACTATGAGGTTATCAAAAGATATTGAGGATAGAAATAAGAAGGAAGATAATCTTGTTATATCTCTGAAGAAAAAATTTGATGAATGTGGCAGATTGACTCATGAGAATAATTTTTTGAGAACTGATTCGGCACTCTCGGATAAGAACTTGAAAGACAAATAACTACTCTGAGAGATGATCTAACTACTGCAAGTGAGTATAAAGAAAAGTGTAGGATTAGTGTTGCACAGTTGGATGACTTATTGAAAAGATAAAGACAATTTGATGATTCTAGAGGACTTGGATTTGTACAAGGTGAAAGCTTCGGTACTGCAAATGAAGATCAGACAACCGGTATGCAGAACTCATCAGAATAGAGGAAACTAGTAAGGCAATCTAATGCTTATAAATTCAATGGTAGATGTTTTGTTTGCAATAAATTTGGGCATATGGCTAAACAATGTAGAAATAAAGAAAATCAAAACTACAATTTTGTTCCCAGTCAATGCACAAACTGCAAGAAGTATGGTCACAGATCAGAAGATTTTAGAATGAATGTTAAATGTCATGCATGTGGAAATTCTGGACATTTTGCTAATCATTGTAGGTCAATAAATGATATCAGATATGTCAAAGTAATTCAGAAGAACAATGTTGCATGTTATGCATGCAACAAAATAGGTCATATTGCTAAGTATTGCGAAAGCAAGACTCAACTGGTTAATAATGATAAAGATAATAAGAAAGGAAAGTAGAAGGTAGATGAAATACAATAACATCACACCAAGAGATGGGTTAGAAAATTTGAAGAACCAAGTGGAGATGGATCTACACAGGTAACTCCACCGGTAGAACAAGGTATTCCTCCACCGACAGGAAATTCCACTGGTAACTGAGGCATAAGCCTTAGGTGTTGGAAAAGTCATTGCTAAATTTTGCATATTACCCTGGAAGAGACTTAAGGAGATCTGAAAGAGATCTGAAAAGTTGTGTTCATCGTCGATGAAGGTTAACCTGGTACATGACTATGAAACCAGCATTCGAAGGGTTGTTGGTGAAGTATTTATTATAGAAAATTAGGGTTTTCTTTCATTGATAAAAGGGGGTAAGTGAATTCATTTTCACTCACTGAGCATTCAAGCATTCAGATCAAAGTAAAGGCAAGTTAAGAGTGAGAAAAAGCATTATGAAAGGATTTTGAGCAGTTATCTGAAGCACTCAATCTTCCACCAACATTCACTTTCAGGTATTTTTTGAAATGACATCTGGATCTTTAGCTCCTACTTTTATTGAAAATCCCACCATTATTGAAGTCAAGGATAGGTTAAGGCCAGTATTTAAGGAGGTTCCAGAAATTGCTAAAAAGGAAGACTCTACGAGAGCATTTTCTAGGGTTCCTGATGATGTAATGTATGTTGAAGATGTGAGGGCATACATTCACTGCACCCTTAAGGATTTGGGCACAGAGGAAATCAAAAGCATGTATCAATCTGTGATACTGGGAGACTCTGGAACCATCAAACCAGAATACAAAGCAATTGAGGATCTAGGGTTAACCGGTATTTTGTACATACCGGAATTCAAAGATAAGGTTATCAGATACATTCTGAGCAGGGTTCACAATAAATTTATTTAGCTAGATAGGCCTTACATGATTGCGAAGGAGGCTATTCAATTTGCCACCGGCTTACCCAGGGTTGGACAAGAACCTGGAAATAAAATTCCCAACAATTGGTATCAGATAACAGATCAATGAGGGTAAGCACAATCACCGACACAAATATAAAGTTTGCAAGCATGATCACAGGTTACAAGGTAACTCAATCCAACCAATTGATTATATTTCTAGTTCATGCATTTATGGTGCATATCAGATGTTGAGGAATAATGTGAAGTATGATTTATGTGAATGGATGAGGAGTGAGTTGATATTAAACCTTGGTAAGATTAAAGGAATCAAGAAAGGCACTTTTAGATATGGAAACTTGATTGTTTGTTTAATGCTTTACTTCCTAAATGAGCTACCCGGTCTAGGGAAGAAGCATTGGGCTCATGAAATACTGGTAGGTATGTAGATAAAGGATGCAATCACCGGTCTTGGTACTGGCAGAGATGAAAAAATTTGGGGGTATTTTAAGACATTTCAAGAAAACATGAGGCAAAGGGAGAGAATTTCAAAGAACATTGTGGAGAAGTATTCCACTGATATCTGTTTCATGGTAAAAATTGATGAAACTCTTATGGAAGCAGTTGAACCTAAGCAAATTTGGACCACTGAGCTTGGATATGAGGTGGATGATAGCATTTTTCAACTCTATGCAAAGATGTTGTTAGATGCCCCATTGGATGATAAAACAGAGCATTTTGGTATAGCGGGAGAGAAGGCTCTTGAAGTGCAAACCATTTTTAATAGGAGAGAAGAGAGAAGAAAATAGAAAAGATGTTTGCATATGTATAAGATGTGATTTATAAGATAGACACTCAACTGGGTTCTAAATCCAAATAGGCAGCTAAACCGGCAGAGGTTGGTACTGCAAAAGTGAAGAAGCCACGAGTTCACATTTCCCCTATCACTTATGACTCTCATTCAGAGGATAATGAACCTCTGGATTTCATAAGGGTACAAAGGAAGAATGTGGTAAAACCACCACTAGAGCAGAAGAAGGCAAAGCCTAGGAGGAGACTTACTAGAAAGGCAACTAAGCCTACTGCACCTCCACCACCAGCAAGGAAGCCTATGCAAAAGAGGAAACCAATCACACCAAAAACCACAAGCAAAAAGAAGAAGGGTGATGATACTGGAACTGGTAAGACCACAATGACATGTGCTGAGCTTAATGATAAAATTACAAAAGGTGGAATATTGAAAAATGTATCAAAGTATTATGAAGATTTAGAAGTGAATGACCAAAATAAATTAGAAGAGGTTATTTTGTTGTATATAGACATTTATAAGAAAGCCTTAGTTGAAATCTTGAAGGAGATACCTTTATCCTTGTATAATAATCTTTAGGCTAAGAGACTTGATGTTGTCAAGAGAGATAGGGAAATCAAAGAAGTGGACTTTTGGAATTGTGTGGTTCTGTAAATAATGAAGAAATGAAAAGATGTATAGACACTAAAAATAGGATAGTTTTTAGTAGCAAATATCGGTAGATAAGCCTTATGATGGGGAGAGTAAATGACATAATAAATGAGACAAGTAAGTGATGGACCAAATTCTTTCAAAAAAACCCAGACTTTCTCACATCTCAAGAAGAATTTGCAAGGGCAACAACTTCCACCATTCCTAACAAATCAAAAGGGAAGGGTATTTTGGGTAGTTCAACTCCAATTTTGACTCAACCGACAGTAACTATAGATATTCAGACACAACCGGCAACTAAGGAGAGTGTACAGTCTGTACCAACACAGACCATTTTTTAGAAAGGCAATGTACAAGAGACTAGAAATATTATGGATAATACTCCATCGGTAGTAACCGACACTGCACCAAGAGGCGAAGCCATCGGTGCAAAAGAGGATGAGATGGACAAGGTAAAAGCAACTAAGTCCATATCAGCAGGTAAAACCGATTCCCCGAAAAAGGTTTTGGCAATTGACACTTCTCAAGTTGAGAAGAAATCAGTCTCTAAGTTGAGTCCAACTAAATTAATGATGATGGCTACTCAGAAATTATCGAAGGAAGGTACTGCAGATAAAGGAATAATTGATCAATCGGTCTTATTATTGCATAGACTAATACCTGACTGTCAGATTGAAGATGGAGCAAGCCCTTCTGGTAAGCTCAAGACTCTAACGGAGCATATCTCTAACAATTTTCAATCTCTAAGGCAGATTGCAAACCGATAGGCTTTGGATAATTTCACAGCAGCAAAAAGAACAACTTTTGATAAGATTATAGAAATAGAGAAGAAGAAAATTGAGGATAAACTTATTCCTATTTAGGTTTTTTTAAAACAGTGTACAAATATCTACAGAGTGTGTTGTAACATAGAAATTCTTATGGCTAATGGAGATAGCAGATTGAAGGAGTTATATGATAAGATGGCTAAAATTACCAATTCTTTTGATAGATTGACTGCACTGACCACATCTATTCATGGACAAATTTTGTCCTTATAGAAGTAATTTTTTTCTTTTGAGAAGGAGAGAGATAAAATCATGCGAAGAGCAAGAAATCTAAGAGGATTGGTAAGTCCTAGACTAGATTCATTGGGTGTTCATAAGAAAGAGTGCATGGACATGATAGCTAACCCCACATCGACAGATATCCAAGAGAAGGAAACACTTGCCCACTTACTAAGTGGACTTGCATCAATTTTTGATACTTTCAAATCCGACTGGGATACATATCTTTAGTTATTGCAAAAGGCATACCCGGAAATCTTGAAGATGACTAAGCTCCAATGAAACTAACAGCATTTATTTTATTCTTTCAATTCTTTCACTGATCTTTGGAATTAATGTCAAAGGGGGAGTATGCACATATGTGACAAATATCAAAGAAAATATCAGTGAAAAAATATCAGAGAAAAATATCAGAGAAACACATTGGAAGGATATCAGATGTAGTGTATTGCTCAGGGGGAGCATACCGGTAGGGAATCCATTTTTCACATGAGTGTTGCCATCAATGCCAAAGGGGGAGATTGTTGGAAATTGACACTCATTGGATTCATTTTATTGTCATTGATGGAAACAAGATCAGATGGAAGTCATAAACTGACACTTGGAAGCATATACCGACAGATACCGGCTTTGGAGCATTCAGGGCTACATCGGCACCAACATCAATACTTCATTGGAGGCCGACATCAAGGAGGATTTACTTTATAAATCATTTTGTAAATATTATCAAGGCTGACATTGAATATCTTTTGTAAATGTATTGTAAGATGATATAAGGCATATTATTTGTAATAGGTATATAGGTTAGTCTACTAGGTTATTTTCAGGATGATGAGAGATATGAAATGTATGGATCTAGGAGAATATAGAAGAACTATATGATGAAAAATATATGTATGAGGATCATGTTGTATATGAATTTTATATCATGAAATGATCTGTAGATAGCTTGGAAATCATTCTTGGAGGGGAAATAATACTAGTAACAGTTCAAGGTTTATGAATCGGTACTGAGCAAAGCCAGCACCGAAACTCTATTTGGCATAGCAGATGCATTCTTGAGTTCATTTTCAGTAATTTACTTTAGCAGAAAGCTTGTAGTTGGTGAGGCTCTTTAGTGATGAGAAGTATGCTCTAGGCAGTGTGCCTTCTTGCATGTGTAGGCCCCTATTATATGTAATATCTTTTCATATGGCTAGTGAGCTGATATTGTGGGTCACAAATCCCACCATGGTTTTTCCTCATTGAAGTTTTTCACATATAAATTTTGTGTGTTATGATGTTCATTTATGTGGATGGTTTATTTGCTTCTTGTTATAAATGATAAAAACTATTCATACTGGCAGAATAGTGATTCACCCCCCCCCCCTCTCAGTGTTCTTGGATCCCAACACTTTCTCCTCCAGATTTGCTTGATCTCCTTTTGTCTCTCATTTGCAACTTTGGAGCAGCATTTTACATCTTCCTTGGTTTGACAATTCTTGTCCTACAATACTTTGTTGTGTGACAAATATTGTTGCAGCAATAGCATACTAGGTTATTACTAAGCTGAGGAGTAGAGTGATTTCTATTTGATTGATTTGATCTCTTTCTCCAATCCATACTTTTGTGACCAGCTAATAGAACAAAATAATTTCCTGACCATTTGGGAATACTTCTACTTTTGTTTTATGTATGTCCTTGTCTTACATTATTTCTACCCACTCTCTCATGCTAACTATAGTAGTTATGCCTTGCATTTTTGTTGGAAGAGAAACTGGAGGGGCTAACACTTGACTAAAATGAATTTAATTTACATTCATAGTTACTATGACCAACTTTGTTATAGTTATAGAATACAACATTCCTATCACTTAGGACAGCAAAAACATTCTTGCTCCCATATCTTGGAGCAGTTCTATGCATAAATCTATAATTTGAACTTTTATGTCAATATGCATTACATTCATGACAAACTACATTTCTATTCCTAGAAAAAGTAACTTGACCTTTCCTAGACCTCTTTCTACATTCATTTGTTCTATGCCCATAACCTTTGCATGAAAAAAAATAACCAAAGAGGAGGGCTTGTAACTTACAAATTTATTTTGCTAGTTGGGTGGAGACCTTGTGGACATGTTTGCACTTTATCTTCTTTCTTTGTTGTTGATCTTGAGATATTCATTTGCAGCAGTCATATGTTCTGAATTTTTCTTGTTCATAGTCTTGTAAGCAACATCATAGTTTGATTTTATATATCTCCTTCTCAGGTTCTTATCTCTAATTAAGTCATCTTCATTCATCTTACCTTTTCCTTTTGAATTAGCATTATTCTTCCTTGTTGCAGCAACTATGAAAGTATTTCCATTACCATCCTGACTTGAGGATACAAATTTTATCTCTCTTTTAGATGTCTCAACACTTGTAGAAAATTGGCCAATCTCAAAACCTAAACCAGTTGAAACTTTGTTTTTCTTCTGCTTATTCAACATATTATTTAATTCATTTGTGCTATCCTCATACGTCATTCTCAACTTGAGATCTTCTTGGCAACTTTCAAGCTCTTATATGAGATTTTCCATATCATCCTTTAGATTCTAACAATCCTTTCCTTTTGTCTCCACTTTCAACTCTAACTCCTCACACCTTCTTTTCTTGGCATCAAAATCTAATTTTATCACTTCAAACATTCCTCTGGCTTCTTCCAGTTGTGTTGTCATTATGTTGATATTCTTATTAGACTCTTCAAGACTCTTATTCAATCGCTCTTGTTCTTTAGCAGCAACATTCTTACACATTTTGTATTATTTCCTCACTTTTTTGAGTTCTTCAAGTGCACTCACAAGTTCACCTTCAAGATCCACTTCAGCCTCAATTTCATCTTCCTCTTCATCTTCTTCATTATTGCCAAATAAGCCATGCTTGCCAGATTGAAATCCACTATCACATTCTGATATCTTCTCTTCATCTCGGTTCTCTTGTTCCATGAATAGATGTGTTTCTTTTTCATCTTCATTGCAACAATTAACTGATTTTCTTCTATCATTTGCACATTTGTCTACACCTTTATTCTTCTTCATTTGATAGTTTTATCCAATAGTGTTAGGCTCTTCTCCATAGATTTTATTTAGTATATCTCATATTCTCTTTGTATATTTACATTTCTTGACCTTTCAAGACACTGTATCAGACAACCTGCTAAGAATAACCTTCTTAGCTTTAGCATTGCATTCATATTCTCTTTTAGCTTCAGGTCTAGTAGGAGGAGTGGTAGGGTAAATGTAACCATTCTTGACTGACATCTAGACATCATAATTATTGTCATAAAAGTTGTACCCTGCTATGGTCAACCTTGATCATCAACCTTGTGAAACATGGAAACAACCTCCCAAGTGTGGGACTTGCAAGAGTGAGGTTGAGTCTCTAGAGAAGGCCAATTTCCTATCCAATCTAATGCAAGTGTTGGACCAACCCAACACAAATAAATCCTAATCTATGATCTAATAGGGAAAAGGGAGAAAGAGGGAATGCTTAAAAGAAGGGAAATAAGGTTTGCACCCAGACTGAAATGGTGATCTTCCCTACCTATGTTTGCACAAAACATTAATAAAACTACCCAAGGATATGCACAAATTTCTATTATAATTGATCACCTAAGTGCGAGTGAAGGTTAGAATTATTGCAAGGTGAAAAGAGGAACCAAGATAGTTCATAGGTAACACCTGAAGGGGGATTAAGACAATCATGTACAACTCAAGAAAACAAGCAATAATGCATTCAAACAATAAGGTAAGAGAGATACGCACATTATAAGAACTGAAATTAGGCAAGACATTTTTTTGCAGATGTAGAAGACATCAAAATTCGCAAAGAAAATAAAGATCTTAAGGAAAATATACAAAAAATTCCCTTTATAGTTGAGACATAACTCAAAATTGAATCACAGCTAAAACCCTAACCCTACTAGGGTAAGGTTACAAAATAGCAGAGGGGAGAAGAAGATTAGATTGATTGGTCTGATGGCATATGGAAAGAAGGTTCTGATAATTTCCTCTACAGCATGGGGAAAAGAAAAATCCATAGATGAGGGGAAAGATTTATGCACAAGGCATGACTATGGCATTTGCAGGCTGAAGAAGTCTCCATTTTATATTGAATGAGCATGGTCGGTGGAGGAAAACATCTGGAAAACACCTACAAAGGCATGGGAGGGACAATCATCTCCTAAAAAATTAGGATAAATCTACATTGGGATGGCATCTGGAAAGGCCTTCAGACCCATAACTCTTCACCTGCAATGAATGAGCCAGAGGTGGCATCCAAAATTGGCCATAGGGGTCATATTTGGAGTAATGGTGTAGCCCTTGAGAGTGGGTGAATCAATTCTAGTTAGGTCTGGCAATCGACTAAACAAAATACAGGCCTCAACCGCTTGGTCACCAACTACCTACACAAGGGTTTAAATGCCAAAGGCCCCTACAAGTTTGAAAGTTGGTTGTTGATATGAGAGATCTAAGAAAATATGGATGTATGAGATCTCTCTACATAGCACCCCAAAAAGCTCAATCGAGCATTAAAACATCATCATTGATCAGCCCCTTAAGTGAAAATATGATGGTCATAGATATCTGATGTGGTGGGCCAAGTCCACATCCACTTCACTATTTCCCCATGATCTCCCTTGGGACCTTGAAAATTCACCATGGTATGACAAGGAGCACCTATATTTGTTGTTATGTTACCCCATGAGGTCCTATCTCTACATCAAAATCTTTCGTAGGATGGTGGGGAAGAGATATTTTACTTGTCCCGCGAGGTCATGCTAACCCTTTAAAAATTATTGCGAGGTGGTGGGGAATGCCTTTGTCCTTCTTATTGTTTACCCCACAAGACCCATTTGGACTCCACATTTGGTCTGTGAGATAGCGGGAAACCCCTCCTTGGTGTTTTGGTTACCTTGCAAGGCCTTTGAGAATCCTTGAAAACTATTATGGAGTGGTGGGATGACAATCCGGTCGACCCACAATTTACCTTGCAACACCCTTTGATAGATTGCCTTCGCCCTATGGGATGGCGGAGAGCATCACCCACACCATGTCTTTTCTACCCTGCACAGCCAAACTGCTTCTTCAAAATCCCTTGTGGGATGGCAGGGAAGCTTGTCACTCCTATTTATTTATATCCCACGCTTGTCTTTCTTCCTCTCGATAGCATTGCTTATCGCCCTATCGCACAAAAATGGAAAAGGGAACAAAAGCAGAAGTGTTCATGTCTGATACGACAAAGCTATAAGAGAACTCTTCCAGCCAATAGCAAGTTAAGGGGGTCGGTCTTGCCATGAACTTAGGACCCTCCAACTGGTGATCCCTAAATGATTTTACCACCACAACCAATCAACTTAAAAATAAAACATGGAGCTCAAATAGATGAAAAGACCCCAACTACTTGCCACCAACAAAAATGCGCATAAAATGCAGGTTATCCAGGTGCGTATAACAAGAGGGTTATGCAAAAAAGCATTGATTTTCTTAGATTGGATCTGTAGCTAAGTTGAAAAAAAAGGGTCAACATTTTGGTGACTCAGAGGAGACCCTAAGCCTGCTTAGGGTGTCATGCCCAAACTTTTGGGCACGAATGGAATATTTTTTTTTTTTTAAATACTTAACTTAGAATGACTACTTAATTAAAATAATGCAAATTAGTTTGGTCTTAACTATGTTTTGAATGAATCAAACAATTTAATTAATTGGGCAATAAAATTTTCTAAGTTATAAGCGAGCTAATATTTCTCCACAAGAGTTATCACTAATCTCCCATTAATAAATAATTAAACTCACTTAACAATAATCACAACTAAATTAATAGGGACTATTACTGATCTCCTATAATTCCTTAATTACTTGGGGTCTAAAATTAATTTACCCTAACTATTTGATTAAAATAACCTATTAAATAAAATATCCATTAATAAAAGGTGACTAACAAGTTTCAAAATAAAGGGGGCCAACTTGACACACATGGGTCATTTTAAACCTTCTAGGTTAATCCTACCAAGACCTTAAGATTAAAATTTCTTATTAAAATACTTCTTCACTCCTATAGCATTTGAAAATGGTAAAAAAAAAGATTTGCAATTAAACATTCAGTTCCGAATAGATATATATATAATTCTACATACATATTTATATATATGTAGATACTATATATATAAAATCATGTATATATACGTATATATATATTTTTTATAAAGGGGCATGGGGAAAAGTAAAAATGTCCATCTATACACGTATATATATACTTATATATATATATATATATATATATATATATATATATATATATATATATAAATACAATTATATATATAAATACATATATGTTTTAAATGTATAATTCCAGGGTTGAAGTGATGACCCCATTTTTTTTTTATTTACTTCATCCTATAAAGAGAAAAGTCTTAAAAGTCCCCATGATAGCCCTAACTCTCTTTTTTTTTTTTAAATATATTCATATTCCTTACACATTTTTTTTTTTTTTTTTAAAAAAAATCCATAAGTGTTTGCCCTAACCCGAAATTAGGGTTAGGGCATGTGTGTGATAAATCGAATTTTGTGAGTGTTGTGTGTGTGTGTGTAATGTCATTTCTTTTTTTGTGTGTGGTGTGTGCAGGTCGTGGAAGAGATGGCACCGCTTTTATTTTCTTTCGACAGGTTTGGGCCTGCGTGTGAGATGAGGTGCTCAAGGCAGAGGCTAAGCGTTTGCGTGAGGAGGGGAGCCGAGTGGCGGCCACTGTGGTACCCCGCAGGGAGCGGCCGCCGTTCACTAATAGTGGCGGTTGCCGCCCACTGCGGGTTACCACAGTGGCGGTCACCGCCGCTATGAGTCGCCGTAGTGGCGGGCTTCGCCCTGCCCACTACAGCGGCCCACAGCGAGCGGCGTCCACTCACTGCGGCGCCCGCAAGGATGAGGAAGGCGGCCTGCGGGGGTAGGGTTTCATGGCCCTTTCCCCCGGTCCGTACTATGCACGAAAATATTTTTTTTTATTATTTATTTTTTTATAAATTTCTTAACTTCATTAAAACGTATAACATGTATTTTTTTATTTATATATATATATATGGGTATATATCTAATCTCCTTTTTTTTTTGTAATATGCAGGTCTCAAATAAACATTTAAATGAACAATAAGTTCAGACTTTTAAGTATATATATATATTATATATATATATATATATATATATATATATATTGCTTTTAATAACTTACTTCAACTAGTTTATAAGTTTTCCCTTCTTTCCTTTATCTTTTGCATTATCAAGTCTGTAAATACATGCAGAAACTAAAAGAATAAAAATAGTGAGTTATTGGTGAAGGTTTCTCTATTTAATTATTTTTATAAGCTAACATACATATGCTATATTTTTTTTTGTTGATAAGGCATTCTATTTATTCCCATTTTATTTAAGAATGAACATTTATAGCAAGTTCTAACCTATCTATTTTCTTTTATAAGCTAATGTATATATATTTATATTTTAAAACTAACATGCTGGAACTGATATCTACAATGCCTTCTAACTACAACTTGAAAATATAATCTTTTTGGTAACAAAATAAATCTAAAACTAAATTTTATTCTCTCTTCCTTTGATAAAATAAGCTACTAAAATAAGTTTCATTTTCTGCATTAAATGGGAAAATAAATGACTGATTTATTTATTTTGCAGCAGCATAAATAACAAAATAATCATGTAGTAATAAACTAAATTTATTTGCAGAATACACAAGAATGCACAACTTCATATATTTTTTTTTTTTATGAGAATTTAATCACATGCTAATACATTTCATATTCTTTATTTTTTTTACAAAACTAACCAAAGTAGGAAATATCTATTTCTTTAGCAAATTTAAATACAAGTGAATAAGAATACAAATGGGTTTGAAAACCCAACAATTATTTCCCTTCCATAGGAATAGGATTAACAAAAATACACTTCTTTTCTTGAAAATAAATACAACATAGCTCACATTTTTTTTTTATACAAGCTACAATATTGAATACATTTTTTTTTCTTTAAAGCTTTTCTGCAACACAAAACAGCAACAAAGCTCTTTATTCTTTCTTTTCCCATCCCAAGCTACCTGCAATAAAAAACACAACTTGACCTTGGAGAGCTCACCTCCCAGCCTAGGCTTACTAAAAGCCACCCCCGAGCTTGGAGAACCAAGCACTAGACGGGTTACAAACAAGCAAACAACACAACAAATAAGGAAAACACTCAACATACATCTTCCCATCCCAAGCTACACTTTCACCACATCTTGTGATGATCTTCCCACGGGTGGAAGTGGACCAAGTACCATTGGGGAGATTGCAAGCCAAAATTACTACTCAAGCCACCTCATGGCAATACAAAATACAACAAAAGATACATCTCCACACCTTATGCCCCCCCAAAGGCACCAAGGCCATATTTTCTCCCCTTATGACCCCCAAATGCATACACAAGGCTATGCAGCAAGGGTCACAAAGGACACCCTTGAGATCACTCTCCATAAGGAGAGCCTCTCACCCAAGGCTGTCATACTTCTTCCACCCCAAGACCATCCTACTCTCCCAAGAGTAGGAGATCTTGGACACTCCCAAAACAAGATCACATAAACAAAAACATAGAAATGAAAACTTACATTTTTCTTCTACAACAATTTACATATACACATCTCTTTCAACAAGCATTTCTTTCTTTCAAAAATAACTTAAACAACATAAACAAAAGGGAATAGAACCAACCTTAATCTACCAATAGATATGTTAGACTTAGTTGGGGATGAGCTGCCCAAATCCACACAAACTTTCCACCAATCTTTCCCAAAAATTCTTTTCTACAACTAATTTTCAAAACAAGTGCATAATCTCCAACAATGGAGAGTGGGTGATTACTCACTAAGTCTCTAATCCTTGCCTAAGAAGGCCTCTCACACACTTCCCAACCCCTTGGGTGAGGTGAGAGTTCCCATTGGTTGCTCTTCCCAAACTCTTACACATTACTAAAACTGGAAAGGGAAAAGGTGAGAGAAGGTGGGGAAGAGAGTTTGACATCAAAAGGGAAGGTTGTCTATCCTAGGAGGAACCTTCTAAGTTGAATTTTCGCTCACCTTGGAAAAACCACTTTTTGAAGTGACTAAACAGTCACATGGGAGTAGTCACATGTTTCAAAATACCCCTAACCCATAGGTATGCCCTTTGGACCTTTGGAAAATCCCTAAAACTGACCCTAGGAGTCCATTTAACCCCTTAGAAACCCAACTGAAGTTAACCTACGGGTCAAACCTGAGTTGACCACTCCCAAGACTCCCAACCCAAGGCAAATTTGGGACCACACTCATGTGTTTGAATGGTTTTGGTAGAAGCAAAAATCCCTCCAAGAGACAAGTCAAAATCAATGACACTAATCATCACATGTGTCAAGTGACACAATAAAATACAATATAAAAATCACACATGGAATTTGTCTCTTGTAGGTTTACACAATTAAATAAAATCAAATTAACACACATACATAATTTACTTCACAAATAAAATACATTACAAATGGGGTGTTGTCTCTCCAAATAGACAACCCCTGGCTCAACAAACGTACATTGGTCTAGGTTTGGTTCTCCATATAAATTCCATGGTCACATGGATAATTTTCCTGTGCATCTCAATTGACACATTAGTAATTCCAAATAATCACAATTATACATAATTAAATACATGGATTTCATTGTACATCAAACACTCATACATTGGCAACAATAATTCAATATCTCCTTCATTCAAATTCGATTCCACATAAGCAATTAACATAATTCTCAAAATTGAACCATTCATAAAATAAGCATCATTTTTCTATCATCAAAATGAAGTCCTGAAATTCCAATAATGGCATCCACCATTTCAACGTAATTCTATTCTAGCAACATATAAAGTTTCATAATCATCATGCATAAAATAAAGCATCAACATATGTCAATGTGATCCAAATCATGGAATCATGTAAGTTCTAAATCCATAAAGCATAAAATAAAGCATCCATAATAGTCTCAATATGCAAATAACTGAAAATATCAAACTGAGTTGGGGTAGGGCCTCACATAGGGCAAGACCAAATGTCTGAAGAGTATCCATTGGGCATAGAGTCACAAAAGGAGAACAAAAAAGGAAACTCTCCCTGCATCCATAAAAGATCAAAATTTGGCCAATCTGAAGGGACTGGCCTATGCATGAGCACTTATGGAAAGCATAAGAACATAAATTACATATATTCACAATATTTACAAGGCTAAAAGTCACCCTAATCACATTCTTTGAGGTGTATTCCATTGACTGCAATAGGGAGGTCTTCACCATTTAGCCTAGCCATATTGAAAGAATTAGCCTCCTTGCAGCTTGTAATCACATAGAAGCCACTCCATATGGCATCAAATTTTGAGTGCTTGCCTAGATTTTCTTTGTCAGCCTCCCATTTTAGGACAAGATCTCCAACTTGGAAGGTCCTCAAAATGGATTTTTTGTCAAAATACATTTTAACCTATCCCTGATGGACATTTAGGGTCTGCATAGCCCTATCTCTAACCTCTTCAAGATCTATAAGCTTAGCATACCTCACTGATAAGCCATCATTTTTCAAGACCTCCAACTGATGTGTTAGATCTAGAGATGCAAACTCAAGGGATAAGGGAATTCTTTCTTCCCTTCCATATACTAGCATGAAAAGTGAGTTGCCTAAATCTCTTTTGATTCTATCATCCCATAGGGTTGTTCCCAACTTGAGGTGCCATGACCTCTGATTGTCTTCAAGAGTCCTCTTGATGATTCTAAAGAGATTTTTTTTGGACTCAACTAATCCATTGCCTTAAGGATAATAATTTGATGATATTTTTAGAAAAACATCATGTTGGACTGCCCATAGACTGATCTGAGATCCCACAAAGGCCTTAGCATTGTCTGATATAATTATGGAAGGGGCTCCAAATCTGGTTGCAATCCCCTCAAGGAATTGAACCACTAAATTTTCAGTTGCATCCTTCAAAGCAACTACCTCTATCCACCTTATGAAATAGTTTGTGGTGGCCAAAATCCACTTGTGGCCAACACTTGACATTGGATTATACGGCCAATTAAATCAAGCCCCCATTGTGCAAAAGGATGATCAGTAGAGATAAGATGAAGGGGGGGAGCTGCTAATCTCTATTTTCCTGCAAAGAGTGCACACACCTTGCACTTCCTAGCCCACTTGTGAGCATCACTAAATAGAGAAGGCCAATAATAGCCCACCCTGATGATTTTCATGATTGTGGTCCTTACTAAGAAGTGACCACCTGAGGGTCCATTGTGAAATTATTATAGCAACCTAAGGTTCCAATCACCCTTAATGCACCTTAGTAGAAAATTGTTTAGGTCCCTCTTGAATAGAACCCCATCCACCAAAGCATAGGGGACGGGTTGCATCCAGAGATGTCTCCTCTTAGTTCTATCAAAGTGAGGAGGATGTCATGCCCAAACTTTTGGGCAAAAACACAACAACGAATTTTTTCTTGAACCCTTAATTACATGCATCCTACGCTTAATTAGATGTGACAACTTAACAAGTTGTTCCAAATGAAATATTAAATGATATTAGAATGGTGTTGTAAAGTTAATTTAATTAACTTTACAAATTTAATATTACAATGCAACTTAACTAATTATACCCCAAAAAGGGTCGTCACAACTTAATTTATTAGTTGAAATAAATTACCTCCAATAATTCTTCAATTATTAATCCAGAGATATTAATCACCTCGTGCAGTATTTAATTGTTCTGGGACTTAGTTAAAATCACGTTAACACATATTTTATTGACATCAAAAATAATTAATGGGCAAATGCAAATAATGCTTTTAAATCCGACCAATAAAATTAACCCAAATAAGTATAATAATTTCCTAATAATTCACTTCACATTAATGTCAAATTTAATCCCTTTTAAATATTAAATACCAAATATTTAATATTCAACCAATATTGACGCTATAGATTAAAATTGAACATTTTACTTTTAATAAGGTCCATTATTAAAATTTACAAAGAAGATTAACTTAATATCAATGTGTGTGTGTGTGTGTGTGTGTGTGTGTGTGTGTGTGTGTGTGTGTGTGTGTACATATATATACATATGTATACATATGTATATATGTATATGTATATATATACATATATATAGATATATATATATATATACATATATATAGATATATATGCATATACATATGTATATATGTTTATATATATATATATTAATATATATATATATAAATTATCTCAATAGTATTTAAAATACTCAAGGCTCGGTAAAAATAATGATAATGTAAACTCATATTAAAATTAATTAATTGAGCAACCGTGATAACGCCTTTAATTAAATTAATAAAGTTATTCATTTCAAATATAATATCAGATTAATTAATTCATTATATATTACATTCAAATTTAAATCCCCAATTATAAATAGGCCTAGATAATAAAGACTATTTTAAAATTAATTTCCTCCCTAGTCAATATAATAATTCCCATATATTGACTATAGCTAAATGGGGGGGGAATTCTTTTTCAAATTTTATAAAAAAATCCCCCTCTTCTTATTTTAATAATATTTAACTATGAACCCTAATTAAGGTTGAGTTATCCCATTACTTTATTTTAAAAACAATCCTAATAATTCATCTTTCTAAATGCTAACCCTAACCCGAATGTGGGCTAGGGTTGCATATCTTCTTTTTTTTTATATATATGCTAACCCTAACCTGAAAATGGGTTAGGGTTGCATATTTTAACATTTCATATTCTTTGTTTCTTTTTACTTAGGGTTTTAGTGTGTGTGTGCAGGTACAATGGAGGGTGTAATGCAAGGAGGGTCACAGAGGAGGTAGTAGCAACAAAAGGGCATGGCGAGGGGGTTTCGCAAGGAAAAGGGGGTGACGGTGGCCGCTATGGTGGCCACCCGCAGTGGCGGTCAAGGCCACCACTGGGGGTCGCCACCCGCAGGGGTGCCGCACGGGCACCCCTGTCGACTTCGGCCCATAGAGGGGGCCCAAGCCGCCCCTGCGTGCTCGCAAGGGCTATGGGGGTTAATACTTCCCCATAATTTTTCTATCATTTTTTTTTTGTTTAAATTTTTTTTTTTTCTTTCTTTTTTTTTATTATATATATATATATGAAGATATCTTACTATTTTTTTTTTTAAATAATTAAAAAAATAGCAACTTTAGTTTGATAGGTAAAATATAAATATATTCTAACAAACACATTATTAGTGAGTGGGTTCAAATTATTTATCAGCAACCTTTACATTTTTGTCATATCCATATATGTGTATATTCTTTTATGAGAGCATACACTCACTATGTAAACATAGTGAGCCTTTTTTTTATATATTTTCATATTTGAATGTACAGCAACCACCAAATCTACATGTTATGTGTGAATATATGTAGACATTTACTGTGCAATGTATTTTTCCTAGATTTACTATTTGTGGAGATTAATAGAAATACTACCAAGAACTTTTACTTTCAATTTTAGGTTATTACTAGTTCATGAGAAATAACTTATCTTATTCACCAGATTTAAATACAATTGGAATATATGCAAAATGAATAACTATAAAACTCCAAATGAATACTCTTAGATTTAACATTTCTAGTATAAAAAATTTCAATGAATGCTAATGTAGGAATTAAAATCTGAACTCTTAACTAGAAAAATAACCAGAATGGTATATTAATACAATAATGATTTTACTTTCTTTAAGACTAACTCACAATATAACTAGTGTACAAAATGAATGAGTCGCCAGATTTAAATATAACCTTTAGCTTATTGGTTTTACATTCTGCTAATCATTTATGATCCATTGCAGATTTAATACTAACAACTTTTAACATAACGAATATAAATAAATGCTTGCAAATATTTTCAATTAACACTGCATAACTAGAACTCATAATAAACTAGTTTACACCATTTAGAAATGAGTATAAAATTAAAGCTACATTTTATTTAAATGTTTACCCCTTTCAATTTATATATATTTCTTTCAACAAACAATAAAACAGTAAATGAGTTTACTTATCCTACTCTTCTCCACTTATAGAAAATGACAATATAAGTATGTTCTTTTTTAACTTTTTCTTTGATTTCCTTAAAATGAAAATGCAACAATGAGTAAATAAACATTCTTTTCTTTTCAAATCCATTATACAATAAAAATTCATCCTCAAGCTTCTTACATTTCTACAAAAATGAGGCATTGTTGCATTACATATTTTCAAATTTCCAAATAAGTCTAATAGAAGACCATGCACTCGATCTTGACTTTTCTTCGTCCTTTATCCCCAAAGAAACCCTGCAATAAAATTTTATAGGTTGTGACCATGGAGGCTCACCTCCCAACCTAGGCTTACTAGAAGTCACCCCGAGCTAGGAGAATCAAGGCTAGAAGGGAAACACACATGCAAACACATATATGCAGAAACTCAAAACAACAAAACACTCCCAACCCAAGGTTTAAACAATGTCACTTATGTGACTTTCCAAGTGGGGTGAAGGTGGACTAAGTACCTTTGAGGAGAATTCTGCAAATAATGAACATAATGTCATAACAAGGCTGCAAATATAACACATCCACAAGTTCCAAACGTGTCCCTATAATTCCTTATGACCCCCAAGGCATACAAGCCAACAACTCCCCTTATGACCCCCATTTTATAAACATAATACTATGCAGCAAGGGCCACAAAAATCCCTTGAGAATCACTCTTCCAAAGAGAGCCTCTCACTCAAAAGGTTGTCAAACAGCCCTTCACCCCAAGGCCACTCTACCCTCCCAAGGGTGAGTTTGGCCTTGAAAACTCCCAAAAATAATGACATAAAAACTTAACCAAAATCACATATGGATGGACTCCAAAAACAACAAGGAAAAACAACAAAGAAAACAATGCAACAACAATCTTTTCCATAGCATCAACATACAAAAGATAGCAATTCAACCAACCTTAATCTACCAAAAAGGGTAAGGAAATTTGTAGGAGAGCTTCCCAAATCCACAACTTTTCTCCTTCCAAACTTAGCCCAAAAATATTCCCAATACTTGTAAAAATTATGAAAATTCTCAGTCTCCAAAATGGAGAGTGGGTGATCAAACTTTTCCCTCCCAAACTATTCCCTATGAAGTCACACCTCACTCTTTCCAACCCACTTGGGAAGGGTGAAGGATGCTCATTGTTTGGTCTTCCCAAAACCTTACACACTCCCTAACCAAGGCACCTCAAAAAGGGGAATGGAATGGGAAAGAGGAATGACACTCATGAAGTGGGTTATCTAACCAAGGAAGGCTCTTCTAAAGATGAAATTCGGCCAACTTGGGAAACTTGCTTTTTGGGAGGTTAAACAAGCCCTAGGGAGTGGACACATGGCTAAATTTGGCCTTCATCCATAGGTACATCATATGGCCCACTAAAAATGCTCCTAACTAGACCCCAGGAGTTAGTTTAACCCCTTGGAAGTCCACCCAAAGTTTACCTACGGGTCAACTCTGAGTTGACCCTTCTAATGGCTCCCTATCCTAGGTTTACTTGGGACCATTTAGGATAACTGAAAATATATGCATTGGTAAAATAAATTTCCTCAAAAAGAGACATGACAATGCTAGCTCAACTTAAAACACATGTGTCAAGTGACACTACAAAAGAATTACACATCACTAAAACACACATGGAAAATGTTTGTTTTGGAATTTATAAATTAAACACTCATCCAAGAATAACATTTACAAATTAAAATACATTTACAAATGAGGAGTTGTCTCTCCAAATAGACAACCCCTAGCTTCATAATCGCACATAGGCCTAGGCTTGATTCTTCGAATAATTTCCATGGTCACATGGAATAATTTTCTTGCATATCTCACTTGCACATTAGTAATTCCAAAAATCATAGATAATATTATCAAAAGAATACAATTCAGACATCACATACAATTCAGACACTTTGCATATAATTTCAATCATAATGATCAATTTATCATTTATCCAATAAAATCCACATAATGCAATTTACTCAAAAAGCATCATCATAATCCCTATGAAACTCAATCATTAATACGATATGCATCCATGCTTTCTAATATCATAATGAAGTACTGCAAATTCTAAGATGGCTAACATACGTCATATCAAGATTATCAAATCAGGCGATCCTATAGAATCTAAATCCATAACACATCAAAATGTGCACCGCAAGGTAAAATGCTTCCATAACCTGGTTTAATTACTTTTCTCACTAATTTATCCATCTAACATAGCTCATCCTATTGAATTATTGCATTTATTAATACGATCAACCTTGATCAACTAAGCTAACCAGAGCTTGATTGGAGAGGGGCTCTACATCCTCCCCCCTAGGGTTCGACTTACTCCTAGAAGTCACATGACTAGGATACAAAATAGGGACATATCATTTCCCACAATTTCACTAGGTTACTCTAAATCTTATTTTGCCTACTTGAAAGATGCAATACTAAAACCATCCTTCTTTTGAAATAGCTTATTTTGTCCATAAGGTACTTACCTAGCATTTTATTGCATTTCCCCTCAACCTCAGTTAGGTGTATACAAATTCTATCTTACACATTCCTTACTTGCTTTACATTATTGCACCATCCAAATCATATCAATACCACACATCAACTCTCATGATCTAGGTTACACATATTAGGTTACTTATTAAATTTCTAGGAATCCTATTATGTTAAGGATTTTGCTTAAAAACATATTTATCCCACTGCAATGCTCATTCACAACATGATACTAAAGAAAAATTACATCATAACTTACTTTATCCATAAAGAATCTTCTTATTTACTTCAACGTGCCTCATAAGGGTGTTAATTACATATTTGTTAAACCACCCTAGGCACATGATTTATTCCCTCATCATAAGGCAACAAGGTATATCCAAGTTTAAGTTCTTCCAATCTACCCATAATTAGGGTAATTTTCTACCTCAAGGCTTACAATGCTTAGACTTCTAGGCACCAAGGTTTAAGTTGCATAGGTTACATTAATCGCAAACCCAAATATTAAGGTATAAAACAATCCCATTCTAAGGGAGTAATGAAAAATAATTATACTTAATTTAGTTATCATCCACGCAGTCATCCCCATACACTTGCCAAATTAGAAGATCTATAATTATCAACACTTTCACAATTTATTAGGTCTAGATCACACTTTGTTATTAATTTTCTTGATTAGATTACTCGCAAGGAAATTTCGTTTAAGAGGATATTCCCTACTTTATCCTAATTTGATATAATACTCTTTCTTTATTCCTTGTGCCTAATTTCACTCCTTGTTGTATTCTCCCTTGACACACTATCAGTGGTTCAATGAACATGATAGACATTACTCAAAACACATCACTAGGGCTAGCTATATGAACATTCAAAATGACCACTTGACACTTTAAAAGATCAAAGTAAAAGTTACACTTGACAAATCCAATCAAAAGAAGAAAAATGTCGGCAATTAAAAAGTATTAAAATTAGCAACATGGCAAGCGCCATAGCTCCAATGAAAAAGAAACATAAATTTAGTGGTCCTTCCTTCATAAAAAAAATTTTATAAAAGAAAGTACTAGCCCCAAGGTCACAATATACTATTCAAGAAAGTCGAAAACACCATTGAATCAAAAATCAAAACAAGGTGACCATCCTAGCCACACTATAGGGAGTAACCACAACACATTACTCAAGATCACACGTCCTGAGTGCATTAGGAAGTGATTATTAGACTCTTAAGGTTTTTTTTTTACGTCGTTTATAATTCCTTATTATTATGACATATCTTATACACAAGAGATAGAAATCATTTTATGGGTTGTGTTCCATTTAACCTGCATGCGATTTCTATTACAAGCAGCACTTTTTGATATAATCCGCTATCCATTTAGGGTTATTAACATCCATAATTATATTCTAACAAGTGATTATACTAACTCTACCATACTTTGTCAATTCTTCTAGGTTTTCCATTAAATATCTTAATATGTTAATTCTTGGTTCAACGATACATGGTAACTCATGCATCGACACTTTTTTATGTCTCTCTTACTAGTGGGGTGGGTAGTTGGGTACAAAAGAGATACTTGTATACTTAGAACCACTTAGGCTTCATATAATGTAATTATATAATTTTACTAGGGACATCATCTGTTCTCTTAGCACCTTTTGCTAGCTCTTGTTTTTTCATTTCTAACCATCCATCTATTCCCATCAAGTAGGAGCATGTTGCCAAATTGCTAACACTTATGGTTAAGAACAATTAGGGGTGAAATAATTGTCAAGTGAAATCAATAATGCTTGACAACTAATTCCTACTCCACACATACTATGAATATTCTCAAATGACGTGGAGAATCGACTTATTCTCTCCTACTCCATTTATGCAATTATGAAAACAAGGGGGTGTGCACTCAAGAAGTGACCAACATAGAAACCAACACCCACCCTTTAATTTAAATTTTAAAAGAAAATATCTCTTTCCATATTACTTATTATATATTTACTTGCTAGCCGATTCCGACATATCACAACTTTTAGATTATCTTCAATCCCAATAAACCACCTTATCATTGTAATATCAAGTGACCCAATTAGGACATAACATAAAGGCGTCCAATAATTATCAATGTCTTAAGACTCCCATAATTTCCAATTTCTCCCTTAGCTAACCACATAATTTGTATCCTTATCATTGTTCTCATAAAATATTTTATACTACAAACTAATTCTTATTAAAACTTTGGTATTATAATATTGCTTATGCTATCCTCCCATAAGCCTTATCCAATTGCATGTTGTCCCATCCATACTTAATGTTTTGCATACTTCCACACTTGAGTGCCTTAATCTTTTTACCAACCTACTTTGGTTGTGCCAAGTAGTTAAATTGTGTTCCATGTTGTCTTGCATCTAGCTACTAGTCATGATTGGGTTGCACTTTCCTTTGGTTCTGGATGGACATAAGTTAGTCACGCCTTGATTATTAGATCATGATTCTTCTACACTCTTTGTACTATAATAGGAATTTTGCATGATTCCCAAGTCATCTCTACCCTCTTCACCATTTACTTACTCCTTTCAAAATTATCTTCCCATAAAGGAACTAGTTGAGACTATACTTTGTTTGTTTCCCCAATTATCGAACTTACGGAAGAACTTAGGGTTTATTGTAATTACGTGTTTTAACCCAAGAGGTTCTTGTCTCCTTTCTTCTTATCTCAATTCATCTATAGTATTACTAGGGTTCACTTATCAAGGAGATTGTCATTCACCATTTCAGTCCTTATCTTCAAGGCTATCCAACACTAGCTTCTTGCATTGGTGCGAGAATTCCCTAACAATGTTCTTAATAAGCAACCTAGCATGACCGCATGCTTACGGTACCTATTCATTAGGTTAGTTTAATGTTTCTTCCCAAGATTGTAAGAGTACATCTTAACTCCTCTTCATTCATACCTCAAATGGCGATCCTGGTTCTCGAACCACCATAATTACGCATAGCTAAAAAATAGAAGTTAACTTGAGCTATCTCTATCTCAATTATCTTGTCTACTGTGCCTTCATCTCATGTATATCTAACTTTCTTGACTTGCCACGTCACGAACATATCCCGACGAATGTTATTGTCTTAGCTACCATCAGAGGTATTCTATCATAGAATTTAACTCCTCATACTTGATTTGATTAGGGCAATTGTTGCATTTATGTTCCAATAGAATGGTAACCTCATAAGTACTAACGATCTAAATTTCGTTATTAAACCTCAAAAATATTTTCATATACATATATATATTTTGAAATTTTTGTAGCCTTTGGGGTCTTATTATGCCATAACCATTATGACTAATAAGTTTCAAATTTCAAGGCTTTTGGTGACCCTCAGAACCCTTTGAATTGATATATGTTGATCCTTTGGTTTTTTTTTTTGGGGGGGGGGTTTTTTAAAGAATTTTCACTTATGTTTTCACTTTTTTATCTCGCAAGTTTCCACCTAGGTGTTATACTCCGAAGTCGTAGTTCGGTTCAAACTAAGTTATGAATGTAGCCCATGTTCACCAATGTATGAACCTAGGGCTCTGATACCAAAATTTCATGCCCAAACTTTTGGGCAAAAACACAACAACGATTTTTTTTTTTGAACACTTAATTACATGCATCCTACGCTTAATTAGACGTGACAACTTAACAAGTTGTTCCAAATGATATTAGAATGGTGTTCTAAAGTTAATTTAATTAACTTTACAAATTTAATATTACAATACAACTTGACTAATTATACCCCAAAAAGGGACGTCACAACTTAATTTATTAGTTGAAATAAATTACCTCCAATAATTCTTCAATTATTAATCCAGAGATATTAATCACCTTGTGCAGTATTTAATTGCTCTAGGATATAGTTAATATCACGTTAACACATATTTTATTGACTTTAAAAATAATTAATAGGCAAATGCAAATAATGCTTTTAAATTTGGCCAATAAAATTAACCCAAATAAGTATAATAATTTCCTAATAATTCACTTCACATTAATGTCAAATTTAATCCCTTTTAAATATTAAATACCAAATATTTAATATTCGGTCAATATTGACCCTATAGATTAAAATTGAACATTTTACTTTTAATAAGGTCCATTATAAAAATTTACAAAGAAGTTTAACTTAACATCAATATATATATATATATATATATATATATATATATATATATATATATATATATATATATATATATATATATATATATATTAACTCAATAGTATTTAAAATACTCAAGGCTAAGTAAAAATAATGATAATGTAAACTCATATTAAAATTAATTAATTGAGCAACCGCAATAATGCCTTTAATTAAATTAATAAAGTTATCCTACTTCAAATATAATATCAGATTAATTCATTCATTCTATATTACATTCAAATTTAAATCCTCAATTATAAATAGGCCTAGATAATAAAGACTTTTTTTAAATTAATTTCCTCCCTAGTCAATATAATAATTCCCATATATTGACTATAGCTAAAATGGGGGGGGGAATTCTTTTTCAAATTTAAAAAAAAAATCCCCCTCTTCTTATTTTAATAATATTTAATTATGAACCCTAGTTAAGGTTGAGTTATCCCTTTACTTTATTTTAAAAACAATCCTAATAATTTATCTTTCTAAATGCTAACCCTAACCCAAATGTGGGCTAGGTTTTCTTTTTTTTATTTTATATGCTAACCTAACCCGAAAATGGGTTAGGGTTGCATATTTTAACATTTCATATTCTTTGTTTCTTTTTGCTTAGGGTTTTAGTGTGTGTGTGCAGGTACAATGGAGGGCATAATGCAAGGAGGGTCGCAGAGGAGGCGGCGGTGGCAAAAGGGCATGGCGAGGGGGATCCGCAAGGAAAAGGGGGCGGCAGTGACCGTTGCGGTGGCCACCCGCAGTGGCGGTCGAGGCCACCACTGGGGGTCGCACCCACAGGGGCACTGCGTGGGCGCCCCTGCATGCTCGTGAGGGCTACGGGGGTTAGTACTTCCCCATAATTTTGCTATTTTTTTTAATTTTTTTAATTTAAATTTTTTTTTTCTTCTTTTATTATATATATATATATATAAAGATTAGAAGTGAAAGTAAATGTATTTATATATGCATGCTCAAAATTTAATCTTACTATTTTTTTTTTTATAAATAATAAAACAAACAACAACTTTAGTTTGATAGGTAATATATAAATATATTCTAACAAACACATTATTAGTGAGTAGGCTCAAATTATTTATCAGTAGCCTTTACATTTTTATCATATCCATATATGTGTATATTCTTTTATGGGAACATACACTCACTGTGTAAACTCAGTGAGCCTTTTTTTTCTTTTTTTTTTCCAGATTTGAATGTACAGCAACCAGTAAATTTACATGGTATGTGTGAATATATGTAGACATTTACTGTGCAATGTATTTTTCCTAGATCCATTTATGATCCACTGCAGATTTACTACTAACAACTTTTAACATAATGAATATAAATAAATGCTTGCAAATATTTTCACTTAACACCGCATATCTAGAACTCATAATAAACTAGTTTACACCATTTAAAACTGAGTATAAAATTAAAGCTACATTTTATTTAAATGTTTACCCCTTTCAATTTATATATATTTTTCAACAAACAATAAAACAGTAAATGAGTTTACTTATCCTACTCTTTTCCATTGATAGTAAATGACAATATAAGTATGTTCTTTTTTAACTTTTTCATTGATTTCCTTAAAATGAAAATGCAACAACGAGTAAATAAACGTTCTTTTCTTTTCAAATCCATTATACAATAATAACAAAAATCTCATCCTCAAGCTTCTTACATTTCTACAAAAATGAGGCATTGTTGCATTACATATTTTCAAATTTCCAAATAAGTCTAATAGAAGACCATGCACTCGATCTTGACTTTTCTTCATCCTTTATCCCCAAAGAAAACCTACAATAAAAGTTTATAAGTTGTGACCATGGAGGCTCACCTCCCAACCTAGGCTTACTGGAAGCCACCCCCGAGCTAGGAAAATCAAGGCTAGATGAGAAACACATATATGTAGAAACTCAAAACAAAAAAACACTCCCAACCCAAGGTTTAAACAATGTCACTTATGTGACTTTCCAAGTGGGGTGAAGGTGGACTAAGTACCTTTGAGGAGAATTCTGCAAATAATGAATAGAATGCCATAACAAGACTGCAAATATAACACATCCACAAGTTCCAAACTTGTCCCTATAATTCCTTATGACCCCCAAGGCATACAAGCCAACAACTCCCTTTATGACCCCCATTTTATAAACATAATACTATGTAGCAAGGGCCACAAAAATCCCTTGAGAATCACTCTCTTCCAAAGAGAGCCTCTCACTCAAAAAGTCGTCAAACAACCCTTCACCCCAAGGCCACTCTACCCTCCCAAGGGTGAGTTTGGCCTTGAAAACTCCCAAAAAAAATGACATAAAAACTTAACCAAAATCACATATCGAAGGACTCCAAAAACAACAAGGAAAAACAATAAAGAAAACAATGCAACAACAATCTTTTCCATAACATCAACATACAAAAGATAACAATTCAACCAAACTTAATCTACCAAAAAGGGTAAGAAAATTTGTAGGAGAGCTTCCCAAATCCACAACTTTTCTCCTTCCAAACTTAACCCAAAAATATTCCCAATACTTGCAAAAATTCTGAAAATTCTAAGTCTTCAAAATGGAGTGTGGGTGATCAAACTTTTCCCTCCCAAACTATTCCCTATGAAGTCACACCTCACTCTTTCCAACCCACTTGGGAAGGGTGAAGGATGCTCATTGTTTGGTCTTCCCAAAACCTTACACACTCCCTAACCAAGGCACCTCAAAAAGGGGAATGGAATGGGAAAGAGGAATGACACTCATGAAGTGGGTTATCTAACCAAGGAAGGCTCTTCTAAAGATGGAATTCGGCCAACTTGGAAAACTCACTTTTTGGGGAGGTTAAACAAGCCCTAGGAAGTGGACACATGGCTAAATTTGGCCTTCATCCATAGGTACATCATATGGCCCACTAAAAATGCTTCTAACTAGACCCCAGGAGTTAGTTTAACCCCTTGGAAGTCCACCCAAAGTTTACCTACGGGTCAACTCTGAGTTGACCCTTCTAATGGCTCCCTATCCTAGGTTTACTTGGGACCATTTTAGGATAATTGAAAATATATGCATTGGTAAAATAAATTTCCTCAAAAAGAGACATGACAATTCCAACTCAACTTACAACACATGTGTCAAATGACACTACAAAAGAATTACACATCACTAAAACACACATGACAAATGTCCCTTTTGGAATTTATAAATTAAACACTCATTCAAGCATAACATTTACAAATGAGGGGTTGTCTCTCCAAATAGATGACCCCTGGCTTCACAATCGCAGATAGGCCTAGGCTTGATTCTCCGAATAATTTCTATGGTCACATGGAATAATTTTCCTGCACATCTCACTTGCACATTAGTAATTCCAAAAATCACATTTAATATTATCAAATGAATACAATTCAGACATCGCATACAATTCAGACACTTTGCATATAATTTCAATCATAATGATCAATTTATCATTTATCCAATAAAATTCACATAATGCAATTTACTCAAAAAGCATCATCATAATCCCTATGAAACTCAATCATTAATACGATATGCATCCATGTTTTCTAATATCATAATGAAGCACCAGCAAATTCTGAGATAGCTGACATACGTCATATCAAGATTATCAAATCAGTGGATCCTATAGGATCTAAATCCATAACACATCAAAATGTGCACCGCAAGGTAACATGCTTCCATAACCTGGTTTAATTACTTTTTTCACTAATTTGTCCATCTAACATAGCTCATGTTATTGAATTATTGCATTTATTAATACGGTCAACCTTGGTTAACTAAGTTAACCAGAGCTTGATCGGGGAGGGGCTCTACAGAGCATAGCAGTTTTCTCTTAGGAAGGCAGTCAGATTTTGGAATCAATCAACTTGCACATTTTCTTGATTTCCAATTTGTTCTTCTTCCTGTAGCAAGAGGGAGACCTTTGAATATTTTTAAAAATATAAATTGAACTACTCACAAAGTCCTTTTCCCCTCACTAACTTGGTATTTTTTATGTCAAGGTCATACTCCATGACCTTAGTGATCCATCCAGCTCTCTTCTCACCTATGTCCTTCTTGAGAATGAAATCTTTAATGCTGGCATGTGGGACTAAGAGTTGAATCCTATTGTTTGAGAGCATGTACCTGAACTTTTTTATTGCTCTCATAATTGTGATGACTTTTTTTTCCACAGCTATACCCGAGTTCATAGTCCTTTATGTTACTACATATCAAATTGCCATTAGTTTTTATATTCAAAGTCATACTATATATTCTAGTCGGTTAGAACTACTGAATCATGTAGTCGATATACACATAGAGAAGTCAGTATGCACAGTCTAGTCGGTTACAGAAGAAAGAAGTTACAGAACACAGTATACACCGAGCTGTCTACCGAGTATCTTTTTGAGACTACCAAGCAGCAAAGATGCCACACTGAGTTGATATTCATCGAGTGAAACGTGTTACCAGATACATTGAACCTGGACATGCATATGAAAATGTGTTACAATATCGAGGCACATCTAACCGTTATTACATTGGAAATTGCACCAAAAGATTGTGTATGATTACAAGGACAATCTAACCAATGAAATATTTTGTTTAATTATTCATTTGAGGAATCTTGTTTGTAAGATCGAAGCAATGAATTGGATCACCATTTTAAGAGATCTATTTATATAGCATGAGTTAAGTGCATGTATGCATGAAGGAAGACTATTACAGAGACACAGAGGTCACCGAGAAGGTTTTTAGAGAACAGTCGATGAACAGAGTAAACAAAAGGGTTTACTGAGTTACTATATGGGTTACCGAGGTATGCTATAAGCAAGGTAATCTTATTCTGAGCACATAGAATCTGCTATAACATTTCAGATGTAAAGTTGCAGATATTTGTAATGATTTTATTGTAATATTGTGAAGTTGAAAGAGAAACCTTTAACAGGGTAAAAGACTCTAACCAAGTCTATAAATTGTAAAGCCTCTAACCAGGTGCAACATTCAGAATAAATGTTGTAAAATCCTTTAGCAAGGTAGATCTAACAGCTCTTGTTACTCCTAACAGGGTAAGCTATCAGAAATAGCTAAATGTAGCTTTAACCGAGCATTCTTTATTATTGCAGTAGTGAAGTTGTGGGTGCCATCCCCACCGCAGTTTTTCTCTCTAACCAAGAGTTTCTGCATAGCCAAAATATATGTGTTATGGAGTGAATCATGTATGATTGTCATCTATTTGTTTTAACTTTATTTTATGTTACTGTACTATTATGTTTTTGCATAACAGTAGGGTTATCATTCAAGAAAAGTTTTGGAGTACTGATTCACCCCTCCCCTCTTAGTACATTAGCTTTCCATATTGGGCCTAACAATTGGTATCAGAGCTTGAATCTTGGAAAAGGGTTTAACTACCTAAAGAGAAAGATCTTATCAATGGAAGGCTATAAACAATCTTGGAGGATTGTGTATCTGCAAGAAGAGCTGGATCATGCTAATCAAGTGATTGCAGACATGCAAAGGCAAATGCAAAAATCTCTGAAAGTAAGAAGAAGATTATCTGATGACTTGCAGGATTCTCAAGAGTTAGTGGAACAAATTGAAACATCATTTGAGAATAGTATATCTGAAGAGACTGAAGAAATTATTGGAGTGTTGAAAGAAAAGAACAAAGCATTGGCTGATCAACTAAAAGCAATGAAAAGAGAACATGAACATTTCAGCACACAGATGACTGAAAATCTAGATGTATTGAGGACAACTGAGGATAAAGCAAGAGATCTACAGAGAGAGAAACAACAACTTGAAGTCTTAGTATCTGATAAGAATGATGAAATCATAAGGTTGACTGGGATTCAACAAAATATGACAGATCAACTAGGTTATGCACATCATGAAGCAATTCTAAAGAATGATGAAAATCAAGCATTGAGACTTGAAGTATCAAGGTTGACTGATGAACTTGAAACAGAGAAGAAATCCAAAGAAACATTGAAGAAGAGTTATGAAGCATCAAAGATGTTGGATGAGCAACTGAATACAAGAAGACCCAACAAAGATGCAGGACTCGGTTACAAAGGAAAAGACTCTACCGAGAAAGGAATTCATACTACCAAGAGAGGAGAATCATCAAAGAAGGATGGAAATAGGAATAACATCAAAAGAAAGAAGCCTATTTGCTACTACTATGGAAATCAAGGTCATACTGCCAACATATGCCAAATCAGAAAAGGTAAGCAACCGAATATCACTAAGTCAAATGGTTATTGTTAAATTGCAATAAATATGGTCACACATCTAATCAATGTAGGACAAAGTCTGTTAACAACTATCAGAAGGAAAAATTCAAAGGGTTTTGTAAAAACTGCAATAGATATGGACATAGTACCGAGAAGTGTTGGTTTAAGCAAAAGAACTACATGTGGTCTGCACACCGAGCAAACAGTAGAGGTTACCGAACTCACACAGATCCTTACCGACAATATGCAGCAGTTCCATGGGATTACAATACAAGGATATAGTGCGAATGTTGTGGAAGATATGGACATATTAGTGCCAACTATTTTATAAGGTTTGGAATGAACAACTGAAGATCATGGAGAAATCCTGGTATGGCATGTTTTCATTGTCACAAGGTTGGACATTTAGCTGGAGATTGCAGAGATCAACCTAGAAGAGACATTGAAGAGATAAAAGAAAAATTCAATATGATTTGGAAAAAGAAGGAAATCATGTCAGATAAAGAAAGCACCTTACCTACCAAGTTAGGTGCACCTATTCCAAATTAATCAGAAAAGGTATGAAGGGACTGCATTCTCTGAAAGTTAAAATCATAACAGTTCCTATTCTATTATGTACTAAATTCAAAATTTGCATAGTTAAGATGGATTAGTAAGTTTGAAATTCTATCAAAAGTACTTTACAGGAAACCTATCAAGTCGGTAAACAAAGGAAATTTGGTTACTCGGTTAAAACGAAAAAAGGGAGTAAATCGGTTAAAGGTAAACCGAGTGCATTTAATGTTTTTGACCTAACCTGTACAGAGCCCGATAAGGTATTTTGTGTATTTAAAGGTATTTTCGTGGTCATTTTCATTCACCAAGTTTTCAAGAGAGAAGAGAAAAGTGAATCAAGGCAATCAAACCTCATTCAAAGTGAATCCAAGGTATTTACACAAATCTCATCACACTGTTAAGCTGGTTTTCCGATCTTGTCAAATTGCTATTATCTACCGAGTGTGAAGCATCTGTCATTTGTAAACCGTCAAACCCTAAGGATAGTTTGCTAAGTTTTATCTGGAATTTATAAATGGCACCCAAGATCCAAGATCTCTTAGTTGTCAAGAATGTGGAGAAGCCCTCACTGAAATACACTTTGACTCCTAAAGTTGCTGCTGAACCTGATGACAAAACTGCCTTTTCACTCATCCTAGATCGAGTCTTGTTAGTTGAAGATGTTAGATTCTTCACCAAATGTCATGTTGAAGAACTTGGTCATGTTGAGATAAGTGACACATATGATGAGCTATGTATCGATGGCAAAATGGATAGAAAGTACGAGCATATCAAAATCAAGGGATTAACTGAAGCCCTAGCCTATCCTTGTGTGTTCAAACCTTAATGGGTTAAGTTTGTTTTAAGCAGAGTTCATGATGATTTTATGTGGCTAGAGGAGCAACAATTCAAAATCACTAAGGAAATCATTCATGTGATCACCGAGTATACTATCTATGATCATGCACGAGCACAGAAGATGATATCACAGAAGGAGTTAATCAGTTTAACTAGAGTAGAATCTAATTCCTGAGGACTGAAACTGAATAACGTCACTGATGCAAAACTTAAATTTGCAATTAGAGTAATTGGTTACTGTTTCTTCCAATCTGCAAGGGAAAATAGTGTACCATGTGCCGCAATTAACTTAGCCTATAAAATAGTGAAAAAGGGAATGAAAGTTGATTTATGTGAAGTGCTACTGAAGAACTTGTTTGAGAACCTGAACACAATAAGGAAGCTGAAGAAGAACAACTCGGCAAATACACTGAAGTTTGGTTCACTTCTTGTATGCATGTTTTTCTACTTTGAGAAGTTCTTTCCCTCAGTCGGTAAAGTAGTTTAGGAGCTACACCGACCAATCACCCATCAAATTAATGATTTTATCAAGAAGTTGGGAGATAATTTTAATGATATCATGGATGACTACTTCAGAAAATTTCAAGAGAAGATGCACAACAAGTACTGGATTCCACCACAGCTGGTAGAGAAATATAAGGATGATATATGTTTTGAGGTAGACACCGATTACTGTTATGTGAATGTTGTAGAACCAAGGACTCAATCTTTACCACCAATGGGTTACAAGATTGACTATGATATCACACAATAGCAAATCGATGCATATCTCACATTACCAAGGCATGCTACCGAACTGAGATATGGAACTTATGAAGAAGTTAAGGAAAAGGTGAAAATGAGCATTGTAGTACCTAAAGCTACAAGAAAGGCTACAAAGATGATTAAGGTATTATCTGAGAAATTCAGAGAAGAATCTTCCTCTACACCTGTCAAAGACACTCTTGCCATTACTGAAGAGGAATCTGAAGCTCAAGAGGCAGCAATAACATTGAGTACCGAATTGCCTAAGGGTAAAGTTTTGAAAAGAAAGAAACTGGACACTACAAAGGCCCTACCGACTCCACCAACAAAGAGACCTAACACTAGAGCATCAGTTGCATCACCGAGTAAGAAACAAAAGAGTGTTATTGTTCCCAAGGTAACCATGACCTACAAGAAATCTACTCGGAGACTCATTCTGGCAAAAGAGTCTAGTGATACAGAATTCGATGATGCAAACAAATTTCAGATTGTAAAAAGCAAGAAGGTAAATATTCAGAGTGTTGAAAAGTTTTGTGCCAATCTTAAAGAATATGGTGGATTTACAAGATTTAGATATGTCAAGTATGAGACTAGGAATAATGATGAGAAGTGACAAATTGAAGAAGCTGTCATTTGCACACTTCTAAATTTTTGGCTAGCTCCATTAGAACTAGTAAAGTCACTTCCGAGTGAATTGTACTTACATATTGATAACAGGTGGAAATATGCAATGGACTCAGAGAAACAAATTAGAGAAAGAAGTCTAGTCCATCTATTTCCTGATATGTCTGTAGCAGAAATAAAGGAGCATCTGACAACCTACAATTCTAAATTTCTTGTCAAACAGAGAGCCTTAAAATTGATGAATGGGCTATACATTGATGTAAAAAATGAGACAAAAGCAAAGTGGCAGGAAATCTTCAAACTAAAAGATGTCGGTGAACAATCTCAAGTTGAAATTGTTGATGTCACCGAGCAAGATCCTAATGTCACTGAGCAAGGTCCTGATGCTACCGAGCAAGACCCAGCTGACACTATTCAAATTGATGAAGATGTCATGGATGCAAAAGCATCGAAGCCGGAAATGATAGAAGGCACTACCTATGCAAAATTTGTATCTAGTGAATCTATGATAGTACAAGTTCAGCCTTGTCCACCGGTCAAGCCACCTATCTCTACCGAAGCACCTAAGGATATAGAACAAGGCACCGAAGGTCACCAGTTTGAAGCAGCAGAAGGTACAACTCAAGACCAGACCTCTCAAGCGCCGTCAAGTACTGAAAATGTAACAGCTAAGACCCCTAGTACCGAGACACCCAAGGACACCACAACAGCTACAAGAACAGACCAAAGTGTTGCCTCAACCGAGAAACCTACCAAGGGTTAGCAAGCCTCACAAGCTATTGTCTTAGTACAACTGACGAAAGGTAAAGAGAAGAAGGTGAAAAAGCATAGTTTTAAAGTTGATTTATCTAAACCGATAGTGTTGCCCAATGTGGATTTCTCAAAATTAAAGGGGCAAGCACTTATTGATTTCGGTGAACTATGCAAAGCAAAGGTTGAACAAGAAAAACAAATGGCCATTCAAAAGAAGAATAAAGTACTACAGAAGGTAAAGACACTGCTAACAGATATGCTACCTTCAGCAACAGTGTCAACCGATGCAGCCATCCACATTCAACTGGATGAACTCCTTACCCAAATAGAAACATCTGGAGTTGATGCATCTGAGTACCTGAGCAAGCTAAAAGACAAAGAGCTTACTGCAAAAATGATAGAAGAGGTACAAAAAGTTCTAGCTATAGGAAAAGTCAAGCTTGTCAAATTCATTGCTGAGTTGTCCCCTCAACTCAAGCATATTCTTTATTTATTTCAAAAACTTTGTACATTTTTCTTATTAATTAAAGATATCAAGAATAAAACTGATGCAATTGAGAAAGAGATCACCGATCTCTCAACTAAGTTGACCACAGAGCCCAATAACATTCAGAATTTTTATACCAAGCTTCAACAGCTCATGGCTCAATAGTTAGAACTCAGAAATGACGAGCATAGGATCAGGATGGATATAATGACCCTCCAGACATTATTCCTTCCTCATCTCTCATTGGTTCAAGAATAGATTAACAGAGCTACATGCCTATCTACTACACAAGAGGGAAGCACTCTTGATGGCTTAATATCACTATTGGCTGATATTCAAGCACAAAATTCTTTAATGGAAAGTGTAAAGGATGCACTCTCTATCGCACTCACCGATGCCCGGAAAAAGTATAAATCTATTTTTGATCAGTTACCGCCCCCGGATGGAAATTAAGTTTTTGATGTTTGTCAAAAAAGGGGAGTAATACTGCATAAAGGGAGTAATATACTATATTTAGGAAGTGATACAGTTTTGATAATACAGTTTTGGGTATTGTATACAAAGGAGTATACCGAGCAGAGTATGCAGAGCAAGCAAAGCACACAAGCACAGACCAAGCATATAGAATCAGAGTTATGTACAGTATAATGATAAGGGGAGTATATCTGAATATACTATTTCATTGACTATTGTATATATTGTCAAGTATAGTCATTTTGCAAAATATATAGATTTTGGAGTTATGACTTTGAAAGTAGTTTTTGTCAAACATCTCAACTAATGTCAAAAGGGGGGATTGTTACTACTTATCAAATTGCCATTAGTTTTTATATTCAAAGTCATACTATATATTCTAGTCAGTTAGCACTATCGAATCATGCAATCAGTATACACATAAAGAAGTCGATATGCACAATCTAGTCGGTTACAGAAGAAAGCAGTTACAGAACATAGTATACACCGAGTTGTCTACCGAGTATCTTTTTTAGACTGAGTAGCAAAGATGACACACCAAGTTGATATTCACCGAGTGAAACGTGTTACCAGATACATTGAACCTAGACATGCATATGAAAATGTGTTACAAGATCGAGGCACATATAACCGTTATTACATTGGAAATTGCACCAGAAGATTGTGTACGATTACAAGGACAATCTAACCAATGAAATATTTTGTTTAGTTATTCATTTGAGGAATCTTGTTTGTAAGATCGAAGCAATGAATTGGATCACCGTTTTAAGAGATCTGTTTATACAGCATGAGTTAAGTGCATGTATGCATGAAGGAAGACTGTTACAGAGACACAAAGGTCACCGAGAAGGTTTTCAGAGAACAGTCGAAGAACAGAGTAAACAAAAGGGTTTACCGAGTTACTATATGGGTTACCGAGGTATGCTATAAGCAAGGTAATCTTATTTTGAGCACATAGAATCTGCTATAACATTTCAGATGTAAAGTTGTAGATATTTGTAATGATTTTATTGTAATATTGTGAAGTTGAAAGAGAAACCTTTAACAGGGTAAAAGACTCTAACCAAGTCTATAAATTGTAAAGCCTCTAACCAGGTGTAGCATTCAAAATAAATGTTGTAAAATCTTTTAGCAAGGTAGATCTAATAGATCTTGTTACTCCTAATAGGGTAAGCTATCAGAAATAGCTAAATGTAGCTCTAACCGAGCATTCTTTATTATTGCAGTAGTGAAGTTGTGGGTGCCATCCCCACCACAGTTTTTCTCTCTAACCAAGAGTTTCTGCGTAACCAAAATATATGTGTTATGGAGTGAATCATGTATGATTGTTATCTATTTGTTTTAACTTTATTTTATGTTACTGCACTATTATGTTTTTGCATAACAGTAAGGTTATCATTCAAGAAAAGTTTTGGAGTACTGATTCACCCCTCCCCTCTCAGTACATTAGCTTTCCATATTGGGCCTGACACTTTAGGCCTTCACTAAAAAAGCTATGGGCTGCTCTAACCCCTCCTGATTTAACTATGTTAGGACAATGGATATACTTGCATCTCCTCCTAATGTATAAAGGATGAAATCCTTCTCATATTTTGGATTTACTAGGTTAGGAGCCTAACAAATGACCTATTTGATCTGATCAAATCCCTCCTTGCCTTCCTTGGTCCATTTGAAGGGAAAAACCTTCATTAGCATGGTTGTGAGAGGATTAACAAAGGCTGCAAGGTTTGGGATAAACCTTTGAACAAAAATGATTCTTCCCAAGAAGCTTTGAAGTCTTTTCTTATGATGTAGGAGTGGAAGGGTACAATGGCTTCCACTCTCTCTAGGTCTATGGCCAAACCATCTTTGGATAGCATGTGTCCCAGTAGTTTTCCCTTATCAGTAGAAAATACACAATTGTTGGGGTTCAAAGACACACCATACTCTCTGCACTTTTTGAATACTTTCTCAAGGTCACCAAAGTGGTCTGCTACATGTTTGGAGTATACAATGATATCACCAAGATATACAAGTATAAATTTTGTTAATACTCCCTTAAAGGCCATATCTGTGGCTCTTTGAAAAGTGGTACCTACATTTGTTAGTCCAAAAGGCAATTTACAATAGGCATAAGTGCCCCACTTTGTAGTAAATGTAGTCTTAAATCAGTATGAGTCTTGGACTAGGATCTGATTATACCCTGAGTATCAATCCAAGAATGAAAATAAAATTTGTTCCATAGAATGGAGGGGTTGATGATCTTTGAGGGAGGCTATGTTAAGGTCCCTAAAGTCTACACATAATTTGATTTCCCCATTCTTCTTCCTAGCTGAAATAAGGTTATCTACCCAAGAAGAATGCTTGATTGGAAGAATAATACTAGATTCTATAAGCTTGGATAGCTCCTTTCTCATCAAAGGCTCAATTTTGGGGTTTATAGGTCTTTGTTTTTGTCTAACTAGCTTAGCATTAGGATCTAATGCTATGGTATGTTGAGATAAACTAGTGTCAAACCCTTTTAGATCCTCATATGTAAAAGAAAAAATATCATTCTATTATTGACAAAGACTGACAAAAGTACCTTGATTACTTTGGGAACATACCTTTCCCAGGTTGAGAGTTCTCCCGACATATATAGGGACTCATTTGTCACCCTTATTTGAGGCCAAGTTCATTTCTCTCCCTTTCATCTGATCATTAGTGTTGAAGATCCTTTCCAAGGAAATCAATCCCTTGGGTAGCTTGTTTGAGCTTAGATGCATAATCTGGTCTCCATACTAGTCCTACAGCATGCTTTACTTCTTATGTGAGAAATTTGCTTCATCTTGTAGGAAGCTCACAATCTATTGATCAGAGTCAAAGACCTGCTAATTCACTTGGTTATTAGGCACTACAGGTCCCACCACAAGTTTGATATGTTGTTTTTTCTCTGCTTCAACATGAGATGGAATGTCATGTTGAGCACCAACTGCTGCTAATCGGTCAGCATGTTTATTCTGATTTATAGGGACACGAAATATTGAAGGCCTCAAAACCATCAATTAGGTCTCATTCTCTACGCTTGTAGGACTTGAGAAGGTTGTTCTTGGTGGTGCTCTAAGCTCTCATCTGATTTACAACCAATTCATTATCTCCATACACCTTCAAGGATTAGATCCCTCTCTTTTGTGTCATTTGGATACCCAAAATCAGATTTTCATACTCAGCCATGTTGTTAGTGCAACCAAAATGAAGTCTGAAAGAAAAGTAATATTTCTCCCCTTTAGGAGAAATCCATAGCACACTGGCCCCTACACCATTTTGGTTCCTTGATCTATCAAAGAACATATCCCAGAGTCCATGCATGTCATTGTCTTCTTTTGAGAGATTTGGGATAGGGGCATCCTCCTCATGGATGCAATAGGTACCTATGCTTATGTCTTTAATCTCATCAGTGGGATCAAAGTGAAATGCATTTTCTCACTCATCAAGTAGGCAATCAAAAACCTCCTCCAACTGAGTTGTAGGCTCTCTTACTAAAATTTCTTCTTTCAACTCATGGAGATTACAATTCATGTTGATAAGAATTGGGGTATAGGGCTCTATCTGATCATTGGCAATAGGCTCATCCCTAATGGTTACTTTGGTACCATATCTTGTCCTAAACAACATGTGAGACCAATAAGAAGATAGGTAGCCACCTATCTTAGCAGTAAATTCCCTAGATAAACAAATGTGAAAATAAGCAGGGAAGTCAATCACTGAGATGTCTTGCAACACGCTACAATTTGGACAGGCATACGAGGTTAGATTTAAATCCTTAATGACCCCAACGGTTTGAACTGGTGTGCCATCAACTTGCACAACTCCTCTTGTGATGGGTTCATACTTGATACCTAGGCAGTCAGATATTCCCTTAGGCATAATTTAACTACTAGCCCCATTATCTACCATAAAATTATGAACAAGTTTATTTCCTATGATTAATGATAGGTAAAAAGGGGGAGGCTTAGTGATTTTCTTTGGATTCTCTACCTCCAAAGGCTCCACCAAGCGTGTAGAAATTGAAGAGCTGCAACCATGATCAATATCCTCTGCAACATCCATCCCCTCTATTACTTATTGAAGTAGGTCTCTCTGAGATGGGATAGAAAGAGCATCCCACATAGATACATTGATGCTAACCCTTTTCATCTGTTCAACAATATTAAAGGGGATGATAGCCTTAGCAGGGATCTTTGCAACAACAAAGTCCAGTTTTGATTATAGGGGCCTTAGGTGACTCCCCTTGTATGACCTTTTGAGTCAAATCTTTCTATTTATTTGGAGCAGCCACCTTATCAGGGGTCTTTGGAATTTTAGTCTTCATAGAAGACTATGGAGTTTGAGTTGCTATGGTAGAAGAAACACTAATGTTTATGGCCCTTTTTTTTTTACCATGTATTGTTAGCCACATTGTCCCACTTGTCTGATTTATTCCACAAAAATCAACTTCCTGCCAATTCATAAAAGTTGTATCTCCTTGTGGATCACTTGAACAATCAAAAAATTGATGTTGCCCTAATGTGGTTGGCTCCTCTTGTGCTACTAGGGCTTGAGAAAACTAACCATTCTAACATGAGGTATGATTGTGTGGCTGATTGCATGGAGTATGCCAATCTTTTTCTTGAGCAAGATTTTTATGTGTTGGCACTAGTGCTTTTGAGGTACTTGTAGCTGAGGGATTCAATCTATTCAAAGGCATAGCATTTGTCCATTGGTTTTTCCCTTGGAAATTGGATCTTTGTTGATAATTTTGATTTTGGGGTTGATAAGGCCTACTGCTAGCTTGCGGCAATTGTCTCTTGACTGATACTAATTCATTCTTGAACCCTTGCATCTATTGACTCATTTTTTGCATCGAAGCTTCCATAGAAACCCTAAGCTCTTGAATTTCAGAAGGTGGAGGAAGTGCAAGTGTGGGTAGATGGCTTTCTGATGTCGTTAGTATTGGTGCTAAAATAGGTTGTTGGGTAAGAGCCTCTAGAAATAAGGGCATTGAAGGCCTATGAGATAGATTTCCTGTCTGGATTAAGTAATTTTTTGCCCTTATGGCAGTATCATATGCCCTTGGAAGATTATATATGCCCGTAGATTGAATCATTATTGCAATGTCACTGTTTAAAGCCCTAAGAAAGTATAAAAAGGCATGATTTGATGAACGATTTACCAGTGATGGGATTCTATCCCATGTCTTTTTAAATCTATAATTAAAATCACCCATGAACTCATGGGGCACTCTTTTGATTGAAGTTAGTTGCTCCATAAGTGACATATGGTCACTTTTTCCTCAAAGTGCTTGCACAATTTCTCCCCTAACTCATCGCAATTATGAATGGAGTTAGGAGCTATTTTTCTATACAATTGAAGGGCTTTTACCCTGAATGAGGAGGCAAGAAGCCTCACTGCCACATTGTCTTCAGGGACATCAAACACAATGTAGATGTTTGACACATCTTGGATGTGTTCCTTCAGGGAGGTAGATGTCTCTCCTATGAAATATGGAATAGCCTTCAAGGATTCTATTGGAATATAATTTCTTTAGGTTAAAACCAAAGGGCTGCCACCATTAAAGGTGACAAAGGTGTGTTCTCATGGCACTGCCATAGAAAATATGGGTCTATTGATATGGATGGTTGGGCCTTTAGGTTGTGTTAATCTTAGGAATGGTGGGGTAGAAAGACACCTTAGGGATGTAGGTGATTCTCCTTGAGTTCCCCTAATAGGTGACAATGAACATCTACTCCCTCTTCTTCTAGAACTAGAACTTGAAAGCTCAAAGAATTGAAAATTACCTCTAGAAGATGCTCTAGTTTGAATTCTTGGCATGAAAGTGGCAACTAGTCATCACCAAGAGCTGAATTTGATCCTCTGAGTCACCAAGTGCAGAACATGATTGCCTCCAAAGGTAGATTTTCTAAGAGCAACGCTAAATCCTTAGCATGAATGTTGAAATGGAGTCCCACTAAGCGTGCCAAAAACTATTGTCACAAAAGTTGCACCCTGCGATGATCAACCTTGATCATGAACCTTGTGAAACATGGAAACAACCTCCCAAGTGTGGGACTTGCAAGAGTGAGGTTGAGTCTCCAGAGAAGGTCGGCTTCCTATTCAATCTGATGCAAGTGCTGGACCATTCCAACATAGATAAATCATAATCTATTATCTGATAGGGAAAAGGGAGAAAGAGAGAATGCTTGAAAGAAGGGAAATAAAGTTTGCACCCAGACTGAAATGGTGATCTTCCCTGCCTGTGTTTGCACAAAACATTAATAAAACTACCCAAGGATATGCACATATTTCTATTCTAATTGATCACCTAAGTGTGAGTGAAGGTTAGAATTCTTGCAAGGTAAAAATAGGAACTAAGCTAGTTCACAGATAACACCAAAAGAGGGATTAACACAATCACCTATAGCTCAAGAAAACAAGCAAGAATACATTCAAACAATGAGGTAAAAGAGATACACACATTATAAGAACTGAAATTAGACAAGACAAGTAAATTTTAGTAATGTGAAGGCAAGGCAATTTTTTACTGATGCAGAAGACAAAAGAATTTCACGGGAAAATTTACAAAAATTTCCTTTATAGTTGAGGCATAACTCAAAATTGAATAACAGTTGAAACCCTAACCCTAGTAGGGTTAGGTTACAAAATAATAGAGGGGAGAAGAATATTAGATCAACTAAACTAATCATGTATGGAAAGAAAGTTCTAAGAATGTCCTCTGCAACATGGGGAAAATAAAAATCCATATATGAGGGGAAAGCTATGCACACAAGGTATCGTTGTGGCATCTACAACAAGCTAAAGAAGTCTCCATTCCATATTGAATGACCATGGACAGTAGAGGAAAATGTCTAGAAAATGCCTATAGAGGCATGGAAGGGACAATCATCTCCTAAAAATCAAGAGAAATCTATATTGGGATGGCGTCTGAAAAGGCCTTCAAACCCATAAATCTTCACTACAACGAATGAGTCACAGGTGGCATCCAAAATCAGCTAGAAGGGTCATGTCTAGAGTAATGGTGTAGCCCTTGAGAGTGGGTGAATCAATTTTGGTTGGGTCTAGCCGTTGATTGAACAAAATATAGGCCTTGATTGCTTGGTCGCCAACTACCTGCACAATGGTTTAAATGCCAACAATCTTTGCAAGTTTGAAAATTGGTTGTTGATCTGAGAGATTCTTCCAAAGATGGATGTACAAGATCTCTCCACATAGCACCCCAAAGTTCTCAATCAAGCCTTAAAACATTGTTGTTGATTTGAGAGATTCGTCAGAAGATGTATGTGTGAGATCTCTCCACATAGCATCCCAAAGGGCTCAATCGAGCCTTAAAACATCATCATTGATCAACCCCTTAAGGGAAAATATGATGGTCATGAATATCTGACATGGCGGGTTAGGTCCACATCCACTTCACCTTGAAAATTCACCACAAGATGGCAGGGAGCACCTATATTCCTTGTTATGTTACCTCACGAGGTCCTATCTCTACATCGAAATCTCTTATGGGATGGAGGCGAAGAGATATTTTACTTGCCCTGTGAGGTCGTGCTAACCCTTTAAAAATTATTATGGGGTGGTGGGGAACGCCTTTGTCCTTCTTATTGGTTACCCTATAGGACCTATTGAGACTCCACATTTGGTCCGTGGGATAGCAAGAAACCCCTCCTTGGTGTTTTGGTTACCCCATAAGGCCCCTGAGCATCCTTGAAAACTATTGCGGGGTGTTGGGATGACTATCCAACCAACGCACAATTTAACCCACGACACCCTTTGATAGACCACCTTTGCCCTACAGGATGGTAGGGATCATCACCTGCACCATGTGTTTTCTACCCCACATGGCCAAACTGCTTCTTAAAAATCCCTTGTGGGAATCTGGGGAAGCCTGTCGCCCCTCTCTGTTTCTGTCCTGCACTCATCTTTCTTCCACCCGATAGAATCGCGTATTTCCCTGTTGCATGAAAAATAGAACATCATAATAGGGAACAAAAGTGGAAGTGTTATTTTCTGATGCAACAAAATGATAAGCGAACTCCGCCAGCCGGTAGCGGGTTAAGGGGGTTGGTCCCGCCATGAACTTAAGACCCTCAAACCAGTGATCCCTAAATGATTTGACCACCACGACCAGTCAACTTAAAAATAGAACTTAGATCCTGAATAGATGAAAAGACCCCAATTTCTTTCCGCCAACAAAAATGTGCATAAAACACAGGCTATCTAGGTGTGCATAGCATGCAAGTTATGCCAAAAAGTATTGATTTTCTTAGATTGGATCTACAGCTAAGTTGACAAAAAAGGGTCAACATTTTGGTGACTCAGAGGGGGCCTAAAGCCTACTTCGGGCAAGACCAAATGTTTGAAGAGTGAACATTGGGCATAGAGTCACAAAAGAAGAATAGAAAAGGGAACCCTCCCTGCATCCATAAAAGATCAAAATTTGGCCAATCTGAAAGGACTGACCTATGCATGAGCACTTATGGAAAGCAGAAGAACATAAATTATAGATATTCACAATATTTACAAGGCTAAAAGTCACCCTAAGTACATGCTTTGAGGTGTATACCATTGACTGCAATAGGGAGGTCTTCACCATTTAGCCTGGTCAGATTGAAAGAATTAGCCTCCTTGCATCCTATAATCATATAGAGGCCACTCCATATGGAATCAAATTTTGAGTGTCTTCCTATCTTTTCTCTATTAGCATCCCATTTTAGGACAAGATCTCCAACTTGGAAGGTCCTCAAAATGGCTTTCTTGTCAAAATACCTTTTAACATGTCTCTGATGGACATTTAGGGTCCGCATAGCCCTATGTCTAACCTCTTCAAGCTCTGTAAGTTCAACTTACCTCACTGATAGGGCATCATTTTCCAAGAGCTCCAACTGATGTGTTAGGTCTAGAGATGACAACTCAAGGGATAAGGGAAGTATTGCTTCCCTTCCATATATTAGCATGAAAGGTGAGTTGCCTAAAGCTCTTTTGGGATTGATTCTATCAGCCCATAGGGTTGTTCCCAACTTGAGGTGCCATGACTTACAAACATATTGAAAATCTTCTACTCTAACCAGATAATACATACAACACAAAGACTTTACTTTTTATCTTCCCAATAAAAATTCTAGAGATAACTTGCAAAAGCTCAAAGACTTAAAACAACCCTCTCTCAACCAATATCCAACTCTTGAATTTTCAAAGTAACTCAAAGATTACGTGTAAAGACTCAAAAATCTTTTCAATATTTAAGACCAAGAACTATAATCAACTTTAATCATTCAAGAAAATATGATATGAATGACACAAGAACATTCATACCATACATAAGTTTGTTCTCAAAAAAAAGTTTGAATGCCAAGCTTATCTCCTTTTTTATTAAAGTGCAAATTTTACAAAATGAACACCAAGTCTCAATTTACTCTTCACTCTGGCAAATTTTCATTGCATAAACAATGATGGAAAAAATTTCCTTATTACAATAATAACCCTCATATATAGAAGAGGGGTGCATCATGAAAATAGCAAACTATAACTAATTGTAGGACTAAGTCAAATGAAGGGTTCGATTTAACTTAGGACTTGTTCACTCAGCACATGCACATAAGCATATACAAAATGACACCTTAGGTGTCGATTGACATAACAAAATGCCATTGGAAAAACATGAAAATGACTAAGTGTCATTTTCCTCAAGTTGACTCTTGCTTCTAGAATTCTTTGGACTTCTACAAGGCATGATTCTTCATTTGAACTCCATATGGTCCCAAGGGATGGTTGGTGATGGAATCCTCTAAGTTAGTGCAACACTTGTGTTTCTTCATAAGTGAATCTAAAAAATCCAAGATGAAGTGGAGTTCAACTAATCTATCAATTGAGGAAAAAGAGAAGTCCTCTCTATCAACTTCAGCAATCATGAGAAAACTGAATTCCTTGATGATTTCATCAACATCAAGGACCTTTTCATTATCATCTTGAGGAAAGCACATGGAATTTCAGATATTTTAGCAACAATCTCCTTCTTCTTATCTACACATTCTTTTTGGTCTTTCCGCATGTCCTTGACTGGGTGCTCTATAATATTCATTTGATGTTCCAATGCCTGTTGCTATTCAATATACGTGCACCATGAAGGAAAAACACCATTTTGAATGAGATCATATAGATCATATTCCTCAAATTTCAACCAGGATTCAAAGACTTTTTCTTGTGTTTCAAGTTCTTAGGAGAAGGCTTCTATGGTTTTGTTCACCTTTGTTCTCACAACATCAAGATTACTAACAATGATGCAAGATGAGCTTATGATCCATGTACCTTGACTCAACATTATATCCATACATTCCCCTATGGCTCTTCTTCATGATGTTGCTTGATCAACTCTTTTTATAACATGTTCATCTAGAGATGAAGCCATTGGTTCAATAGCTTTCGAGGACTTAGTTACTTTGATAAGAATTAAGGTGAGCTTCTAAATTTGTGCCTTGAGTTTATCCTTTTTTTCTTTATCTTCATCATATCTGGATGCAAGGGCCTCCAAATTTGATTGAGCATCTTGTGCAACAAAATCATGAGTCTTCTTCCCTAGCTCTATCATGTGAATTACATAGTTTGACTCTTGGATCTTATCAATATCTATATCTGGAGGAGTCACATCAGCCTTGTCATAATTTTTCCTTGCTTTGTCAACTTTTACTCTTGACAAAATTTTAGCTTTCTATTTATTTTTGGGTTTGATAGGAACAAGTTGACTGAAATCAAAATCTTCAAGTGAGATTGCTTGCTTCTTTCTCTTAGATGCATTAAAATATAACCATGGTGCAAAGCTAAATCATCATCATCACCTACCACTACATCTTGAGAAGGATTGACTAAATATTGAATAATGGTAGTTATAATAGGAGATGTCATAGTGACAATATTGGTAGGATTTTCAAGGGATGATTCACTACACCTAGGAGAAGTCGCAATCATAAACTTGTCAAAATCATCTAGCATGGTGGAAGACACTTCAAACAATGTGGGAAAATCAGAGAAAACATTCTCAATGTTGTCATGAGGAGTATCTAGGGCAAACTCACTAGCACTGGTAGAAGCTATTGTTAGATAGTTCAGATAACTGGAAGACAACTGAGAGAGGGGGGGTGAATTAGTTGTCATAGATTACCGGAAGCATTAGCAATTTAAAGAAACAATACCGGAACCCAAAATAATAATACCAGAATAGCAATTAATCCAATTAAGCATAAACAATAATCACAAAATAAAATCCATTCACACAACACCAAGATTTGTACGTGGAAAACCCAGTAAAGAGAAAAACCATGGTGGGAAGCCTACCCACAGTCAGATAATACTTTTGCTGTAAGTATGTGAATTTACAATGAAGGGGCCTGCACTTGCAGGAAGGCCAACAGCCTAGAGCACAGTGCTCATCACAAAATGAGCCTCACTAACTGCATACAAATCCAGACTACGATCTGGAGAAGTGTTGAACTGCAAAAGATAGCATCTCCTATGCCTGAGTACAATTCTGGTTAAGCTCAATACCGAAGGACTAAATCCTCTTACACAAACCCAATTCGATCACCAATGATCAACCAACTCCTCTGCCTGAATGATATTACATTATTCGCACATTAATTTCCTTGACCATGACCTCTTACAGTAACCATGATGATCTACAATGAGATTTACATCTTATTTATACAAACCCTTGACCATAAACAATCAAGTTGGCCACCAGACAATAAACCAATTACATAATTACAAACCATGTCGGCCTTAGACCAAAAAAAATTGTATCCATACATAATACATCCCAGAAATACAACAATAGGTCTTATCCACATGTTACATCAATGTTGGTCCATAACCTAGATCAACCAGGACCAAGTATAGGTCCACATGCTTCAGCAATGATCTCCAAATGCCAAGTCTCAAAAAAGATCACCAACAACATCCTGAAACTCCATCAAAAGCTGTACCAACACCAATTATACAATTCATCAAAGATCTCCACCAAAATCTTTATCGGTGAAACCCTCACTGGAACCAGAAACCAATCTTCATAGCAAGCAAGATAGCATCCAATCACCAGACCAAAACCAACTGACCAAATATGAGTATAAGCATTATGAACAAGTCAATTCCATCACTAGATTATACTGGAGTCAATCGGATCATGGTAGATCCAAGTTAACCAAAAACCACTCAACCCACTTGGACTAGAAGGGTGTCGGTAAGGCATCCAAATAGCTAGTGTTGACATCAATGACAAAACATCAATGCAACACATAATCAATTCCACCAAATGGCCAATAGATACATGAATAACATTTCTAGGAGAAATGTAATTAATTGCTAGAGGCTCTGACTCAGAAGTAGAAACAAGAACTTGCATTAAAGGTGAAGCAAGGGATACCTAGCGTAAGGACTTATCTACTCGTGGTAGTCTCCCTTCATCAAATTCATATTATTCTTGATCACCTTTCTAACTCTCTTGCAGCTGGTCAATATCAATTGGTTTTGCATTGGGATGCTCACCTTCCAATTATTCATCTGATACCTCAAACTCTTGTGTCTCATGAATATTTGAGGTCAATGGATCTCCTTAGATTTCCCTAAATCATGGTTCCAACTATGAACTTCAATTTGGGAGCCTTTGTTGGAGTGGCGGGATCCTGTTTATTCTTGGTTCTAATTTCTGATCTCTTTCCCACTGGACCAGTAGTATCATCATCAAAACTAGAGGAGAATATTTTCAATGGAATACCTTTGCTCGAAAGCCATACATTTGTATTCATAAGAATATTTCAAAACTGATTTTTGATTGAAGTTGATTCTTTTTGTGACCATTGGATCAGAGGCAGAGGAGTAGAAGAGACCTCCATTTTAGCATAGGTAAGGTCCAAGACATTACCATCCTCTTCTAGATCAACTCCCTGATTTGATCAATTGTCAACCGGCAATAGTCAAGCTTTCTAATGTCATACTCGCATTTGTAATCAGCCCAAACATCTTCAATATGATGCACATGAACATATTCCTTCTTCATCTTATTTCTCATCAATCTGTTATCAAAGTACCTCCTGGCCTTGGAGAACTCATGGTTAATATTCTCATCTCCTCCTCCATTTCTTTAGCTTTGAAGATTAAGTTGATGGAATATCTACCAATGGTAAGAGATAACTTCAAACTTGTCTTATGAGAACCTGATTGGGCCTTATGAACTGCCACCATTTCACGAGCTAGCTCCATCGACACAATTTTGTCTAAGGGGTATCTTAGGAGCATGAAAGGCTCACCATTGAATCATCCAACTCTGAGATATGTGAAAGTCGGGAATTGCAGGAACATGCATCCATATTCACTTACCACCTCCCAGACATGACAAATACTTTTCTACTGTATAAATTTTTAGTATCCAAAGAAAGCGTCATTCACCCTTCGTAAATGATTGTGACTATTCTTCAATATTACCTGGGAGTAGTATTCATGCACTACAACTTACCTTTCGTCACTTGTTGTGGATAGACCTGGAAAATTTCTCATTGAAGCTACAGCATACACCAAGTAGGAGGTCATGTAGAAATTAAGAGTGGCAGGAACCTTGGTAAGCTACTCACAAATGGCATCACTAATTTGTTTTCCCCAAAATATCTTCTCCTTATTCTATCTAATAACATGGATATATTGATACATCCATTTATAGAAAGTATTGGAGGTGGGAAGACCTTTCAAGAGAGTTATCAAATCATTAACTTCTTCAATGAAGTCACATCTAGGAAGAGTTTACAGCCACCTAGCAATGGTAGGCCTTGGGGTCTTCAACCAATTTTCATTCAAGTTTCACCTACACTTGTCAAAATTTCTATCAAAGTAGGCTAGAGCTGATTACATTGTAATGTTTGATTATTTATCGATGCTGGGACACAAAGATAGTGTTGAAGAATTCCTCATCCAACCTAATCAACTTCTTACCAATTTCATCTTTTACACTCTTACTAGTTGGATCAAAGTAGTTTGCAACTGTCATGATGAACTCAAGGTCTTGAGAAGATATGGGGAAGGCTGCCACTAGATGGATTCCACTATTGATAATAGATTCCATTTTGTTGTAAGAAGAAGGTTGCTCAACTCTCTTTAGAAACTTAGATAGGTCGGCATGACCTATTTTTGTATCTCTTATGTGATCTATATTTGATGTGACTGAAGAAGGAAAGAAAATCGGATGATGGTATTGCTTCTTTAACTTCATCACCTTCTTTCTTGGAGAAGATTCTATCATTTGCATAATGGCAACACCGTGACAAGAAAACTCATCAGTACTGGAGGAGTGCAACTGATCAGTCATTTTTTCCATTTTGAAATGAACAATCTTCTAAAAATGATGCATTTGAGGCCATTAGGGTTTCCAAAACCCTCTTAGTAACTTGGTAGTTCTGAGGTAAATTGGGCTTAAAAACCTCATTTACGTGTGTTTGACAAGTGCAATTCAGGTTTATAAGCCTAAAATACACTTATGAAAAAGTGTGGCTAACAAGTGTAATTCGGGTTTATAAACCAGAATTGCACTTGGGGAAATGAAAATAAAGGTGTAATTTGGGTTTATAAACTCAAATTACACTTATTGGGAAAAACAAGGTGTATGGCAGTTTTATATCCCTGCCATACACTTGAGAAAGCAACAATGTGAAAATTACGTGTAAGGTGGGGTTACAAACCTGCCATACACCCTGATTTGGTGCATGGCAGGCCTACGACACCACCAAGCACCATGATTGGTAGAAAAAAGTTCAAAGGTCACAAACACTGAGTATGAACGTGGTATAGGGTAGGGTCGCAGACCCACCACGCACCACTATTAAGTGTGATGCGTAGTGGGCCTACAGCTCTGACTCACACCCCACTGACAATGGTAACGTGTGTGTGTGTGTGTGGAAGGGTGAGAAACCCAGACCATATGGCTTGGGTATGCAAAAACACACAGTGAGGTTGTAGACCCGCCATGCACTAGGCAAATATATGCGATGCATGGCAGGCCTGCGGCATCACCCTACATCATATTACAATGCAATAGATAAGGTAAAATAAAGGTATCACCATAGAAATAAAATATAATATACTCATAAAAAAGGGTAAAACCAGAGGCACATACCTGGAAAAATTAAAATGTTGAAGTATAAATCTAAGTAATAATCCTTCCTCCCATGATTGCTAATCAATTTGGAAAGAAAATAAAGTAAAAAATATAGAAAGAAAATATTTAAAGCAAGTAATAGACTCCTATCTGATTTAAAGATAGGGGCATTAAATAACTTAAAGTACCAATAATACGTGCAAATCGGGTCTATAAACCCGATTTGCACTTGCCAAGGTGTATTTCCGGTTTATAAACCCGATTCACACCTTGGGAGCAAAAAGGGAAGAACTTAGGTATAAATCAGGTTTATAGACCCGATTTGCACCTCAACAACACAGTGTAAATCGGATTTATGAACCTGATTGACACCTAATGAGAAATGGGAAAAACAAGAGATAAACGTGCTTACGATGATAATAATCTCGTAAAGCGTGCATAGAGCATTGAAACCACAAATGGGAAAAAATTTGTGGGGTATCCTCATTTTTCATAACGTGAAAATAGAGGATAACATAAAGCTATTATTTTCATACCAATGCTTAAGAATAATTAAGGATTTTCAATTCTCAATTCCTTGATTTTTTCAAAAAAAATAATAGCTTAAAAGAAATTAAGATTATGTCAAAAATATTTTTCCATATTTATTATGTCAAAGGTGTTCCCTATGTGAGCTTTACCAAGCTCAATTACGTCGAAGGCATTCCCTATGTGAACTTTACCAAGCTCAACTAGAGATCCACGGTTGATATCATCTTAAAGGCAAAAAAACAAAATGATTTGCATACAAAAAAGAATAAAATAGAATAGAAAATTGCTTTTAAATCTAGATTTTAGTTTTAACTTATTCTAAAATGATAATTAGCCATTGTTGTTTTTTTTTAATTTAATTTAATTGTATTGTATTGTATTAGATGATAAATATTTTATGAATTTTAAAACTTACAATTTATTATAATCTTAGAATATATTGTAAGCTTTAAAAAAAATGTGGTGATTTGATTAATAATTTTAAATCCAACAAGTGCCATGTAGTGGCGAGTACTTGCCTTTATAGTATTGTAATAAAAATATTTATTATAATTCTTAATTATTATAATTTTGAATTATTCTTATTTTAAACTAATATTATTTTAATTATATTTTTGTAATATTAACTATAACTCTTACTTCAATAAAATAATATTAATAATTATAATATAGTATAAATATTATAGTGAAAATATACATTTTTTGTAAGAATATAAGTGTAGTACCCCTACCGTAATCGATCTCTAACCTTGGTTTAATCTTGATTAGTTAATCGTAATATGATGTTACAATCAGATGTTTGATTTAACGCATAGCTGTTGATGTGGTTCTCACACTAGTTGTATGCAGATTTTCAGTGTTCCTATTTCGTGATGTTAGTATCGGACTAATGATTTCATTAAATTGTATATATGTATGCATGTATGATCTTTGGTTGCAGGAAATTTCAGGTGCAACGCCGCATGAGTGCGAGGTTCGTCTTCACCTGGATGTGCAGGTTTGAGTGTGCCTTTTTTAATCCTTAGAGTTGGATTAGGTGGTCGTAAGACCCTAGTCGGCCTTAGTCGTGCTCAAGTGAGCATCGTCAGTCATCGTCGGTAATCCCTTTTTGTTTGGGTTTGTGAGTCGTATGTTTGGTTGACCTTCTCGGTTTGCGTGCTTGGTGTGCATGATTAAATTGATTATTTAGTCCTTAGTAATTGTCTTGATTAAATATGCGTTTGTGCATTGATGATTAATGGATTAGATTAATCTGGTTTCCGTTATGTGATTTTCGTTGATATTGGGTTGCTCGTTTTAAATTGGGAGTGAATTCGATTTAATGACTGATGGTGAATATTAAATGCATTTATATATGTTGTTGAAAAGGAAATTTTTGTATTTTATCGCAATAGACGTAATTGCATTCTATTGGATTATTAAATTAGAAAGGTTAAATTTGATTAGATGAGAAATCGAATTTTGAATTGAAAAGGCAAGTTAATTTGTTGTGATTGGGAGAAAGGATTAATTTTGTGAATTATTTTTAAATAAGAATTTTTATTCCAAAAATGGAATTTTTGGGTCAACTCTTCCATATAACCCAAATTTGGGGAAAAATGGAGGGATGGACATTTTTGGGAAGTTTTGGATTGGAGATGGAAAATTGGAGGCTTTGGCAGCTGAGACTGGGATTCTTCAGCCGATCTTGCCAGGAACGTGAGATCAGGTAGGATCCAACTCTCATTTCTAGTTTTTGTTTAAAATGAAAATGGGGGTTTTATCTTGGTTTAAGATTCTCCTTCGAATGCCATGCTTATGATTTGTTTTGGTAAATTAACCAGCTTGGCTGGAAGTGTTTGAGGTGTTGTTAATTCCTCTTTTTCCTTTGGGCGTTTGAAACCCTTGAGTGTTTGCTATGGATGAGCAAAACCATCAAAAAAAAAATGATCCTAATGCAGTTCGTTTAAACCAAGATCATGGCAAATCGAAATTTATTAAAACATATTTGGGTATGGCGTTTTTAGCCAAGTTCGAACTGTGTAATCAGAAAATATATTATTTTAAGTTCGAACTATATTATTTTATGTTCGAACTGGGCGTATTTTGTTTATTATGTAATCCATGCATTTTTATTTGTTTAGCGGACTGTTGTTGGGGTGGAGGGCGGGGAGAGGAGCTCCACCCGCTCCTCCTCCCCTCTCCCCCGCGCTTCCCCCTGTTTCCCCCTGTTTCCGTTGTTCTTACCCCGCTCGCCTGCGTTGGAAACTACGGCCGCGGCACTGCGGTGGCCGCGGAGCCTGCGGGCACCGCAGCGGCGCCGCCGCCTGCGAGCTACCCTGCGCTAGGGTTAGGGCACGGCCCTAACCCTCGCCTCATTACTTTTCAATGCGTTTTTTTTTTTAAAAAGGGCATAGTTTATAAAATCATTTTTTTAATGTATTTTTTTTTGTATTAAAAAAAAATGCATATGAATTTTAGTGTCATGTTGATGAAAGTTATTTTTAATGTTAAGTTTTTAATTGTTCTTAATCATGATTAAGAGGCAATATCTTGATCAATGTAAATTTGGAGATTAAGTAATGCTATAATGGAATTTTATAAGTTAGTTATTATGCAATTTCATTTTGTGGCTTATGGACTTTTCTAGTTAAGTTCTAGGATTGATAATTTCGTCATCGTATATTAATTGGCTGTTCTTTGGATCAATCTGGGATTAATAAGTTTATATCTTACCTTCTAGCTGAATAGGGAAGATGGTTGTTTGATGTAGTATTGTTTAAAAATAATAGAGAATAATATTTTTTTGGAAATCGTTGGGAATACAATGTAAATTCTACTTGATGATGTTTTGTTGGAGATTAAATATCTTATTTATTTGATTCATGGTTGTCTGAATTTTTATTAATATAAATTGGTTTAAAAACTCTTTATGGCTTTATTTGCCTGTTCGATGCTTTGAACCTTAGAGAGTTAGAAAACCAAGAACAAATTATCCCTAGTTGAGGTAGATAACTGTAATCAGCTTTAGATCATGCAGAAAACTTGATCGATTTTAATGTTTAAATCATTTGAGAAAATATTGTCATTTCTGATTATTGTCTTGCGAGTTTAATTTCTGTATTCGCATTTAATTATGAAATGGCATGTTTTGCTTTGGTTAGTAGGACCCTGTCGTATGGCTTGACTTGGGGTACCTGTTCAGTCCTCAATTCCGAGTTGACTGTTGTGTTGTGGTAGTGTCGTTTTGATCTTATCCTCCTTGTTTGTGATTCGAATGATGATTGTGGTTGACCATTGTTGGTCGGGTCTCTAGTTAGAGCACCGTCAGTAAGTGATTACCCTTGAGTCGTGTTTGACCTGATGATTGTGTCTCTCTTCTTGAACTCCGTTCATCTGACCATGTGTATTCCTTGGTTTGAGTTTGTCTGAGTTTAGTCTAGTGTCGTATGGGAAAGTGGCTTTCGATTGGGGGCCGTGCCCAAAGTGGCTGCTGGGTAACCCGTCGAAAGTGAGTCTAATAAGTGATAACCTAAGTAGATTAGAAAATAATCTCTAAATAAGATAATGTGCCTCACACATGGGACAAGTGCTAGCATAGACTCGACATGCTGTGAGAAGGCCTGAAATGGCAAACCATCTTCCTTGTCTTCACGAGAGGATGTGTGGGTCCACATGAGGCTTGGATGGTCCGGAAGCTCGGATTAGGTTGCTAGGGTGACCCAGTGTATGGGACCGGGACCTATGAAGACTTGCCATGGTATCCATACCAGGTTGTGTGATGACACTTGTCCCTACGTTCGCTAGTGTGTTGTTGTTTGTCCTGTTTGAGTACCTTTGTGGGTCGTCCTTTTGTCTCTGCCCTTGTGAGTATCGGTTTCGTGTTTAACCTTGGGTGGTGATGGCTCAGTCTTATGGATGCTCTTCTAGACCTTTGTATTAGCTTGATTATGTTCAACTGGATCCTGTTCTCTTTAGGGATCGTTTATGTATTATGGACCGATGTGGTCGTTTGTATATTGTTATGTATCGCCTTGATGGCTGGATTGTATAGTGTAACCTCTTGTACTCTTAACCTTATTAATTATCAGAGGGGTCTTGCAGTTGCACAGACCCGGAGATGTAGCCCTTTAGGGGTGAACTCCGAGATCATTATGGTGTTATGTGATGTATTCTCTTATGTTTCCTTTATTCAGCTTTATCATGTATGATTAGCTTATGTTAGATTGGTTAAGTGGATAAATGGAATTAACTATAAATGCTTATAATCAGTTCTTTCTTGAATGCCATGTTGATCGAATGCTTGAGTGGTTTAGATGAGATTTATCATAGATGCTAGTATGCAATCATCCTTTGAAATGCAATAAATTGGAATATGAAATGATGTAACTTAGAGTAATGAATCTTACTCAGTTGTTGTTAAGGAATTTAAATATGCTTGGAAAGATCTCTTATGTTATGATGAAATCCTAGTGAATTAGAATGTTAGATGTATGGTTTGTAATTTTAAATGAAAAGCTTGAATGAAGGTGATGAATGGATCTTAATGATGAATCTTGCTCGTGATTTATATTTCCATCCTTTGAAAGAAATTATCCTGATTATGAATTATCTCGTTATTAAGATATTCAGCTTTTGGATGAATTGTGTGAGTAAAGTGTATTGTGAAAATTTAAGTAATCTCGTTGGGAAACTCTTTAGGAGTTAGTTGAAGTCTTCCGCTATGTAATCTGAATCTTTGTTATCTTGTTGTATCTTATGTGTTGTAACTTTAAAAAAAAAAAAAAATTTGCACGCTATTCTTGTGTTATGGCTTTATCCCTTCGGGGTTTCCTGGCGGGGCATTACATTTGGTATCAGAGCCCATGTTGCAAACATTGGGATCTCTGGTGTCGCGTGTGCCCTCTATTTGTGTGAGGTGTATCGACCTTATGTGTATGCTTGTCCTCCTTTTGCATGTGAGTGATTGAGCAGACCTTAGCTGGTGTGTATCGTGTGTGTGTTCACACCTTGTTTTCGCCTTCTTGATGTTGGTGTTTGAGTGCTTATTTGTGCTTTATGTGCTTATTGATGTTTTGGTCTACGATTACTCTTATTTGAAAGAGAGTCGTATGTACCTTCTCTTATTGAGTGTTGTACTCTTTAGACTAACCCATTTGGGTTGGTCTGTGCTTGTCTTGAATCTGAAAGTGCCAATTGTGTTTGCTAAAAGATTATGATCTAGCTTAGTGTTGTCCACTTGAAGGACTTGTATGGAAATTATTGAATGCTTATTTTGTAGAAAATTAAATGAGGATCACCATTTCTCTCTCTTTCTGGAAATTAAAATGATTAAGATATGTGTAATTATCTTTGATTTGATTTTCTTGTTGCAAAAGAAAAGGGTGTGACTTCTTGAACCCTTGTGTGAGCCTTATGTCGCTTATGTTTTTAGATTATTAATAGGGCTATGGGTTTAAAAAAATTCATTTTGGGTGAATGGGAGAAAACTGTATGTGTACATTTAAAGAATTCTCCATGTGTGTTTTGTAGGAGTAGCATGATTAAATTCTATCTTAGTAAGGTGCATTGCTATGCGAATAGTTGAATTATGTGAAACTGCTTGGTTTGTAGAAGTGTTAAAAAGGAGCATGTTATTGTAGCTTCGAGAGAGTAATAATGTGTTTTCCAAAAGATTGCCTTATGTGTTTCATTAAACCAGTTTGATTGAAGATATATTTTAGCAAATGCTCCATTGAACTCGCTTTTGGGTATATGTAATTACCTTGATGTGTTTAGAAAGTGCGAATGGAAAAGCTTGTTTGATGTGAGTGCCTTAATATGTTTTATTTGGATAATAGCTCCTTGCTTATCTTTGATCGTAATGTGATCTTCTCTAATAGGTTGCAAATTATGACATGTGTCTGAATTGTATTATTATTAGTGAGTGTTCTTAAGAGGTCTTGCATTATCAAAAAGATTGCTTCTCTTGATCTCTGTTTTGTTTGGAAAATTAGAACCTCCTGTTGCAACCATAATTATTGGAAATGTTTTGTTAGGCTGATTGTCATCCTTCTAAACGGTAGCGAAATGAAAACCGTGTAATTGAAATGATAGGCTTATAGTGAGAAATTTAATGTTATAGCATGATCTGTTGATCTTGCGTTTTGTAGGAAATAGTTTGGTTATCAAACTCTCCTTCCCTTCTCTTTGCCTAATCATAAGATTTTTAGAAATGATATTAAAGAGTGCATTGATTTTCATAGAATGTTTATAAAACATGTGGAATTGTATGTTGTTTTTTTGCTTCATAGTGATAGATGAAAATCTTAAGCTTTCGTAATGAATTTGCTTAGCTAGTAATTTAATTATGAATGCTTAGTGAGATTCGAGAAAGATATAGGAATAATGTTATTTCCTTATATAATTGTGAATTGTTAATGAATTTCAGTACTGGAATCTAGAGTAAACTTGATTCAGTTATTTTATAGAAAGCATAATTGGAATCTTCCTTGTATAGATGTTAGCGTACTGAAAAGTACTCCCCGTAAATGTGATTAAACCAGTATTGGTGTATTTGTGTGTATTGTGAGAAACCAGTGCTTATTATGTGTGCCCATGGATTGGTGAAGTAATCAACCATGGAGGATATGTAGCTTATGAGTATGGGAAACCATACTGTTTATGTGTTGTTGCTTATTTGTTTCCCTGCTGAGTACCAAACCTCGGGTTGTGGGTAACTCAGTATGTTAAGGGGTAGTATTCGTAGTAACTGTTCCTTGAATAGTATGGATTGGCGTACGAGTAATATCGATGCGAAGCGACTTTAGCTTCTCTACTTCGAGGAATGATATAGTTGTACTACTAAACTGTATCAAGGTGTACTCGATACTTTCCCTTTGATGAACCTATTTATAGGTTTATGTGTGTCAGCCTATTCCTCTCCTTTATTTTGAGCATATAGATGGTAGTTTTGAGCATATTGTTGGATTCTATTGGAGCATCTGTTTCCTTGTCTTCATGAGAGGCGTGTTATTGTTCTTACATAAGTTGCCAACTGACCAATGTTGGTAGACTTGTGGGTAGACCTTAGCCATGTATACCTCTGGCTTACAGTGGGTATCCTTCTAGGAACATCACTATGCGGAGTGTGACCAGCGCGTGCCTTATCCGCGGGGTACACTGCCATGCGGGATACATCCATTGCGTGTGTTGTCCGCTTGGAGTATTGCCATGCCATGCTGAGACACGATGCGGGGTGTGGTAGACATTTCCATGCGGCCTACTGCTAGGTATTGGGTAGAGCCATGCCATGTGACGACGTGATGCGGGGTGATGTCGAGGTGCACACTGCCATGCCATGTGGATGTGTGACTTGGCCACACCACATGATGAGCTACTAGGATAGCTAGACGATTGTTCCTTCCTTCCTCGTTGGTGGCTAGCTATTAGTCACGTAGTGATGTAATGTGCACTTATGCATTTCTTTTATTTATTTCTTTATTTCCTTGTGGACCAGCAATTTATTTCACTTTGACTGTGAAGGTTTAGCCACAATCTTGTGATCTTTTGCACTTTTGATTTGGTGTTGAGATTCCGGATTATTTTCTTGTTTTATTGTTGGAATTGGGGAATTATTATCTTTATTCATCTGTACTTTGGTGGCTAAACTGGTTTATCATTATTGTTTTCATATGCTGGTCTTGTGTTGCAATGTGAATTCCTCTCCAAGGACATAGGAGACGGGCTTGGATGAGTGTATACGAGGAAGTAGATGCAAGGAACCTTGAGGATGGGGGTATGTGAGGCTGTGATGCAGCTAGTATCCACTACCTACCTATGTGTGGTCACTATCTCTTGGAGGCTAACCACCTTACACAACAAGGGATATTCACAAAGGTCTTGTATGGAAGGTAGCACCGCTATGGTGTGCCTAGCACCATCAAGCCTTTGAGTGAGATATTGGATTCTTATGATCATATTGTTGTTCTGAGATCAGGCATAGGGATGCCGATCGTGCATGTTATCTTTGACCGAGCATTAAACATGCTCACATGTGACCTTTTCTGTTATGCATTCCAGTTATGTGGATGGTTATTATTTGTATCATGGAGTAAATTGTGTTAACTTGTCACTATGTTATGGGACATAGTCTTTGGAAAGGTTTTCTTATGCCTGGCAAGTGTAAACAATTGAGTTATTTTTGTTGCTCTTATTTCATGAAAGTTGATTTGGTTATAGAAATTGATATTTTGAGCTAGTTCTATGTTATTAAATTTTATGAGAAAGATGGATTAGTAAAGGAAATTGATCTTATGGCATGTTTTCCTGTCATTTTTGATCGATGATTATGGTAATTGTTGTTTACCTCTTTGTAATGCTTTAATTTGGTGTAATGAAAGGAAGAAAATTCTTGTTTTTCTGCTATGATGGTGGATAATTCCTAGAATATTTTAAGGAATGTATGGTTTTAGTTGTATCTCGCCAATGGATTATGGCGTTTGTAAAAGATTTAGCAATAATATTTAATTTACTTATGGAAAGATTTCTATGTGCAATTTGACCTTTGTTGAATGAGTTTCAGGGCTGATGCGTACGACATGTTCTCCATCTAGCCTTACGACTTCCAGGAGTAAGTCGGAACCTAGGGGGGGAGAATGTAGTACCCCTACTATAATCGATCTCTAACCTTGGTTTAATCTTGATTAGTTAATCGTAATATGATGTTACAATCAGATGTTTGATTTAACGCATAGCTGTTGATGTGGTTCTCACACTAGTTGTATGCAGATTTTCAGTGTTCCTATTTCGTGATGTTAGTATCGGACTAATGATTTCATTAAATTGTATATATGTATGCATGTATGATCTTTGGTTGCAGGAAATTTCAGGTGCAACGCCGCATGAGTGCGAGGTTCGTCTTCACCTGGGTGTGGAGGTTTGAGTGTGCCTTTTTTAATCCTTAGAGTTGGATTAGGTGGTCGTAAGACCCTAGTCGGCCTTAGTCGTGCTCAAGTGAGCATCGTCAGTCGTCGTCAGTAATCCCTTTTTGTTTGGGTTTGCGAGTCGTCTGTTTGGTTGACCTTCTCGGTTTGCGTGCTTGGTGTGCATGATTAAATTGATTATTTAGTCCTTAGTAATTGTCTTGATTAAATATGCATTTGTGCATTGATGATTAATGGATTAGATTAATCTGGTTTCCGTTATGTGATTTTCGTTGATATTGGGTTGCTCGTTTTAAATTGGGAGTGAATTCAATTTAATGACTGATGGTGAATATTAAATGCATTTATATATGCTGTTGAAAAGGAAATTTTTGTATTTTATCGCAATAGACGTAATTGCATTCTGTTGGATTATTAAATTAGAAAGGTTAAATTTGATTAGATGAGAAATCGAATTTTGAATTGAAAAGGCAAGTTAATTTGTTGTGATTGGGAGAAAGGATTAATTTTGTGAATTATTTTTAAATAAGAATTTTTATTCCAAAAATGGAATTTTTGGGTCAACTCTTCCATATAACCCAAATTTGGGGAAAAATGGAGGGATGGACATTTTTGGGAAGTTTTGGATTGGAGATGGAAAATTGGAGGCTTTGGCAGCTGAGACTGGGATTCTTCAGCCGATCTTGCCAGGAACGCGAGATCAGGTAGGATCCAACTCTCATTTCTAGTTTTTGTTTAAAATGAAAATGGGGGTTTTATCTTGGTTTTAGATTCTCCTTCGAATGCCATGCTTATGATTTGTTTTGGTAAATTAACCAGCTTGGCTGGAAGTGTTTGAGGTGTTGTTAATTCCTCTTTTTCCTTTGGGCGTTTGAAACCCTTGAGTGTTTGTTATGGATGAACAAAACCATCAAAAAAAAAATGATCCTAACGCAGTTCGTTTAAACCAAGATCATGGCAAATCAAAATTTATTAAAACATATTTGGGTATGGCGTTTTTAGCCAAGTTTGAACTGTGTAATCAGAAAATATATTATTTTAAGTTCGAACTATATTATTTTATGTTTGAACTGGGCGTATTTTGTTTATTATGTAATCCGTGCGTTTTTATTTGTTTAGCGGACTGTTGTTGGGGTGGAGGGCGGGGAGCGGAGCTCCACCCGCTCCTCCTCCCCTCTCCCCCGCGCTTCCCCCTGTTTCCCCCCGTTTCCATTGTTCTTACCCCGCTCGCCTGCGTTGGAAACTACGGCCGCGGCACTGCGGTGGCCGCAGGTCCGCGGTGGCCGCAGGGCGCCGCGGAGCCTGCGGCACCGCAGCGGCGCCGCCGCCTGTGAGCTACCCTGCGCTAGGGTCAGGGCACGGCCCTAACCCTCGCCTCATTACTTTTCAATGCATTTTTTTTTTTAAAAAGGGCATAGTTTATAAAATCATTTTTTTAATGTATTTTTCTTTGTATTAAAAAAAAATGCATATGAATTTTAGTGTCATGTTGATGAAAGTTATTTTTAATGTTAAGTTTTTAATTGTTCTTAATCATGATTAAGAGGCAATATCTTGATCAATGTAAATTTGGAGATTAAGTAATGCTATAATGGAATTTTATAAGTTAGTTATTATGCAATTTCATTTTGTGGCTTATGGACTTTTCTAGTTAAGTTCTAGGATTGATAATTTCGTCATTGTATATTAATTGGTTGTTCTTTGGATCAATTTGGGATTAATAAGTTTATATCTTACCTTCTAGCTGAATAGGGAAGATGGCTGTTTGATGTAGTATTGTTTAAAAATAATAGAGAATAATATTTTTTTGGAAATCGTTGGGAATACGATGTAAATTCTACTTGATGATGTTTTGTTGGAGATTAAATATCTTATTTATTTGATTCATGGTTGTCTGAATTTTTATTAATATAAATTGGTTTAAAAACTCTTTATGGCTTTATTTGCCTGTTCGGTGCTTTGAACCTTAGAGAGTTAGAAAACCAAGAACAAATTATCCCTAGTTGAGGTAGATAACTGTAATCAGCTTTAGATCATGCAGAAAACTTGATCAATTTTAATGTTTAAATCATTTGAGAAAATATTGTCTTTTCTGATTATTGTCTTGCGAGTTTAATTTCTATATTCGCATTTAATTATGAAATGGCATGTTTTGCTTTGGTTAGTAGGACCCTGTCGTATGGCTTGACTTGGGGTACCTGTTCAGTCCTCGATTCTGAGTTGACTGTTGTGTTGTGGTAGTGTCGTTTTGATCTTATCCTCCTTGTGTGTGAGTCGAATGATGATTGTGGTTGACTGTTGTTGGTCGGGTCTCTAGTTAGAGCACCGTCAGTAAGTGATTACCCTTGAGTCGTGTTTGACCTGATGATTGTGTCTCTCTTCTTGAACTCCGTTCGTCTGACCATGTGTATTCCTTGGTTTGAGTTCGTCTGAGTTTAGTCTAGTGTCGTATGGGAAAGTGGCTTTCGATTGGGGGCCACGCCCAAAGTGGCTACTGGGTAACCCGTCGAAAGTGAGTCTAATAAGTGATAACCTAAGTAGATTAGAAAATAATCTCTAAATAAGATAATGTGCCTCACACATGGGACAAGTGCTAGCATAGACTCGACATGCTGTGAGAAGGCCTGAAATGGCAAACCATCTTCCTTGTCTTCACGAGAGGATGTGTGGGTCCACATGAGGCTTGGATGGTCCGGAAGCTCGGATTAGGTTGCTAGGGTGACCCAGTGTATGGGACCGGGACCTATGAAGACTTGCCATGGTATCCATACCAGGTTGTGTGATGACACTTGTCCCTACATTCGCTAGTGTGTTGTTGTTTGTCCTATTTGAGTACCTTTGTGGGTCGTCCTTTTGTCTCTGCCCTTGTGAGTATCGGTTTCATGTTTAACCTTGGGTGGTGATGGCTCAGTCTTATGGATGCTCTTCTGGACCTTTGTATTAGCTTGATTATGTTCAGCTGGATCCTGTTCTCTTCAGGGATCGTTTATGTATTATGGACCGATGTGGTCGTTTGTATATTGTTATGTATCGCCTTGATGGCTGGATTGTATAGTGTAACCTCTTGTACTCTTAACCTTATTAATTATCAGAGGGGTCTTGCAGTTGCGCAGACCCGGAGATGTAGCCCTTTAGGGGTGAACTCCGAGATCATTATGGTGTTATGTGATGTATTCTCTTATGTTTCCTTTATTCAGCTTTATCATGTATGATTAGCTTATGTTAGATTGGTTAAGTGGATAAATGGAATTAACTATAAATGCTTATAATCAGTTCTTTCTTGAATGCCATGTTGATCGAATGCTTGAGTGGTTTAGATGAGATTTATCGTAGATGCTAGTATGCAATCGTCCTTTGAAATGCAATAAATTGGAATATGAAATGATGTAACTTAGAGTAATGAATCTTACTCAGTTGTTGTTAAGGAATTTAAATATGCTTGGAAAGATCTCTTATGTTATGATGAAATCCTAGTGAATTAGAATGTTAGATGTATGGTTTGTAATTTTAAATGAAAAGCTTGAATGAAGGTGATGAATGGATCTTAATGATGAATCTTGCTAGTGATTTATATTTCCATCCTTTGAAAGAAATTATCCTGATTATGAATTATCTCGTTATTAAGATATTCAGCTTTTGGATGAATTGTGTGAGTAAAGTGTATTGTGAAAATTTAAGTAATCTCGTTGGGAAACTCTTTAGGAGTTAGTTGAAGTCTTCCGCTATGTAATCTGAATCTTTGTTATCTTGTTGTATCTTATGTGTTGTAACTTTTTAAAATAAAAAAAATTTGCACGCTATTCTTGTGTTATGGCTTTATCCCTTCGGGGTTTCCTGGCGGGGCATTACAATAAGCCTACTTATAATTAAAATCTATATAATTATAATTATAATTATAATAATAAAATTAATCTTTGGTTCGTACTTGTGATTTAGTGAGGTATGACTGTTTCAATGAATGGTCTATTAGTCAGGTCTTTGGTCTAGATTGTGGTAGATATGTGTTTGATGATCATGCAGTTGTAGTATAATACTTTTGAGTATATATGCTCATCATATTTCAGATTTCATATGCTCATGTGTTTTATAGTTGAAGATATTCAAGTCTAAGTTCTAGTTGGTTCAATGATAGAGTAACAATGTGCAAGAATGTGTTGCATTCATTTGCCTTTAGTTAGTTAGAGTGAAGTGGTTCATTGTTTTGGGTTCATTGATGTTTTGTGTGGCTATTTTGGTCATTAGTGAGTATGTTTGGTGGTACTCATTAAAGATTGAATTAGTTGTGTTGGTACACATTAATAAAGTTATTATTTAGGGCTGACCTAGGGCCAACACAGTGTGATCCCTCACATGCTATTTGTCTTTTGCATTATCTTGTAGATTGGTTTTTGGTCTGACCATTTTGCACGTACATGTTACACTTGTTTTGGCCAACCTAGTTGATAATATTGTGGTTGTAGAAGGTATATAAAGGATGGAATGATTAAGTAGATAAAAGAATGAATTGTGTATATTGTTTGAAGCAAATGTGAAGTTGTAAAGAGGTTTGTATGTATAGAAGAGAAATGATGAAGGAAGTTTGAGATATGTTTTGAATAGTGAATTGTTATCAACATTCCAGTGAATGCAGTTCTTTGCAGTTCAAATTTTTTGACATTTTTGTATCAAAACTCATGTATCTTACCCTAAGAAGTAATCTTCAGTTTTTGCATGTCCTTATTGTATCTTGACCTAAGGTTGTGTGTCTTAGTTTTGCAAGTTCACTTAGCAGCAGTGAGCTCCTTGACCTCTGGCCTAAACATTGTAATTAGTTTATTATATTGTGAGTTTGATTCTTATCGTAGTTTTTCTTAGTTTAGGTTTTCCAGATAAAAGTCGATATTAGATAATCTATAAAATAGTAGTATAATAATAGATTAGAAATAATATTATTAATTATGGGGATTGAAAGTGTCCCAACATAAAATCCTAAAGATAAGAACACATATAAAATAACTAGCAATTGCACCTTAGTGTGCAATGGGTATGCCAAAAGAGGTGTGGAAATTCAATTAGGGCTAAATTTGGTCAATTTTTTTACATAAATTTTGTAGTACATGAGATCAATTAGTAGGCCAAATTTAGAAAATAATGTTTCTTGTACAACAAAGGTCTCAATAGAGAAGTGATAGTTTCAAATCCACTTTGCATCCTCTTACAAGGTTCCAATTATAGCTGAAACAAAACTTTTCAATTAGGAAGATAATCAAGTTCCATAACCATCAAGCTCTTGTGTTATGTTTGCAATCAAGTGAGAGGGAGAGAGAGGTAGAGGGGGGGGAAGAAAGAGAGAAAGAGAGAGAGAGCTAAAGAGAAAAAATAGAGATATAGATAGAGATGGAGATGAGATGAATATGAAGATGGAGAAAGAGGAGAGAAAGATGGAGATAAGGAGAGAGATATGGAGGGAAAAAGATAGAGAAGAGATTGGATTAGATAGATGTGGAAGCTCAAAAATTAATGTGTATGTAAGAGTGAGAGAGAGGGAGAGAATAAATATGGAAAGATGGATATAAAGAGGAAAATAGATGTGAATATAGAGGTTTAAAAGAGAGAGAGAGAGAGAGAGAGAGAGAGAGAGAGATGTTGGCATTACAATAAGTTTGTTGGTATGATGATATTGAGAAGGTTGTTGGAGATTGATGATATAATTGATAAAAGATGATTATTGTCTTAATGATATTATTTTGTCATTGATGTCAAGCAATTGATTTTCTGATTCAGTATGATGTTGCCATATCTTAAAGAGTATGTTTTGATGAGTATAAAGATGTCGGTAAGTGACACTAAAAGAATGTGAAAATGAAGGGGAGTAATAAGTTATTCAATGGGCAACTATTACCGAGTTAGACAGGGATGAGATTATGATATTTTGATTGTTTTGATATCCTATATATGTGTATTCGAAGACTAAATTAGAAGGAGAAAAGATTTCATGCAATAGAATGAGTAAAGGTTTGATACTATTCTATTTTACCGAGCAAGGATCCAGTCGGTAAACTCCAAGGTTATCGGTGTCGGTTAAAGAAGGAAGAATTCATTAAGTGTCGTCAGCAAGCAAAGCTACCAAGATAGTAACCAAGATGAATACAGAATGTCTACCGAGTAAAGTTCAGAATTAACTGAGTATCAACCGAGAAGTAACAGAACGCATTGAATGAATAAATATATTATTAAAAGAAGGATGCCAATGAGCTGGAGATTTATAGAAGATTGGAATGTCGTGCAAGAAGTTTGTTAAGGATCAACAGCAATGAAAATTCAAGAGTTAGATCTACAGCACAGATTGAATGGTCATAACCGAGCACAAGTACCAAGGAAGGAATACAAGTTTCAAGGCAAGATAAAACATTTTTTAGTTTGAAGGATTCAATGAACCTAGTCAAGTTTGAAGATCTAATGGCTAATATTAATCATGGGAAATGTGATTAAGGAGATTAAGTGGTTAGGAATTGCTTATAAATAAGGAAAGTTGATGAACAAAGTATGCGGGAAAATAGAAGAACAGTGATGTTGCTGAAGTGATTACAGAGTACAGAAGTTTGAAGATCTGATTGAAGAAAAGAGTGAGAAGCCCAGCAAGGAGGAAGATAAGTCTTATGACAAGATTATTTTGAGCACATAGAGTCTGCTGTAACATTTCAGATATGAAGTTGCAGATATATTTTATTACTATTTTTTATTTTTGTAAGTGACGGGAAATCTCTTAACCGAGTGGACCTAACAGTCTTATTTGTAAATCCTCTAGCAAGGTAACATTCTAATTGAGTGTTTGAAATCCTTTGACAAGGTCACTTCTAACAAAGTGCAAGATTCTGATAGATCTAAGGGAAATCCCTTGACCGGGTCACATCTAGCAATGTGTTTATGTTATCTTTAACAAGGTTGGCTTTTAACCGAGCATACTCTAGAAGAGTATATTTTCTTTGTGGGTCTGAAATCCCACAGTGGTTTTTCCCTATTTGGGTTTCCACATTAAATCTGGTGTTAAATGTGTTTTGATGTTTCAAGTTTATTAGTTTATGAGTTTGAATGATTTACAGTCATAGTTGCATATCAAGTTCTACCGAGGTTGAATCTGATTGGAACTATTGCACTGTGAGTTTATCTGATTCACCCCCCCCCCCCCGTCTCATTTAGCTAACAATTGGTATCAGAGCTGGAACTCTGAAAGAAAAGTTTAAAGGAACTTGGGGCAAGATCCGAAGATGTATAAAAGGGATGCACCAAAGTTGAACAAGTCAAGTTTCACCACATGGCAAAAAAGGATGAAGCTGCACTTATCAGGAATTGGAGAATATGAAACATATTATCTGGAGAATGATTACACTGCACCTAGAACCTACCCTATGACAATGGAAGAAATAAAGGCAAAGCAAGAACATATTCAAGCAATGATTGAAATAACATCAGCATTGACTGACTCTGAGTTTAATGAACTAGAAGGTTGTAATGATGCCAAAGCTATGTGGAATAAGCTTACATCTGTGTATGGTGGTGATGAACATGTTCAAAGAGAAAAAGTAGACAGTCTAAGAGGACAACTTGAATCCATGAGAATGAATGAAGGTGAGAACATAATCCAATACAGTACAAGGTTAAAGGAAACTATCAATCAAATCAAAGGAGCAGGAGGAACTATTGAAGAAAAGGATGTAACAAGTAAGTTGTTGAGAACAATTCTACCTGCTTATGCCATTCGAGTCTCTGCAATTAATGAATTAAGGTCTATACCAAACATGCCAGTCTCTTTGGATGCTACTATTGGTAAGCTACATGTTTTTGAGTTAAGTAATTTTGATAACAGTGGGTCTTCGGTAAACAAAGTTGAATCTACATTCAGTTCTTTTCATCTTGGTGAATCTAATGATTACAATGATAGAATGTATAAGTATGTTGAAGGAAATCATAGTGGAGCAAGTGAGAAATTTCACAAAAACATGGAAGAAGTACACAAACTATATGAGGAAATCAGAAAGCAAGAAGAGTTTGAAGCATTATTGGCCAGAAGGTTACCGAGAGGCAAAGGTAAGTATAAAGGAAAGTTACCTTTAAAATGTTTTAACTATGATAAAATTGGACATATGGCTTCTAACTGTCCTGACAAAGAATCTAGTGAAAAGAGAGAATACCGAGATGACAGACAGAAAGACAACCAATACAGAGGGCACCGAGACTTCAAAAAGAGAGATAGAAAGACATGCCTAGTAGCTGATGAAGAAATCCAATGATGATAAATCTGATGGGACTGAGACAGAGGAAGTTGTATATGTGGCTATCAAAGATGGATCAGATGAAGAAAGGTATGAAGAAAAAGCCTTAATATCACACATAAACAATAATGATTATTGGATCATAGATAGTGGATGCTCACATCACATGACAGGTGATAAACACAAGTTTGTTAAATTAGAAGATAATGATGGAGGTTATGTAAGATTTGGTAATGATGCACCATGTCCTGTGAAAGGTAAAGGTTCTATCACACTTCTTGACAATGCTAAATGTGATGATGTATATTGGGTTGAAGGTCTAAAATACAATTTGTTGAGTGTAGCACAGTTAAACAATACAGGATACCGAATAGAATTTCAGAAAGGAATTGTCAAAGTCCATGACAAACATGGAAAGTTGGCTGCTACCAGGACTCAAACAAGAGGTAATACATTTCATCTTGACTCAACTTAGAACAATTGTCTGTATGCAAAAATAGAAGATACCTGGTTATGGCATAAAAGGTTTTGTCATGTAAATTTTGATAACCTGATCAAAATAAGTAAGAAGCATCGTGTAAGAGGTCTACCGAGCTTGGAAAAACCTAAGAATGCAATATGCCGATGATACCAGATGGGTAAGATGACAAAATCAAGCTTTACAAGTAAGTCTTACACTTATAAAGGAATTTTAGATCTTGTGCACACTGATCTTTGTGGTCCTATGAAAGTTCAAAGTTATTATGGTGATAAATACTTCATATTATTTGTGGATGATTACTCAAGGATGATGTCAGTTATGTTTTTAAAACAGAAATCAGAAGCCTTTCAAATGTTCAAATGGTATAAGGCAAGAGTTGAAAATGAAACAAGAGGATAGTTGAAATGTCTGAGACCTAATAGAGGAGGAGAGTTCATTTCAAATGAATTTAACTTATTTTGCAATGATCGTGGTATAAAGAGACAAGTGTCTGCACCGAGAACACCATAGCAAAATGGGATAGCTGAAAGAAGAAATAGATCAATTGTAGATTGTGCCAGAACTTTGATGATAGAAAAGAGAGTACCTCAAATATTTTGGAGAGAAGCAATAAGCACTGTTGTTTACACCCTGAACCGAGTACAACTGAAGAAAGGAACTATGAAGACACCGTATGAAATCTGGTATGACAAGAAACCAAATGTAAGTTATTTTAAAATATTTGGAAGTAGATGTTATGTTCACAAAGATGACAGAAATGGAAAATTTGATCAGAGAAGCAAGGAAGGAACATTTCTTGGTTATTCCTTTAGGAGTAAAGCATTTAAATGTCTGATCAAATCATCTAACAAAATAGTGGAAAGTGCAAATGTGAAAATTGATGAATTTGAAGAAAGGAATGATGAAGGAAATTCCAAATAACCAGAAGATTATGAAGAGTTTGTATATGTACAACCGAGAAGTCTTACCGAGAAAGCCGATGAAGAAAATACTCAGTTACCGAGTGATGAAGAAGATCATACAGAGCCTACCAAGCCTATATTAGCAAAATATGTCAGAAGAAATCATGCATCAAGTCAGATTATAGGAGATAAGGATGCTCCAGTGATGACAAGGAACAAACTAAGATAGAACACATATCCGATATCCGAGTTTGAACCAAGGATAGTAAAAAAGGCATTAAGCAATGAAGATTGGGTGAATGCTATGACAGAAGAGATTGAACAAATCAAGAAAAATGAAACATGGACACTGGTCCCAAGACAAAAAGAGAAAAATATAATCTGTACAAAGTGGATTTTCATAAATAAGCTAAATGAAAAAGGTGAGGTCATTCGGAATAAAGCAAGGCTAGTTTGCAAAGGTTATGCTCAAGAAGAAGGAATGGACTATGGTGAGACTTTTGCACCTGTGGGAAGACTTGAGGGAGTGAGAACATTATTGACATATGTTGCTTACAAAAATTTCAAGGTATATCAAATAGATGTTAAATCTGCATTTTTGAATGGTATACTAGAAGAAGAAGTCTATATTGAACAGCCTAAAGGATTTATTGAAGAAAAAAATAAAGATCGGGTATGTAAGTTGAACAAAGCTTTATATGGCCTAAAGAAAGCACCTAGAGCATGGTATGAAAGGTTGCACTCCTACTTAATAAAGATTGGATTTATAAGGACTAGTGAAAACAGCAACATGTATATGAAGAATGATAAGGAGAATGGAATACTGATTTCAGCCATATTTGTTGATGATATTATTTTTTGTGGAAATGATTCTTTATGTAAGAAATTTGGAAATGAAATGTGCAAAGAATTTGAGATGTCATTAATCAGTGAAATAAAGTATTTTATAGGTTTACAAATATTGCAAATGAAAAATGGGATTTTCATTACTCAATCCAAGTATATAAAGGAAATCTTGAAGAAATTTGGAATGGAGGATTCTAAACTTGTAAGTACTCCTATGACTACTAATTGTAAACTATCAAAGAATGATGAATCTACATCTATTGATGAGACACTTTACCGATCTATGATTGGAAAGTTGCAATATGTAGTTCACAGCAGGCTTGATATAGCACATGCAGTAGGTATAACTGCAAGATTTTCTGTAGATCCCAAAGAAACCCATATGACAGCAATCAAGAGAATTTTCAGATACTTGAGAGGCACTGAAGATTATGGTTTACTATATAAAAAGAGGAATGATTTTGACTTAAAAGTCTATACTGATGCTGATTGGGCAGGAAATATTGATGACAGGAAAAGCACAAGCGGTGGAGCTTTCTTTTTGGGAGAAAGACTAGTGAGTTGGCTTAGCAAGAAACAAGGATGCATTTCACAGTCAACAGCTGGAGTTGAATATGTCGCTACAGCATTGAATTGTACCAATATAGCATGGATCAAACAACTATTGGAAGGTATGAATGAGACAGTTACTGAGCCAGTAACTATATTTTATGATAATACTAGTGCTATTAACATTTCAAAGAATCTGGTAATGCACTCTAAGACAGAGCATATTTCTATAAAGTATTGTTATCTAAGAGAAGAAGTTCAAGAAAAGAAATTTGTGTTGGAATATGTTAGCACAAAGGAACAAATAGTAGACATCTTCACAAAGCCACTGCCAAGGGACACTTTTGAGTATCTCAGAAGTAAGTTAGGGCTCCTACCCCTATCTAGTACTCACTGATAGAGTTCGGTGAAAGCATCAATTCTATGACTCTACAGAATACTATTGTGAGTTCATGGATTTACACACTTTAGGAGGTTGTCTAAAGTTGTGTAGGAAATAGTGAATGAAGACTAGATGCTCTAACTGAGACTGAGATGATACATTTGTATATGTTTTAACAAACAAGGAAATTACTTCACAGGGGAAGTAATCATGGATTAGTTTTACTTTTGGCATTGTTGTCAAAGGGGGAGAAAACTAATGACAAGAGAAGTTTATAGCTCAAGGATAACAGGAGAAGAATAACAGTAGTTCGAATCAATTGGAATAAATCAACAAGTTGGTATTGCCATCAATGCCAAAGGGGGAGATTGTTGGCATTACAATAAGTTTGTTGGTATGATGATATTGAGAAGGTTGTTGGAGATTGATGATATAATTAATAAAGGATGATTACTATCTTAATGATATTATTTTGTCATTGATGTCAAGCAATTGATTTTCTGATTCAGTATGATGTTGCCATATCTTAAAGAGTGTGTTTTGAAGAGTATAAAGATGTCAGTAAGTGACATTGAAAGAATGTGAAAATGAAAGGGAGTAATAAGTTATTCAATGGGTAACTATTACTGAGTTAGACAGTGATGAGATTATGATATTTTGATTGTTTTGATATCCTATATATGTGTATTCGAAGATTGAATAAGAAGGAGAAAAGATTTCATGCAATAGAATAAGTAAAGGTTTGATACTATTCTATTTTACCGAGCAAGGAGCCAGTCAGTAAACTCCAAGGTTATCGGTGTTAGTTAAAGAAGGAAGAAGTCATCGAGCATCGTCAGCAAGCAAAGCTACCGAGATAGTAACCGAGACAAATACAAAATGTCTACCGAGTAAAGTTCAAAATTAACCGAGTATCAACCGAGCAGTAACAGAACGCATTGAATGAATAAATATATTATTAAAAGAAGGATGCCAATGAGCTGGAGATTTATAGAAGATTGGAATGTCATGCAAGAAGTTTGTTAAGGATCAACAGCAATGAAAATTCAAGAGTTAGATCTACAGCACAGATTGAATGGTCATAACCGAGCACAAGTACCAAGGAAGGAATACAAGTTTCAAGGCAAGATAAAACATTTTTTAGTTTGAAGGATTCAATGAACCTAGTCAAGTTTGAAGATCTAATGGCTAATATTAATCATGGGAAATGTGATTAAGGAGATTAAGTGGTTAGGAATTGCTTATAAATAAGGAAAGTTGATGAACAAAGTATGCGGGAAAATAGAAGAACAGTGATGTTGCTGAAGTGATTACAGAGTACAGAAGTTTGAAGATCTGATTGAAGAAAAGAGTGAGAAGCCCAGCAAGGAGGAAGATAAGTCTTATGACAAGATTATTTTGAGCACATAGAGTCTGCTGTAACATTTCAGATATGAAGTTGCAGATATATTTTATTACTATTTTTTATTTTTGTAAGTGACGGGAAATCTCTTAACCGAGTGGACCTAACAGTCTTATTTGTAAATCCTCTAGCAAGGTAACATTCTAATTGAGTGTTTGAAATCCTTTGACAAGGTCACTTCTAACAAAGTGCAAGATTCTGATAGATCTAAGGGAAATCCCTTGACCGGGTCACATCTAGCAATGTGCTTATGTAATCTTTAACAAGATTGGCTTTTAACCGAGCATACTCTAGAAGAGTATATTTTCTTTGTGGGTCTGAAATCCCACAGTGGTTTTTCCCTATTTGGATTTCCACGTTAAATCTGGTGTTAAATGTGTTTTGATGTTTCAAGTTTATCAATTTATGAGTTTGAATGATTTACAGTCATAGTTGCATATCAAGGAAGATAGAATGAGAGAGGAAGAGGATAAAATAGATAGAGAGATAAATATTTTTAGAGTGATATAAAGATATAAAGATAGGGAAATAAAGAGGTCTATAGAGGAATATGGAGAGATAAAGAGATATATAGCCGGTGAGATAGAGTGATAGAGATATAGAGATGTAAGGAGACACAGAGAGAGGGAGAGATGGAAAGAGATACAAATATTGATGTATGGATATAGAGAGAGAACTAGAGATAGACAAATAGATATGAAGGGAGAGGGAGAGAAACATGGGGAGATAGAGGAAGAGATAGACATATATTGGAACAGGAGAAAGAATTAGATATATACAAGAAGAGAAAGGAAGAGCGAGGTAATGATAAAGAGATATATAGTGGGATACAAAGGGAATGAGGGAGGGAGAGCTAGGGAGAAATAGAGAGAGAGGGAGAGATATGGATAGAGAGAAATATAAAGAAATGAAGAGGCATAGGGAGAGAGATAGAGATAGAGAAAGGGAGGGAAAAACAAGGAGTGTGTGTTTATGAGTTAGAGAGAGATTAAATAGAGAAAGATAAAAAAAAAAAAAATTAAAGATAATTATTCTAAAATAAATTAATATTTAATAAGACAAATGTATAAATTAAATTAATTCTATTATCTTTTAAAACTATTATTTTTAACTTCATAAGACAAAAATAATTAAAATTAAATTTTAACTTAATGTAAATTAAACCTCAAAAGAAGAAGATGATGATTAGAATAATTTAATAAAAAATAAGATAGAATATTTTAATAAAAGAATATTAAATTAAACTATATTCTTATCAAAAGAAGATAGAAATAAAAGATAGATTTCTAATTCAAAAAATACGTATTCTACAATAATTAAAATTTTAATAAGACAAATAACTATAAATTAAATGAATTCTAATAATTTTGAATTATCATTTGTAATTTCATTAAAAATAATATTTTCACTTAATGAAAAATTAATCATTTTAAAAAGTAGGACAAATAGCTAATTCTTTTTCTTTTTTTTTTTTTGTCTTTTCCACTTTTGAAATTTCAAAAAAATATGGAATATTCAAATAAAAGAAGATATGATTAAAACATATTATTATTAAAAGTAGAAAATAGTAGATTTTTCTTTTGTACACATTCTTTTTCTAAATAATCATATTAAAATATGTTTTTTTTTTGTTTTTTATCATTTTTTTAAATTAATATTAATGTAAACATACCAATTTGGCTAGGGCGCAAGGACCCCAGATGGGAAGGAAGGGTCTCTTCCCATCCATACCTTTCCTTTGATAGAAGGAATTCATTAATGGGTTGGTTCGATTATCAAAGCTTCGGGTGGAGATAGGAACTAAACATGGGCGAGACGAACTAGCTTAAATGACCTAGATCAATTCAATCGTCTTGCATCCTTCTAGTCAATTTTGAACCATTGATTTTAATAAGTTGAAAACTCCATATAGCCCGATAAGTATTCTACAATAATTAAAATTTTAAATAAGACATATAACTATAAATTAAATGAATTCTAATAATTTTGAATTATTATTTATAATTTCATTAAAAAGAATAAATAATTAAAATAATATTTCACTTAATAAAAAATTAATCATTTTAAAAAGTAGGAAAAATAGCTAATTCTTTCTTTTTTTTAAATTGTCTTTTCCACTTTTGAAATTTCAAAAAAATATGGAATATTCAAATAAAAGAAGATACAATTAAAAGATATTATTATTAAAAGTAGCAAATAGTAGATTTTTCTTTTGTACACATTCTTTTTATAATCATATTAAAATATGTTTTTTAAGTTTTTTATCATTTTTTAAATTAATATTAATGTAAACATACAATTGAGATCAATTCAATCAACTTGCATCCTTCTATTCAATTTTGAACCATTGATTTCAATAAGTTGAAAACTTCATATAGGGTATGCCTTCAGCATAACTAGCAATCGCACCTTAGTGTGCAATGGGTACACTGAAGAGTTGTGGAAGGTCAAGTAGGGAAATTTTGGTCTATTTTTTGTATACATTTGTGTTGTAGATAAGGTTAGTTTTTTATAGAGAGAGAGGGGGGGTGAGATACAAATCATGAGATAGAATGATAGAGAGATAGAAATATAATGAGATATAGAGGGGGATAGATAGAGAGATAAAGAGAAAAAGAAACATAGAGAGAGACAAACAAAAAGAGAGAGAAATAAATAGTAGAGATAAAGATATAGAGGGTGGGTGGAGAGAGAGAGAGAGAGAGAGAGAGAGAGAGAGAGAGAGAGAGAGAGAGAGAGAGAGAGAGAGAGAGAGAGAGAGAGAGAGATGGGGAGACATAGCTTCAGAGGAGGGAGATTGTTTTGAATCCTCTAGCATTGATAGAAAAATATGATTTTTTATCTACAAACACTTGAGATTAACAAATTTACATTTTGAATCAATAAGATAACTTTTATGGGTAAAAGCACAAAATTGTGTTGCGTTTCAGGTCAACTTATCAACACAAGTGAATTTAAGTAATTCTAACTAAAAATTAATTTTAGTCAAACATATGGTCTATAGAGATTCGTTATAGCTATCTTATATATGGGCCACAACTTTTCCAATTTTAATTGTTTACTAAATGTATATTTTATACCACTTTGGGTCTAATTACCATTTTTTTTTCAAAAACTCGACGTTTCAACAACTCTTATTCTTCTTAATAATAGTTTTTTTTAAATGTAAAAATACCCTTTTATAGATCTATAAGTGAATTTTCTAAAATTTATATCATTTAATATTTTAATTATTTTTTTATATTTTATATTTTATTTTTATTGAAAGTAGGTCATCAGCACCAAAATATAACATACTAAAATTTATTTAAAAATTTTGAAAAAAAATATTCCACTAGAAAAAAGAGTCTATGTCAAGATGATATAGTTCTTTTCTAATTTGGATAAATAATTACTAAAAAAAGTGACACAAAATGGAAAGAGTTATATTTTAGTACATGCAACTTTTCAAATTTATTGAAAAATATATATACATAAAAAATAGTTAAAAATATATGTTTGCACTAAAGTTTCAAGTTATCAATATACACAAAAAAAATTGAAGAAAAAAAGATAAAATTTACTATATTAAGTGTGACACCTCATGTAACTTCAATTTTAGTATTTTATCAGCAACTAAACTATAGTGTTGACTTTATTAAAAAGTATATTCAAATAATTTTTTAATTTTTTTAAAAAATTACAAATGTAAAATACACAAAAAATATACATTTTATTAGTTTACATAATTTCAAAATTCAAAACATATATTTCACTTTGTATTGATTCAATTTAAAAAGTTGAATCAGCATTGATCGTTTCTTTTATAAAAGTGTGACACGACTTTGTGCTTTTACCCTTATCCTTTAAATTGAGAACCCTCCCACTGATTGGTCTTTAGTCTTTCAATAGTTATCTAAACATATGTTAGAAGAAGAAATGCCTCTCATAGGTTGCCTACCAATGGAAATGTCTTTAGGCTCCATTGAAGATAGAGATCAACTTGAATGTGTTACGAGAGTGATCAAACAAACTCAATCAAACAACAAGACATCAATTATGTATACAAATTATAATAGTTCATAAAACAAGGTCCTATTGAACTTGAGTCAATTATGTATGCAAATTATAATAGGTATGTCATATTTTGATACCTATCAATGCATGTGTTTTGATGATGTTTTACAAGAGTTTATTGCTAATTATGCTTTTTCTTTCATTTATGTAGGATTTGATAATAGAAAGAGGACCTACTATGGAGTTAGTGGGGGCACCTATAATTTTGATATTTTTGCTACATATGGAGAAGTTGGTCCAAGTCCTATTAGCGGTCAAGAAGTAACATCATGTGTAGATCTAAGAAAGTATGTTAATTGAGATGTCATCCATTTTAGAGAGGCCTTGAATGATGTAATTACCAATATGTTTATGCAAGGAAAATTCACCACCCCTCCTTTTAGTGCATTGTTATTTAAGAAGAAATGTTAATCGTGAGATACACATTTGAGAATTTATAATATGAGTAATAGTGAAGTGGTGAAATGAAGCATTGGCATAAAAGAAAGAGTTGTTTGTTTATAAAGTATTAGATATTTTTAATTGATTTTTCAATTCAAATTAAATAATATAATCGTGGTCAAAGGGTTAAAATCAATTATGTTTTAACTTTTTTAAGTAATTTGAAAGCATTGATTTTTTTAGAGTTGATCATTTTTTTTTAATGATTTCTAATTTTAAAATACTATACAATACAATTTTAAAAATATTATATTAAAATATTCACATTGATAAAATAATGTATTTCATGGTCAAAGAATTCATTAAAATTATTAAAAAATTATTATTTAAGGGGATTGGTAGGAAAATTAAATAGAAGTCTTGATAATGATCTCTCTCATGGTCATTTATATATATTTATTAAAGATATGTATGCTAGTTAATATCCAACAGTTAAACATTAAATGAAAGGTAAACTCAATATCAGTACTAATAAATAAAGTTAAAATAATTAATTTTTAACTTTTTAACTAATTTTTTATTTTTTAATATAATTTTTAAGGGCCACATTTTCTATAGTTAATAATTTAATTCAAAAAAAAAATTAATATTATATTAAAATATTCACACTGATCAAAATAATATTATATTATATTAAGTTAATCATTTTCTTCTCCTTGTGCTCTTCATCTAGATGATGGATCACGGAGTGTGATCTGAAACGTTGATACAGAAAAACTCAAACAATCAAATCCAGAAGCATTAGACACAAAATAATATAATCATGATAAAAGGTTCATTACAATTATTAAAGATATATTATTTAAGTGGATTAGTTATATTATTAAGTAGATTAGTGAAAAAATTAAACATAATAATTTCTATTATATTAAATCAAATATAATATTTAATATTAAATAGATATTTAAATTAAATAACAAATTTAAGATTATTTGATAAATAATTAACAATTTAAATGATAAATCATAAAATTTAATCTTTATTATAATTTAAATTTTTTTAATATAATTAATTCATCAATAAAATAGATTTAATATACTTATCTTTAGATTAAAAAATAAACATAAATTAATTAAAATTTTATAAATTTTATTATAATCAAACAATATGGCCCACTGTATAGAAGTGCATTTACAAAAATTCATCCAATTATTTAAAAAATAAGTAAATCTAAAACAAATAAAATGTCTAAAATAAATAAAAACTGATAAATGTATATAAAAATAGTAAATGGAAGGGGTGACCCATGTAGTACAATGGTTAAAACACTTGTTTGGTTCCACCAAGGTTCAAATCTCCATTGGGCTACTTGGCTCATTTGAATAGTAATAATGTTTTTGCCACTTTAAAAAGAAGATTTTTTGCTTTTCTAAAGAATTTAATGGAAATATAAAAAATATAATAAAAAGAATATATAAAAACATATTAACATAATCATATCTTATAATAATTTAATATTAATTATAATATAATATTTTTTAAGTGGAATAATGAACAAATATGATATCTTTGGTGTACTTTACCTACATTCCTCTAAAGATAGGTATGCTAGTAGAAATATTTGTTGTGTAAACAATTTAAGTATTTATTTTTAAAAAAAATATTTATATGCTTGTAATAAAACAGTTTAAGTATTTATTTAAAAATAATAATTTAATTTAAATGGTTTAAATCAAATCTCTATATAATAGTTAACTATTTTATTACCTATATTTTCAAAAATATAAAAAATATTAAAATTCATATAGAAAAATCGCATTATTTACAAGATTATCAATAAAAAATGAAAAAAGCTATTAAAAATAGAAATTTAGTTTTTAAATGTAAATAAATCTAAAATATATATATATATATATAATCTATCATTCCTACTTTTATAACACCAATTTTTTTCATCCAATCATATTGTAGATAAATAATTTCTAGATTAAAAATATAAATCTCAACTTTATAAAAATCAAGTTTATTTTGAAAACAAAAATAATAATCACTTTTGATTGGTGCAAGAAATCAATTAATTAGGCTTTAAGTGAATGCAATAGTATTTATTAATACTTAAAAATACTTATCTTTTTAAAAAATATGTATTATTAATGTCAAATTTATATAAGTTATTAGACACAATATAATATCTAAGAATTGATTTAAGTAATGTGAGAACATACTTAACTAACTACATAATACATCATTCAAGATATACAAATCTTAGGGTAAGGATTTGGATTATGATTCAATTAATGTTAATGTTGTTTATAATCTATTAATTATATTTTTTAGGTACATATTTTATTAATATTTCAATTCTTATAAATTAAAAAAATTAGTTTTATTTTTTATTTAATTAATTTTCAAATAAAAAATTTAATATTTATTATTATTTTTTTAAATATTATTTTTGTTTTTTTTATTACGGGAAAAGAATGTTTTGAAGGGATCCTGAAACCCTTTACAAAATTTCCTTAAAAGATAATAGCATTAAGCAACATGAAAAGACAAACTGCCGAAAAACCAGCACAATTATGGGCAAAAATCAGCAAAAAAGCCCAACAAAACCAGCCACATCCAACCATAACATAAAAGAGACAGAAAACAAATTATTTAATGGTTTTTAGGGCATTAGCCAAATTTCCGCTAATCCCTAGCAAATCTTTAATATTATCCCTAAGCTTAGGGATGAAGAGGCCACAGCAGGTTTTTTAATGCTTGCCCTTGTTTTTTTCGCCGCACCACTAGGAGCACTTTCCACTGTTCCTGCCTTGATATAATCCTCATCAATATCTAGATCTACGACAGGTTTGGGGGTGCTGGAACCATCAAGGAACTTGGTAATTTCCTCTAAATTCTTAGTCACGGAGGAAAGAATATCCAGAATCATTAGCAAAAAAAATTTCATAGTTGTTTTTCCTTCCTCCAGATTACCAATCTGAGCTTCCAACTTCTCCACTTTTTCCTCCATTCCTTTATTCCACTATTCTTGGTTTATTTCAGCTTTCTTCCCTTTCTCTTCCTACTGCTTATCAGTTTTTTCTAGATTCTTTATTCCTTCATAAACCCACCTATCAAAACCCATACGAGCCTCGGACTGGTTTTTGAGTTTATCCAGAATTATCCCCTCTCCAACTTTATCCTGATCTCTGCTCAAATTATCTTTGTCCTTCTCCTGCTTAGTTTCCTTGTCCTTCTCCTGCTCAATTTCCATTTCTCTTTCCTCATTAATCTTGTCCTGCTCCTCCATAGGCTGGCTGTTAACAATTCCTATGCTCACACTGTGGGTCAAACTATTTTGATCAGAGACTTCCTCAACTCCTCCTTCCTCTTCCCCCACTTCTTCTTCCTTCCAGCTCTCCTCTCGTTCAGACTCATCAGTCTCCATCTCACTTCCATCTTTTCCAATGTCCTCTGAATCAATCTCTGAATTCTTTTGATTAACCTTGTCCTCTTGAATTTTCTCCACAGTAGCTTTTTTACCTTATTTGCTATGTGTCCACTCATCCTTGCTAGGCCCGCCTTCCTCCATCTTCCTCTTTCCTTTCCCCAGTGACACTGACAATCTCTTGTTTTCCTGGATAGCCATAATCTTGCAATGCTCATAAATGAGCAAAATAAGGCCACAATGAAGCACAGGTGAAGAAGGGTTCTTGCTATGCTTATTCAGAGACCGCGATAGAGACCTAAAGAGGTAATAGGGTAGAGAAATCCTCTTCTCATGTCTAAAATGATTTAAAAGCACAAAATGGTATGCGTGGACCTTGGTAAAATGACCCTCCATAGTAATATATTCCATAATTGCATTAAGCACACAGCCCCAAATTTTCTTAATATTGGAAGCATCATAATACCCCCCCGTAGCTTTTCCTATTTTCACTCTCTCCTTCTCTTTACGCAGAAAAAGCTTAACTGCCTTATTAGAGACTTTCAGGTCTCTAAAGAAGTTAAGACCAGAGTGGGGCATACATGTAACCATCGCAATGAGATCTGCATCCAGCTTAAACCTAACACCATGAATTTTGAAGGAGTCATTTATCCAGTTTTCAGTGACTTTGGTTACCGCTAGGTTAACTCTGCCTTTGTCATAGTCGACCAGCTTTTCCATAAAATTTGTCATGAATCCTTTCTCCAACTTTGCCCAAACCTTAGGCATCTCTTATCAGGTTCCTCTCTTCTTAGATCCCCCCCCCCCCATTTTAGATTTCGATTTACAATTTCTCTTCTTCTGCAACTTCAGAGCTTTCTTCCCAATGACACTTGAATTTTTGAAAATGCATACCCATAAAGTGTGTAGACAATTAATATTCTTGATTAGGACTCTACCCTTCTGACGTGTCATCATTACCTTTCTAAATATTTGAATATTACTCATTACAACATTCATGATTAATTGTGCAATCTCTCTTTCCCCATGAATCTGTCCTTTCTAATAAGTTCTTTAATATTAAAATTCATATTAACTTCCCCATTCCATATGCATTGAGCTTCAAAATTTACGCTAAGGTTTGCTAACCCATCTACAACCCTATTTTTTTCTCTAAAGGCATGTTCTATAATAATAGATTTAAAGCTAGCAATTATTTCTCTAGCTTTTAAAAATAATATTTTCTATAGTCCATGAAGGCTCAATTTCTCCCTTAAGGCATTTAATTATGTTAAGTGAGTCTCCTTCCAACCATAGATTATCATGATTAAGATCTTTTTCAATAATCAAAGTGTTCAAAGTCGTTGATGCTTCAGCATAATGACTAGTTGATTACCCAAGGGGCCAGCAACTGCCACAAGGCAACTTCCAGCAAAATTCCTAACAATGCCCCCATAACTAGCTTTCCCTAGGTTCCCCTTAGATGCCCCATCAAAGTTGGCCTTAATCGATCCCTGAGAAGGAAATTTCCATACAAGACCATCCCTACCCTTATCCACACTGATTATGTTAATGGATAAATTTCATCTTTCATTAAAGTCTTCTTTAGCAGCTAAACCATGTTCAGTTTTTTTTAAACATTCAAAAATCCCTCTATAGATTTTATCCACCACCACTTCAGGGTTAGCACTTTTATCCCTAAAAATCTTTTTGTTACGCTCCTTCTAGATGTTCCATATTACATTAGGGAGAGTAAGTTTCCAAAGCTCAACATTCTTAGAATTAGAAGAAGGACAATACCATTGCTGCCAGAACTCTTCCAAAGAGTTCGGGAAAACCCAGCTCAACTTCCACCTACTAAAAATAATATTCCAGATTTCCTAACTGAAAATATACTGGTAGAGGATATGACAAGAAGACTCCTCCCTGCAACAAAGAGAACACCTATTAGGAAAAAAAAATCCATGCTTATGGAGATTCTCAAGAGTTAACACCTTATTTTGGATAAAAATCCAAAAGAAGATATTAATTTTGGGCGTCAACTTCTTTATCCACACTTTAGCCCACAAAGGTATCTCGTCCGTGTTGGCTGAAAATTTTGTACACTTAGGGGAAATATACAAAATTGTGGTTTCAACCACAGCACACGAGTAAAAACTCTCCTAATTAAGGGAAGGCTCCCCCTATCTAACTAAAACTGAAATAAAAACAGGATGGGACAGCAGTCTTCCTTCTTTGTTCAAGAAAGACAATATCCTTTTCTCTTCACAGAAAAGGATAGCGATTAAATATGAACAACAGTAATTACTTTCAAGTGAAATGAGAGAAAGGAAATGAAGTTTCCTGAAAGCGCAAAGACTTCCGTCACTTCCTTCGGGACGGGACAGCAATATCAAGCTCAAAGGCTTGACTATTGGAAGTCCTATCTACCCTTTGCTATACTAAAATTTACAATGAATAAAAGATAACAGCTCAAAGACTGAAATAATCTATTCTTTCAACATAAAGACAAGAAATAATGCGAGCTCAAAGACTTGCTGCTATTTCTTATCGAACAATAATTTTTCTCAAGAATGGATGCAAGCTCAAAGACTTACTGCTCCTTCTAGAGAGTTTCCTATTCTAATTAATCTTCTCTACTTGCAGCTCAAAGACTTCAAATCAGATTGGACTAAGCTCCTTTAGAAATACTTTTCATAGAAGAAATAAAAAGATTCAAACTCAAACATGTGGCTCAAAGACTCAAAACTTGAGTAATCCTTCTTTATTATTCTTCCAAAACCTTTAATTCACATTCATAAGCTCAAAGACTTCTTGCTGTAAATTTGGCAAAGTTTTTGCTTGCTTTCCCAAAAGATAAATATTACAATAGACTCCTCCAGTATTTATAGAAGAGGAGCCTTGAGAAAAAGGTGGGAGGATCCTAACTAACTTGAGAGATTCTCTCAACCACCAAGACTCGTTCAATAACTAACTGAGACTTCATTAACTAACTAAGAGTTACTCCAACTAACTAAGACTTATTCCAACTACAGTCCTAATCGGACACAACTTGTAGTTGTCTTACATGTAATTACAAAAGTGCAAGTAATGTGTAACTTGCATTTTACAAAAAATATTTTTACATGTAACTTGTCAAAACAAAATTGCAAATGCATAACTAAAACTATTCCATGTGTCTAAAGACACAACTCTGACTGCATCATCCTTTGTCTGTGATGATCTTCATGTCGCTTCAGGATGCTAGAACTTGAAGTATTCTAGATTGGTAAAGACATCTTGAACCGGAACGGGAACTTGCATCCTTGTCTTCTTGCTTGGGGTAGTACTAGCTCTTCAAGAGGGAACGGGCTGCCTTCCTCTTGTCATGTCATGACCATCTTTGTCTTGAAAGCATTCTATGCTCTCAACCATGAATTGTTGTTGTATCTCTTCTTTGTATCATCCTTCATTCTTGAAATCTTCTTGCAAAATAAGGCCCATGCCTTAATCCATTGATTTGGTAGATCGTGTGTGCAAACCGGACTGACAAGGGAAGAGAGAAATTGATGCAAAAATGGGCTCACAAGTGAATTTCGGGTTTTGGAAGTTGCATTACATGTGTGGGATAAACAAAAGAATTAACTTGCAAGTGTGGGAACAAACATGCAACTTCATATGTGTAATGGGTAACTACAAGTTTGCACTTGTAATTGGACCTTCAAAACTCATTTTCAAGTGTTTTTTGAGTGCATTTTGGACCAATTTCGGGTTCTGGATGGCTGACTGCAGGTAGACTTTAAATGGGGAAAATGAATAAAAGTGTGAAATGAGTGGATGAAATGGTATGTACGGATGAGGGAATTGGAAGCGGATAGGTAAAAATGAATTTCAAGAAGATCACTTGGAACTTTGCCAATGCAAAAATGGGAAGAACTTTCAACTTGCAACCCGGATTTCAAAAAAAAAAAGATGGTTAAATCTTTTATCCGTAAGGGAAGAACAATGATTTTCATCCAACTTGTAATCGAAATTTAAAATCCCGAATACAAGTAAAGAGGGAAAATGGGGAAGAACAACGCAATTCTAAAATTGCTTTACAAAAGGGAAAATCTCTCTCACAAAATCTGATTTTTGGGGAAGAACCAACCATTTACAAATTTACAACTAGAAAGAAAAAAAAAAAAAAAAAAACAAGAAGAAAATAAATCTTACCTTGCTCCAATGTGAAAATGCCTCTCCAAAAGATAATCAATCTTTGAAATAAAGAAGAATATCTCTTAAAAAGAAATTAACCGTATTCCAAAACCCTAGCCACGTTTTTAAAAAAAATGGCAAAAACTGAAAAACGTGGCAGCAAATGCATGAGAAATGGCATGGAAAATGGCCAAAACTCTTTCTAACCTCAATACCTTAGCATACCAAGTCAAAACGATTCATAACATTGCTGATTCGTGGCATTTTTAATGAAGAAAAACATGGTTTTTTGGCAAAAACGTGTTTGCTGTTATAAAGCTAAAAACCAGCAATCTTAACCTCCATGTGGCATGAAAGGTGTTTAAAAATGCATAAAAATAGGGAGGAATCCATAAAGCCTTCTATCTCCCAAAAAATCTCCACAAAAATTTGCTAAAAATCTTCAAAAAACATGTTTTTCCTTGCAATTCGGATTTTTTGGAACAAATAGCAAGTTTAAAATGTATGAAACAATGAAAATCGGGTTTTTTGGAGGATATGACAAGTTTAAAATTTCACTTTTTCAACATGTTAGGCAAAATCGGGATTTTTTGGCCAAATAGCAAGTTTAAAATGTCAAAAATGCACTTTATGAGCAAAATCGGGTTTTTTGGACCAAAGTGCAAGTTTTAAATTGTCACTTTTTCACTTACAAGGCAAAATCGGGTTTTTTGGAGCAAACTACAAGTTTTAAATACTTGTAAATGGGAAATAAAATCCCTACAACAAGTTATACTTGCTTGCACATATGTAATGGGGATTTAAAATCCCTATTACATGCAAAAACCATTAAAGTAGGGGTTTTTTGACCAAACTGCAAGTTTACTTGCACATATGTAATGGGGATTTAAAATCCCTATTACATGTGAAAACCATTAAAGTAGGGGTTTTTTGACCAAACTGCAAGTTTACTTGCAGTTGAGCCAAAAAATCCCTATTTTAACTAAAAATGACCAAAAAACAATAAAAAGATAAAAACAACAAAGGGGAAATTTGAAACAAATTACAAGTAACATCTTTTAAATAAAAGTGCACATGTAATAAGTCAAAAATTCCCCTACAAAGACCAAAACAATGAATATCATTAAAACTTGCAGTTTGAAGAAAATTCTCCACCTGCAGTCGAGATTTTAAAACCCGAAATTGAAGGAAAGACATAGCAAACGAACCCAGAATTTGACGAAATTCGAAACGTAGTTTGAGGATGGATTGAGGATTAAGCCAGTCCAAGGATTAGTCGAAATTCTGCCTCGGGAAGCGTGCCATAGAGTAAAATTTTTCATTTTTTCACAAAAATTTCATGTAATGGTCCTTCATTTTTGAAAACAAAAATGAGGACAACAGTCCGGAACTTTGTTGTGGATAGACATTGCTGAAGACACAAAATATTTCCCATCCGAAGTTTCCCTCCAAATCAAACAATCCTCAACGTTGTCCATAAAAAATGTTAGAAGAAAGCAGAATCTCTAGAACTTTTAATCCCGGACAAAGCTGGCTGAACTCAATCCACTTCCCATTTCTCCAGTAGTCTCTAACAAAGACTCCATACCTACTTTTGAACTAGTCTTTCCATTCCTTAAGGATAGGAATTTCCTCCAGCAGTTTATCCATAAGCCATCTGTCCTCCCAAAATCTAATCATTCTCCCATTCCCCAATTTCCACATTCTTCCAGTTGCTACCCAATCTTTAGTCATTTGAACTGCATTCCAAATTGCAGATCCTTCAACAAAAAAAGCATTTTCCATAAATTCTTCCTCAGATGGTTGCATGTAAAGGTATTATTTTTTCCAAATTAAATTTCATTCTCTTTCCTCCCCTTTCATTCTCCAAATTTGTTTAGCTAACAAGGCATTATTCATAGTTATGATATTCCTTAGTCTCAAACCCCCATATGCCTTAGGAGTACAAATATTATTCCAAGCAATAAGGGGGATTCTATTTTTATCTTCCACTCCCGACCAGAAGGATTTTTTTTTAATTCTTTCAATTGCCTTCACAAACTTTCTGGGGGTTTTAAACAAACTGAGGGCATAGATAGGCAAATTTTGAAGGGTAGCTTTAAGCAACATCACCTTACCCACTTGGCTAAGGAGGGCTCCTTTCCACCCAGCCAACTTGGTATTGAATCTATCAACCAGCTTCATCTAGAAATTCTTCGAAGGCTTCAAGCATAGAGGGAGACCCAAATAGGTTGAGGGAAACTCAACAATTTTGCATCCAAGGATTCTTTCTATCCTTCTTTGTCTATCCTCAGGGGTATTGATAAAGAGCAAAGAACTCTTATCCAAATTTATTTTTTGACCAGAAGCAGTTTCATAGGAATCCATAACACTCTCCATGTTTCTCGCTTCCCTAATGGTTGCTTCTCCCATTGTGATTGAATCATCAACAAATTGTTTATGAGTACAGGTTATGTTGGAAGATGAAGGTTTAAGGCCTTTGAGTTTCCCTTCTTCCACATTTCTCATAATAAATCTACCCAAACTTTCAGCCAAAATAGTAAACAAGATAGGAGAGATGGGATCCCCCTGTCTTAGGCCTCTAGTGCTTTTGAAGAAACTGGAAGGGGATCCATTAATAATAACTATAGAGGTAGAAGTTCCAATCAACTAAGAACAAAGTTGAATCACCTTTTCCCCAAACCCAAAAGCTTTCATAATTCTGAAAAGGAATTGCTAGTTCACTCTGTCATGTGCCTTAGACATATCTAGCTTAAGAGAAAAGCCCTATTTTTTAGCAGCAGTTAAAGAATGAATGTTCTCATGAACAGAAATAATAGAATCCAGAATCTGTCTACCAGAGACAAAACCATTCTATTGGGCCAAAATAATGCGGGGAAGAATATCCAGCATTCTAGAAGTAAGAACCTTAGATATAATCTTGTAAACAAAATTACAAAGGTTGATAGGTATGAACTTATTAGGTGAATCAGCTCTAGAGATCTTAGGAATAAGAATGATAAAGGTAGCATTGAGTTCTTTTAGAAGCCTCCTTGAACCAAATAATTATTTAACTCCATTACAAATATCACTCTCCACAATATGCCAAAAGTTCTGGAAAAAGAACATGGGGAATCCGTCTGGACCAAGAGACTTATCTCCATGAAAAGAAAACACTGCCTTTTTGATTTCCTAATTCGAAGGGATCCAAGATAGATTTTTGTTGTCATCCTCATTTAAAATAGGAGGGATAGCTTGAGCAAGAAGGTCTTGATTTCTGATATCCAGTACATCCACCCCTCCCAATAGATTGCTAAAAAAATTCATAGCTTACTTTCTTATTTCAATTTCATCTGATAAAATCCCCCAATTGTAGGATAATCTAAAAATCCTGTTGGCCGTCCTATGCTTAAGAGCAGTCAAGTGAAAAAACTGGGTGTTTTTGTCACCTTTCTTCAAATACAATGCTCTTGATCTTTGTCTCCAAAAGGTTTCTTCATTAGAGATAATTTCATGGTATTTAGACAGCAACCCATTTTCAACATTTCTCAAATCCTTAGAAAGCCCTTCCTCTTGGATTTTCTCTTGAACATCTTTTATATCAGTCTAAATTTGAGCTTTACTTTTAAAGATATCTCCAAAAGTTTCTTTGTTCCAAATCTTGACTTTAGCTTTTATAATGTTAAGCTTTTTGGCAACTCTGAATAAGGTCATTCCCTCAATCTCTGAATTCCACCATTCAGCAACACATACTTCCAGCAACGGGTGGGATAACCATGCTTTTTCAAATCTAAAAGGAAAATTTCGCTTAGCAGAAGTTGAATTGGCAGTGAAAGAAATAGGGTAATGATCAGATCCAATCTTAATGATTGACGCCAAAGAACAATTATACTTAGAAATCCAATCAGGAGAAATAAGGGATCTATCCAACCTTACTTGAATAAGATCATAATTAGTTCTTTGATTGGTCCAAGTGTAATTTATCCCTTGGATATCCACATCCATCAAAGCTTGATCATTAATAAAATCCATAAGATCTTGTCTACTCTCCAGTTGCAAAGGGAGGTCTCCCATCTTTTCATCCTCTTTTAAAGGAGTATTGAAATCTCCCATGATCATCCATCTTTTGTTAGCAAAACTTAATCTGTCTTCAACCAGGCTCCTCTAGGATTTAGTTCTTTCAGCTTTAAAATTAGGCGCATGGACATTAGTGATAACCCATTCAAAGTTATCCTTAATATGCTCAAGCAAGAATGAGGTCCTATTGACCCTTGAAGCAATTTCCTTACCTATAATAGTATTCTGATTCCAAAAGATAGTTGTACCTCCTGAGGCACCCTCTGAACTGGTTCTTATTACCACATTACTTTTGAATATTCTAATCCTTTCTACTTTATCCTTACACATCTTATTTTCCTAAATAAGTACTACATCCGGTTTATGATCTCTAATTATATTACGCAACACATCTTTCTTATGGGGGGCATTCAACCCTCTAATATTCCATGAGATTATCTTCATACTTTAACCAGGGATAAGGCTGACTCAATGGAGCTCTGTGTTCCATCAGCACGGTTCTTCCTGCTTTCTTGTTCCCTCTGATTCTTTAAGGAAGGTCTCCCCTGCTTTTTGCTCTGACTTCCAACATTTGCCCCTTTCTTATTCTTGCTTCTAGTTGAGATACCTACATTGGGTCCTCCATTATTTGACTTGCCTTCTTTGGTACTGAAAATCCTAAGATTTCCCTCAAGAACCATCATTTCCAAACTTTTAGGAGGAGTTTTACATTGGGAATTCAGGATCATATTTTCAGTTTGCTTCGGACTTCCATTGGTTAATAACAACAAAGGCTCAGTATCTGAGATATTATAGTCCTATGCTTCATTAAAGTCTTCATCATTTTCTTTATTATTAGATGAAGTCGAAGCATCATCATAGGAACTCTCATCAACTTTACCATGGATGATAGGACCAACCTTCCGATCCTCTAATTCAGATTTTTGAACATTTTCTTCTTTCCCATGCTCTTCCTCCTTGTTGCTTTCTTTATAATTGCTAGAACAGTCACAAACAGATTTTTCAATGTTACTATTCACACCCTTCTTTTCCTCATTTTCCATCTCGCTCACTTCCTTCTCAGGGACAACCTCTAAAGGTAGTTCATCATTCTTCCCTTTCGTTTGCCATTTCTGTTTCAAGTTGCTATCATTTTTACTAATCTTACTCTTCTTAAGCAGGCAAGATTTCGCCCAATGACCTGACTTCTTACAATGAAAATAAACAAATGGGAGAGATTCATATTCAATCACTTGGGTCCATTTCGCCAATTTAGACAGGATCTCAATAGATTGAGGCATATCCGTCATTTGATTAACATTCACACAAATACGAGCAAAAACCAACCTTGATTTAGCTGTTGTCATTGGGTCGATTGAAAGAAGTTCACCAAATGATCCCGCAATCCCTTTAAATACTTCCTCATTCCAAAATTCCAATGGAATGCCAGGGAGACGCGTCCACACAGGCGCCGATACAAAAAAGGACTCATCCAGTGGGAGGTTAGGAGCCCATTTCTGTAAAGCCAAGGTTGACTTGTCGAACATTCATGGCCCTTCACAAAGCGCTTTATTCGTATCTTCTTCATTATTAAAGGCAAAGGAAAAAAAACCCCTAGGCAAAGCCGCCACATCCACTTGACCTTTAAGAATCCATTTCCTCCTTATGAAATTCCTTACAACATCAATGTTAGGTTTAAAACCAGCAAATCTTCCCAATAAGGTCATAGCTAAGCCAGACACAGTGAAATCAACCAGCTTATCCAGAACAGAAATAGGAAAAACCCTTGTTGTCGGATCAGAGATATTTTTAACTTTCAGAAGACTAGATTTCACCAGAGGCCTGACTCCAAAAAGAGCAGACCATTTGTTTTCTTTACCTCTATCATGTGGGTCCCTAGTTTCATAATCTTTATCTTCCACCAATTTAACTATTGTCTTGTCCCCCTCAGTACCCTGAGAAGCCTTGGGACCAGCATGATTACCAGCTCCACCCACAGAAAGACTCCCATCCCCATGAATTACACCATCCCCAGATTTGAAATTTGAATTTCTCGCTCACCGCTCTGCTTGCCACTCCTCTCCACCCATAATGATAAAATATTATTTTTGTTAATATTTTTATTTTCATATATTTTGACTTTGCATATAGTTTATTCTATTTTAATTTTTAATTAAGATTTAATTTTTAAATTTATTTTTAATTATTTATGTCTTTTTATGAAATGACAAATAATGATTAAAATTTATTAGAATAATTTATTTATAATTATTTATCTTTTTTAAGTTTCAATTTGTTGTATAACAGTTATTTTGAATTTTTATTTTAATTTATATAATACATTTAATTTTGTTGGCAATTGACACTCAATTGGTTGGTTTCACTATGTTGTCATTGATGGCACAATGGTATTTTGTTTTAGCTTCATGTTTTGGTTCAGTTGTGTACCGGAAGACACTTCACAAACACTACATCGGCATCGGCAGTGGCAAGACAGAAGGATTTCTTTTGTTACTGGCAATGCAGGCCAATATGGTTTAGAATATGGTTATTGGTATTGGAGGTTGACATCTCTTGGATCCAACATCGGCAATTATTTTTGATATTCATGCATTTATGCTATCTACCCGACATGTAATTTGATATTGTAATAATCCTTATAAGCCAACATAATGTAGTACTCCTGCCCTAATCAGATTTTTAAATTTGGTTTGACCTTGGTTGACTTTTTAAGTGGCATTCTTGAATGGTGATTTACCAAGTTGTAATGTTAAAGTCAGGTATTATGATTATTGTGTGTACCTGTAAATGTTGATTTCACATTAATTATTATGTATGATTAGTCATTCTTTTGATTCGTGTTATTAACCTTAGGCTAACACTTTCATTCATTATATATGTATGCATATGTGATTCATTGTGCAGGAGATTGCAGGTGCAGTACTGCATAGGTACAAAGTTTGTCTCCACCTAGCTTCACAGGTTTGAGTGTACCTCATTGGTCCTAAGGAATTGGCTTAGGTAGTCATAAGACCCTCATTCTACCCTAGTCATGCTCAAGTGAGCATCGTCAGTCGTCTATCAGTTTTCCCTTTGGTTGGGTATGCGGGTCATGTATTTGTTTGGCTTTCTTGGGTTGCGTGTTGTGCGTATGGTAAAATTGAGTAATTAATCCTAAGTATTTAGTTAGATTGAATGTGTTTTTATGTATTAGTAAATTAAGGGACTAAATTAAATAGGACCCCTTTGTGTGATTAATCATTAATTAGAATTGCTCAATTCATGTTTGTAGCAAGTTCAATTAAATGGTTATTTTTAATGATGAATTAATTAAGTTTATGCATTTTGAAAGGAAAGGTCAAATAGTATTTGAAAATAGAAATATTTTACCCTCCTTGGTATTTTGAAATAGAAATGTTAGTTTTAATTCTATTAATAAAATCTATTTTGGAAGAAAAGTTATTTGTGCATATTAAATTTATTGGGAAATGATTTTTATTTGGTTGAAAAATATTTTAAACCTAAAAATGGACTTTTGGTCAAAAATATTCCCTTTTAACCTAGGTTTGGAAAATATTTTGGAGAGTTATTTTTGGAATGGAAATTTTTGGGCATTTGTGGGAGAAGGAATTTCTTGAGCTTGCAGGTTGAGCTCTTCATGAAATCATTCTCCAGGATTGTTGATAGAGGTTGGATTCTTATTTACCTCCTTGGTTTTTGCTTAAAGAGACTGTCTTGATTTGGAAGAAACCTGAGTGTGTGTGCTAAAAAATCTTTCAGATTTTTGGAATAAGGAAGAGTAGTAGTTAAATCTCAAATTTGAAACCTCCTTATTTTCTTTCTCTACCTCTAGATCAATTCTTGTTTGTGCAAATTGATTTTTATACTAAAAATGGGGGTGTAGGTTTTGATTAATAAATTTCCTTTTGAATCTCTTATTTTGGCTCATGAATTGTGAAATTAGTTTGTGTTTGGCAAATTAGTTGGATGATTATGAGTAAATTGATTTCCATTTGCCCAATATGAAATTTTGTTGGAGAATTCTTCCCAGTTTAAACTTTTTGGGACTAGTTATTCCAAAATTATAATGATATTGAAAATCTCTGCTTATCTGGAAATTTAAATTTATTTCCTTTGTCTCTGTCTGAGACTATGCGGATTGGAGGGCTTTTCTTTTAATAAGAAATTTTTTTTTAAAATAAAAAATAAACTATATGTTAACCCACGTGGCAGGGTATACCCACCACGTGGGCTGGTAGCTGCTGCTACCGTACTACCGACAGGGAGCCGCCCCCTGCTAATCCCTCTTGCGGTGTTAACAAAATATTTTTATATATATTTTAATTTTAATTAAAATATATTTAAATTGAGACTTAGATTGTATAAGTTTATATATAGCTCCTTGAAAATAAATAACATTTGTGTTTTGGTAATTTTGGAGAGTAAAATTAATTTAGGTTATTTAGTAAATTTCAGGGCAACGAAATGGTATATTTATACTATTCGGAAAACCTTAGAAAGGAAATAATATAGTATATGAAATTGGAAAAAGAAATGTTATATTTATTGTTAAGTTTTGGAAATTAAACAATATATGTCCAAGGGGTTGAGCTTAGTTGGTTAAAGCATTAAGTTCTCAATGTGGAGACCCAAGTTCAACTCCCATGAGGGACACCTTTGTGTAGAATTCTAAGTTGTGACTCTTGGTCTTCCATTGGTTGCATTTGTCACATTGTTTAAAGTGGATTTCTAAGTTGTGACCCTTGGTCTTCCAATTGTTGTTTCTAGTTGGTGCTTGAAAGGAGCTAGTATTTGTAATAAGTTTGCTCGAAAGGAGCTGGTATTTGTAATAAGTTTCTAACGTGGATGCTCGAATGAGCAAAAAATGAGCTTTGTGATTCTATGATACTTAATGCAAAAATTAAACAAAATATTAGTTGAATATTTCTGAGAGTTAATAATATGTTAAATTGGGGAATTTTGAAGAGAGATAGATAGAGTTAGAGAATTGTTGACATTTTCTCCTTATAAGAAATGGATATTAGATGAGAAAATACATCTAACAATGTTTTTTGTTTGTTTTTTATGTATTGGATCATAGGCATGATCATACGATTGCAATTTTGGTATTGAAATTGTTATGTAACGGTGATTTTGTCTAAATCTGTATTTGGAAGTTTGAATCAATTAGAAAACTTGATCGATCTGTATTTGAAACAATATGGAAAAAGATTGTCATTTTAGATATATGTCAATACGTGTTTAGTTTTTTGTATTTGCATTTGATTAAGAAATGGCAAGCCCTTGATTGTGATTATTGGATATTGTCATATGGTTATTTTGTAACTACTTATGTCCTTGATCTCGAGTATTGATTGTTTTCATGTGATGGTTTTGTACCTGGTCATGTCCTTGATTGAAGTGTTGGATGTTGTTAAGTGGTTGATTGTAGCTGGTCATGTCTCTAGTCAGAGAACCGTCAGTCAGTGCACCTCGTATGAGGTCTTGTTTGGCCAAGTGGGTATTCCTACCATATCAAACTCTGTATGTTTGTCTGGTGTATACCTTGGTTTATGGAGTTTTATTTTATTATGGTCTAGTGTCATATGGGAGAGTGGCTTTCGAGTGGGGGCCACACCCAAAATGGTTGCAGGGTAACCGATCGAAAGTGTGTCTAAATAAGTGATAACTTAATAGTTTATTTAAGAGTTTAATGGATGAAAATACTAAGTAAAATAATTGTGCCTCACACATGGGATGAGGGATAGTACAGACTCGGCATGTAGTGAGAAGGCCTGAAATGGCAAACCAACAACCTTGTCTTCACAAAAGGATGTGTTGGGTCCACATGAGACTTGGATGGGCCGGAGGTTCGGGAAAGGTTGCCAGGGTATCCTAGTAGAGGGTGTTGGGACCTATGGAGGCCAGCCAGGGTAACCATACCAAGTTATGTGATGACACTTGTCCCTTATGTTCACTAGTGTGTAGTTTGTGTTGTCTGTGAGGAGTACTATTGTAGAGTCATATCTAGTTGTTTATGCCTTGAGAGTACCTGATATTCATTTTAGACCATAGGTTGTTTATGATGGGTTGAGAGGATTTAGTTTCGCGGATGCTCCAGTTGGTCTTTTGTAATTGCTTCTTATCATGTTCAGTTGGATCGTTTTCCTTTCTTTGGGATCATTCATGTATCTATTGGATCGATGTGGTCGTATGTATTATTGGTTTATGTACGCCTTGATAGCAGGATGTAAATGATGTGAACCTTATGTATTCTTCTCCCTATTATTTATCAGAGAGGTCTTGTAGTTGAGCAAACCCGGAGATGTAGCCCATTAGGGGTGAACTCTAATATCATTTCGGTGTTATGTGGTGTTTGTGTTCTTTTGTTCCTTTTTATTTGGCATGTATGGATGGCATTATGGTTAAAATGTATAATGCGGATTGGATGATGTTAATATTAAATGCATGTATGTAGTTATCTTATTAAATGCAGTAATATGGATCATGAAGAATGTAGATTTGGATAATGGAAAGAATTCATTAGCTTTTAATACAATTAAAGTATGCATGGAAATTAGATGCATGGCATATGTTTTAATGTAAGATTGGACGTAATGTATGGTTATATTGTAATGGATGATCTTCTCATGTTATCTATAATTTTAACGTACCAAACGAATTTATCCTTTGTTTAAGTTTTATCATGTCATTAAGTTAATCAACTTAATTGGATTAATTAGTGTGAGTTGAGTTAAGTGTTGAATCAAGTAATCACATTGGGAAACTCTTTAGATGCTATTTAAGTCTTTTGTTGTGTAACCTGAACTTAATGATAATTCAATGTATCATTGTTTTGTTTTAACCTTTAAAAAAACAATATTTGCCCTCTATTCTGGTGTAATAGCTTTATCCCTTCGGGGTTTCCTTGCGGGGCATTACATTTGGTATCAGAGCCAAGTTGCAAACACTGGGATCTCTGGTGTCGCTTATGCCCTTAGTTAGTGTGAGGTATAAAGGCCTTATGTTGTATGCTTGTCCTCCTATTGTATGTGTGTGATTGAGGCATAGGATCTTGAAGATCTTAAGGACTCGTGTTCACACCTTGCTTTCACCTTCTTGATGTTTGTGCTTTTGAGTGATTATATGTGCTTTGTTTGCCTAATTGATATCTTGGTCTATGATTACTCTTATTCAAAGAGAGAGTCATATGTACCTCCCTTATTGATTATTGTACTCTTTAGACTAATCCTTTGGGTTGGTCAGTGCTTGTCTTGAATCTGAAAGTATGAAATGTGCTTGTATTATGATTATGATCTAGCTTGGTGTTGATAATTTGAAGGACTGGTATGGTAGATGTTTAATGCTTATTATGTAGTGAATTGAATGTTTATCATCTGTCCTCCTCTTTCTCTCTAGAAATTAAAATTTGTGTTATATGTGTAATTATCACTTATGTAAGTTTTCTCATTGCAAGAGAAAGGTTGTGACTTCTTGAACCCTTGTGTGAGCCTAATTATTCTTTTGTGTATCTAGATAATAAGAGGGCTATGGGTTTAAAAGATCATGATGGATATTGGGAGGAAATTGTATGTTTTCATAAAGAATTCTCCATGTGTGTTGTAGGAGTAACATAACGGAAATTCTATCTTAGGTAATGTGCAATTATGTGCGAATGGCGGATATGTGAAATTGTCTTGTTTATAGAAAGATGTGTAAAAAGGAAACATGTTATAGTGCCTAAGAGTGCGTTAATGTATTTCAAGAAATATTTCTTTATGTATTTCATAATACTAATTCAATTGAGGACCTATCTTAACAATGCTACATTGAACTTGCTTTTGGATATATATAGTTGACTTAGCATGAATAGAAAGTGCAAATGGAAAGCTTGTTTGATGTGCATGCATTAATATGTATTATTTAGTTTATAGCTCCTCTATTACCTTCTTATCGTACTTTGATTCTTGATGAAAGGTTGCAAATTATGATATATTTTGTACCAATTAGGAGTAGCGAGTGTTCGCAAGAGGTCTTGCATGAATGAAAAGATTGTCTGTCTTAATTTATGTTGTTTGGAAAACTAGGATATTTTGTTGCAACCATAATATTTGGAAATGTCATGTTAGGCATATTGACATTCTTTTGAAATGGCAGTGAAATGAAAACCATACGATTAAGATGATAAGCATTTCTAGTGAGAAATTTCAGCATGGATGTATGGTCTTGTTGATTGTGTGCTTATACATGAAATGGGTTGACTATCAAACTCTCTTTTCCCTTCTCTTTACCTGATTATAAGATTTTTTTTGAAATGCTACTAGAGAGTGCATTGTTTTAAATAGAATGTATATAAAGCATATGAAATTGTAATTTTGCATTTTGGATTCATATTGAGAGATGGAAGTCTTACACTTTGGAAAGAAATTTGCATGGTTAGTGATGTGAATATGAATGCTGAGTGGAATTAATGAAAGATATAGGAATGAGGTAACTTCCTTATGTAATTTTGAATTGTAAATAATTTCAGTACTTGTACCTAGAATAAATTCTATTCAGTTATTCATGTGGGAAGCATAATTAAAACCTTCCTTGAGTAGATGATAGTGTACTAAAAAGTACTCCCCATAAATGTGATTGAACCAGTGTTGGTGCTTTCGTTGTGTATTGTTAGAAACCAGTGCTTGCTATATGTGCCCATGGGATGGTGAAGTAATCAACCATGGAGGATATGTTTACTTATGAGTATGGGAAACCATACTGTTTATGTGATGTGGCTTAATTGTTACCCTACTGAGTACCAAACCGTGGGTTGTTGGCAATTCAATATGTTAAGGGGTAGTATTAGAAGTCAGTGTTCCTTGAATAGTATGGATTGGCGTACGAGTAATGTTGACATGAAGCGACTTTAGCTTCTCTATTTCGAGGAAAAACATAGTTATATAATGAAACTATATTTAAGGTGTACTCAATACTTTCCCTTGTTGATGAACCAATTTATAAGGTTTATGTGTGCCAGCCTATTCATCTCTCTTGTTTGAGCATATTGATGGTAGTTCTTGAGCATAGTGATGGTGTATCTTGGAGGATCTTTTGCCTTGTCTTCATGAAAGGTAGGTTATTTCCACATGAGTTGTCGGTTGGTAGGCATTGGTAGACATGTGGGAGGGGACCTTAGCCATGTATACCTCTGGCTTACAGTGAGTATCCTGAGAGGTACATCGCTATGCAGGGTGTGACCTGCGCGTGTCTTTTTCTGTGAGGTACACTACCATGCGGGATATGTCCATTGCATGCCTTTTCCGCTAGTAGTATTTCCATGCCATGTGGAGACACGATGCGGGATGCAGTAGGAATTACCATGTGGCCTACCAGCTTATTTAGGGTAGAGCCATGCCGCGTGACGATGTGATGCAGGGTGATGTCAAGGTGCACACCACCATGCCATGTGGGTAATGTGACTATGTCACACCACATGATGAGCTACTGTGATAGCTAGATGATTGTTTCCTCCTTCCTCATTGGTGGCTAGATGCTAGTCACATAGTGATGTTATGTGCAATTATGATATTCTTATTTATTTCTTTGTGGACCAGCAATTTATTCTATTTTGACTTTGAAGGTTTAGCCATGATCTTGCGATCTATTACTTACTTGATTTGGTGTTGCAATTCCAGAATTTTCTTGCCTTACTATTGGAAATGATGATTTATTATCTTTATCATATATATTTTGGTGGCTAAACTAGTTTATCCTTATCGTTTTCATATGCTGGTCTTGTGTTGAAATGTGAATTCCTCTCCAAGGATGTATGAGATGGTCTTGGTTAAGTGTATACGAGGAAGGGGGTATGTGAGGCTGTGAGGCGGCTAGGATCCACTACCTACCTATGTGTGGTAACTATCTCTTGGAGGCTAACCACCTTACTCAATAAGGGATGTTCACGAGGCTATTGTATGGAAGGTAGCACTGTTATGGTGTGCCTTAGCACCATCAAGCCCTTGAGTGAGATGTTGGATATTTATGATTATGATTATTTTGTTCTGAGATCAGGCATAGAGATGTTGATCATACATGTTATCTATGACCAAGAATTAGACATGCTCACATGTGGCCTTTTGAGTTGTACATTCCAGTTATGTGGATGGATATTATGTGGAATCTTGGAGAAAAATGTGTTATGTTGTCACTATGTTATGGGGTATAGTCTTTGGAAAGGTTTTTATATGCCTAGAAAGTGTAAGCAATTGTGTTCTATATGTTGCTCTTATTTCATGAAAGTTAACTTGGTTGTAGAATTTGAAATTTGAAGCTAGTTCTATGCAATAATATTTTATGAAGAGGATGGATTAGTAAAGAAATTGATCATGATAGTATGTTTTCTTGTTGTATTTGGTAGATGAGTATGGTAATTATTGTTTACCTCTTTTAATGCTTTAATTTGGTGAGATGAAAGGAAGAAAATTCTTGTTTCACTACTATGATTATAGATAGTTCCTTGAATGTTATAAGAAATGTAGGAATTTGGATGTATTTTACCATTGGATAATGGCATTCGTAAAGGATTTAGCAATAATGTTTCATTTATTTGTGAAAGGATGCATATGTGCAATTTGATATTTGTTAAATGAGTTTCAGGGCTTATGTGTGTTGCATGTCTCCTTCTAGCCTTGCGACTTCCACAAGTAAGTCGAAACCTAGGGGGGAGGATGTAGTACCCCTGCCCTAATCAGATTTTTAAATCCGGTTTGACCTTGGTTGACTTTTTAAGTGGCATTCTTGAATGGTTGATTTACCAGGTTGTAATGTTAAAGTCAGGTATTATGATTATTGTGTGTACCTATAAATGTTGATTTCGCATTGATTATTATGTATGATTAGTCATTCTTTTGATTCATGTTATTAACCTCGAGCTAACACTTTCATTCATTATATATGTATGCATATGTGATTCATTCTACAGTAGATTGTAGGTGTAGTACTGCATAGGTACGAGGTTCATCTCCACCTAGCTTCACAGGTTTGAGTGTACCTCATTGGTCCTAAGAAATTGGCTTAGGTAGTCATAAGACCCTCATTCTACCCTAGTCGTACTCAAGTGAGCATCGTCAATCATCCGTCAATTTTCCCTTTGGTTGGGTATGCGGGTCATGTATTTGTTTGGCTTTCTTGGGTTGCGTGTTGTGTGTGTAGTAAAATTGAGTAATTAATCCTAAGTATTTAATTAGATTGAATGTGTTTTTATGCATTAGTAAATTAAGGGACTAAATTAAATAGGACCCCTTTGTGTGATTAATCATTAATTAGAATTGCTCAATTCATGTTTGTAGCAAGTTCAATTAAATTGTTATTTTTAATGATGAATTAATTAAGTTTATGCATTTTGAAAGGTCAAATAGTATTTGAAAATAGAAATATTTTACCCTCCTTGGCATTTTGAAATAGAAATGTTACTTTTAACTCTATTAAGAAAATCTATTTTGGAACAAAAGCTATTTGTGCATATTAAATTTATTGGGAAATGATTTTTATTTGGTTGAAAAATATTTTAAACCTAAAAATGGACTTTTGGTCAAAAATATTCCCTTTTAACCTAGGTTTGGAAAATATTTTGGAGAGTTATTTTTGGAATGGAATTTTTTGGGCATTTGTGGGAGAAGGAAGTTCTTGAACTTGTAGGTTGAGCTCTTCATGGAATCATTCTCCAGGATTGCAGATATAGGTTGGATTCTTATTTACCTCCTTGGTTTTTGCTTAAAGAGATTGTCTTGATTTGGAAGAAACCTGAGTGTGTGTGTTGAAAACTCTTTCATATTTGTGGAATAAGGAAGAGTAGTAGTTAAATCTCAAATTTGAAACCTCCTTGTTTTCTTTCTCTACCTCCAGATCAATTCTTGTTTGTGCAAATTGATTTTTATACTGAAAATGGGGGTGTAGGTTTTGATTAAGAAATTTTCTTTTGAATCTCTTATTTTGGCTCATGAATTGTGAAATTAGTTTGTGTTTGGAAAATTAGTTGGATGATTGTGAGTAAATTGATTTCCATTTGCCCAATATGAAATTTTGTTGGAGAATTCTTCCCAGTTTTAACTTTCTGGGACTAGTTATTCCAAAATTATAATGATAATGAAAATCTCTACTTATCTGGAAATTTAAAATTATTTCCTTTGTCTCAGTCTAAGACTATACGGATTGGAGGGGTTTTCTTTTAATAAGAAAATTTAAAAAAAATAAAAAATAAACTATATGTTAACCCAAGTGGAAGGGTATACCCACCACGTGGGTTGGTAGTTGTTGCTACCGCACTACTGGATAGTGCCTGCTACCGTATGGTACCAGCACTACTGGTGATAGTGACTGCTATCGTAAGGTAGCAGTACTACCAGGTAGTGCCTTACGGTAGCAGCACTACCGGTGGGCAGTGCCTGCTACCGGTCGGTAGCAGTACTACCGACAGGGAGCTACCCCCCGCTAATCCCTCTTGCGGTGTTAACAAAATATTTTTATATATATTTCAATTTTAATTAAAATATATTTAAATTGAGACTTAAATTGTATAAGTTTATATATAACTCGTTGAAAATAAATAACATTTGGTTTTTGGTAATTTTGGAGATTAAAATTAATTTACGTTATTTAGTAAATTTCAGAGCAACGAAATGGTATATTTATACTATTCGGAAAACCTTAGAAAGGAAATAATATAGTATATGAAATTGGAAAAAGAAATGTTATATTTATTGTTAAGTTTTGGAAATTAAACAATATATTAGTTGAATATTTTTGAGAGTTAATAGTATGTTAAATTGGAGAATTTTGAAGAGAGATAGATAGAGTTAGAGAATTGATGACATTTTCTCCTTATAAGAAATGGATATTAGATGAGAAAATACATCCAATAATGTTTTTTTTTTATGTATTGGATCTTAGGCACGATCATACGATTGCAATTTTGGTATTGAAATTGTTATGTAACGATGATTTTGTCTAAATTTGTATTTGGAAATTTGGATCAATTAGAAAACTTGATCGATCTGTATTTGAAACAATATGGAAAAAGATTGTCATTTCAGATATATGTCAATGCGTGTTTAGTTTTCTTTATTCGCATTTGATTAAGAAATGGAAAGCCCTTGATTGTGATTATTGGATATTGTCATATGGTTATTTTGTAACTACTTATGTCCTTGATCTCGAGTATTGATTGTTTTCATGTGATGGTTTTGTACCTGGTCATGTCCTTGATTGAAGTGTTGGATGTTGTTAAGTGGTTGATTGTAGCCGGTCATGTCTCTAGTCAGAGAACCGTCAGTCAGTGCACCTTGTATGAGGTCTTGTTTGGCCAAGTGGTTATTCCTACCATATCGAACTTCGTAAGTTTGTCCTAGTGTATACCTTGGTTTTTGGAGTTTTGTTTGATTATGGTCTAATGTCATATGGGAGAGTGTCTTTCGAGTGGGGGTCGTGCCCAAAGTGTTTGGAGGGTAACCCATCGAAAGTGTGTCTAAATAAGTGATAACTTAATAGTTTATTTGAGAGTTTAATAAATGAAAACACTAAGTAAAATAAGTGTGCCTCATGCATGGGATGAGGGCTAGTATAGACTCCACATGCAGTGAGAAGGCCTGAAATGGAAAACCAACAACCTTGTCTTCACGAAAGGATGTGTTGGGTCCAAATGAGACTTGGATGGGTCAGAGGTTTGAGAAAGGTTACTAGGGTATCCTAGTAGAGGGGGCTGGGACCTATGGAGGCCTGCTAGGGTAACCATACCAAGTTATGTGATGACACTTGTCCCTTATGTTCACTAGTGTGCAGTTTGTGTTGTCTGCAAGGAGTAATGTTGTAGAGTCATATATGGTTGTTTATGCCTTGAGAGTACCTGATATTCATGTTAGCCCATGGGTTGCTTATGATGGGTTGAGAGGACTTAGTTTCAGGGATGCTCCAGTTGATCTTTTGTAATTGCTTCTTATCATGTTCAATTGGATCCTTTTCCTTTCTTTGGGATCATTCATGTATCTATTGGACCAATGCGGTCGTATGTATTATTGGTTTATGTAGACCTTGATGGTGAGATGTAAATTATGGGAACCTTATGTATTATTCACCCTATTATTTATCAGAGGGGTCTTGCAGTTGAGTAGACCCGAAGATGTATCCCATTAGGGGTGAACTCCGATATCATTTCGGTGTTATGTGGTATTTGTGTTCTTATGTTCCTTTTTATTTAGCATGTATGGATGGCATTATGTTGAACATGTATAATGTGGATTAGATGATGTTAATCTTAAATACATGTATGTACTTATCTTATTAAATGTAGTAATATGGATCATGAAGAATGTAGATTTGGATAATGGAAAGAATTCACTAGCTTTTAATGCAATTAAAGTATGCATGGAAATTAGATGCATGGCATATGTTTTAATGTAATATTGGATGTAATGTATGGTTATATTGTAATGGATTATCTTCTCATGTTATCTATAATTTTAATGTACAGAACGAATTTATCCTTTGTTTAAGTTTTATCATGTCATTAAGTTTATCAACTTAATTGGATTAATTAGCGTGAGTTGAGTTAAGTGTTGAATCAAGTAATCACGTTGGGAAACTCTTTAGGTGTTATTTAAGTCTTTCATTGTGTAACCTGAACTTAATGATATTTCAATGTATCATTATTCTATTTTAACCTTTAAAAAAAATATTTGCCCTCTACTGTGGTGTTTTAGCTTTATCCCTTCGGGGTTTCCTAGCGAGGCATTACACATAAGGCATGATAAATTGTATAGGATATATAGGTCAGTTCGATTAGATAATTTTGATACTAACATGGTAATAGAGATCATGATGGATGTGTGAATGTAATACAATGTGAAAAATATCAGAGAGATTATGTGTGTGAGGATATTTATGTAAGGGTTATTCTGATAAAGGGTTTAGGGTTTCAGACCGGAATAGACAAAGCTTAAACCAGAACCGTATTCTGGCATAGAAGATGTTATCTTAGTAGTTCAACACTTCTTCAGATTGTAGTCTGGATTTATATGTAGTCAGTGAGGCTCCATTTGTGATTGAGCAGTGTGCTCTAGTTTGTAAGCCTTCTTGCAAGTGCAGGCCCCTTATATTTTGTAATATCTCTTCATATTGCGAGTGGATTGATATTGTGGGTCACAAATCCCACCTTGGTTTTTCCTCTTTGAGGTTTTTTATGTATAATGTTGTGTGTTATGATTCCCATTTATGTGACTAGCTTATTGGTTGCTTCACTTCTTTCAATTTTGTATGTACTGGTATGCTGGTTGGTGTATTCATGTTTTAATAAGGTTAAAATTAATTCATTTGGTATAACACCGATTCACCCCCCCTCTCATTGTTATTGGATTCCAACAAATTTATCTCATTGAATCTCTCTTTATCTCTATCTTCCCCTCTCCCTCTTCCTCTTTGTCTCCCTCTCCATCTCCATATTCCTCTCTCTCTCTCTCTCTCTCTCTCTCTCTCTCTCTCTCTCTCTCTCTCTCTCTCTCTCTCTCTCTCTCTCTCTCTCTCTCTGCCTATCTTTATCACTCCCTCTTTTATCCCTATCTCTCCTTATCTTTTTGAGTCTCTCTATGCCTATCTTTAACACTCCCTCTTTCTATCCCTATATCTCCTTACCTTTCCCTCTCTAAGTGTGTCACTCCCTCTTTCTATCCCCATCTCTCCTTATCTCTCCTATCTATGTGTGTCACTTCGTCTTTCTATATCTCTTTATTTCGCTATCCCCTATTTATCTATCTCTCTTTCTCACTCACATGATCCTTGTTACTCCCACCCATATCTATTGCAATATGTCTCATACTTTCATACATGCTCCTTGTTTCTCCCTCCCTATCTCTATCTATCCCCCCTCTCTCTTCTTCTCTCTATTGCCTCCTTTATCTCTCTCTTTCTCCCTCTAGCTCTATCTTCCCATCTCTCCTTCTCCCTCTCTATCTATATCTCATTATCTCTATCTCTCTTTTATTCACTTCATCACTCATATTCAGTCTACATATCCTTCTGCCTCTCTTTATATATCACTTCCTTTATCTTTCTTTTTATGTCTCCATCTCCCCCTCTCTCTCTCACCCTCAATATTTTCCAAGTTATATTTATTTCTCTATCTCTCCTTTCTATCCTTGTCTCTCCCTCACTTTATCCCTATCCCCCCTCTCTCTCTCACCATCAATCCTTTCTTTTATATCTCTCTACTTCTCTCTCCTCTATCCTTTCCTCTCCTTTCCTCTCCCTCCCTCTCTATCTATTTAAATATATCTATATGCTCTCCACCTATTGCAAACATAACATGATCTTGTTAGTAATAGAACCTAGTTATCAATTCTCTTTTACAATGTCATTTCGGTTGGCTCCCCACGTTAGGGTTTCGATAACAAGGCCTTCCCTCATCATATACCCTCTAGTCGAGGTGATTCAAGTTGGGCCACTATGGTGAGGGATGGTAGAAATCATTCTTGGAAGGAATATGCATTGAATGGAGGTGGTAATGACGTCTATGGAGGATGAAAACAATGGGGTTTGGATGAATATGGTGGCAGTACATTTGATCGGTGTCGAACAAGGGCTCATCCCCATTCTTGACCCTTTGCAATGTCTAAAAGATCGAAGGGTGGGTCCAATAGAGGCAGTTTTGATGGAAAAAAACAAGGTTTTAATGTCAGGAAAAGAGATGTTGTCTCATGGTAGGGTTAGTCAGGATTCCCCTGCTACGGCTATGGTCTCTACGGTGAAGCCTGTTGTCTTCAATTTGATTGAGGAGATGGAGAAGGAGGTTACACATAATGAAAAGGTTTTTGTTTATTTAGGCCTTATTGGGTGCTTAAGGGGTTTTTGGCCAAGCCTTGGTGACCTCCATAAATGCATATGAGACTACTGGGAACCCATTGTGGATAGTTGTATGCAGATTTACCGACATGCACGTGGGTTTTTTATTGTGGTGTTTGAGAATGAGGCGGATAGGAATAAAATCCTTGGGGATGGTCATTGGTGCTGGGATGATAGTCATCCCTTGATGTTGAAACCTTGGCATCCAGCCTTCAACCCTTTTTCGGAATCTTTTGATCGCACCCTTGTCTAGATCAGGCTTCCAAACCTTCCAATGTAATTTTGGCTTGATTTATGTTTTGAAGATATTGGGAACTCTATAGGTAAGTTTTTATTGAATGATGAAGGCTCTCTCAATTTTTTGTACACTACTTTTGCTTGTGTTTTGGTTGAGGTGGATGTTTCCATGGATCTCCCTTCAGAGATCTCTATTTCAACTTCGAAAGGTGTTTGGTTTTAGGATGTGGACTATGAAGGGATTCCTTCTAGGTGTCGGCAGTGTTTCAAGATTGGACATAATATTGATTCATGTGCCAAACGTAGGGTAAATATAACAGCATCATGGTGGAAAGAGATCACCCCCCTATTTTATACGGTGGATAATGCGGTGATGAATTCGGTTTCCCCCCAATAGCTGGGGGATTTGCCCAATAAACTATTGCAACATTCCAAAATCAAAGAATGTTGAACAAGATTTGTTGTGTGGCTTGAGTGGTGTCATGGAAGGTGGTTTAAATTTGGGTGGAAACTCCACTCTGGTTGTTAATGGGGCTACACAGAAGATGGAAGATGTCTCTGGCTCTCAAAGGATGAGTGTCGCAGGGTTGGTTGATGAGTCTCGATCTGAACAATACTCTAGGGTTTTTCAGGGGTTGGATGGAGTGGGGGTTCAAATATTAAAATTACTGGGGAATGCCCGAGTGGAGGGATGGGTAGAGGTGAAATGGAAAAAAAAGGAAAAGGGGGCAGGGGGGTACTAGTAATGTCCCTGCCATTGACGGGATAGATGGAGATACTAGTAATGTCCCTGTCATTGACGAGAGAAATGGAGATGTATCTGGGGAGGTGGCTCCCTAATTGTAGCCCCAACTAGTTTAGGCTATCTCAATTCTCAACTTTTAAACAATGAAATCATCACTATTACCGATCGAAAAAAAAGTAGAACCTAGTTATCTTCCTGATTAGTTTTTGTTTTAGTCATGTTTGGAACCATATAACTGGATGCAAAATTAATTTTAAGCCATCCTTTCCTGATTGAGACCTTGGTTGCACAAACATCATCATTTTCTAAATTTCCTATCAATTTAACTTACGCACTAAACAATTGTATGCAAAATACACCATTTTTTTTGTAATTGACCTTCCACACCTCTTCGACATGCCCATTGCACACTAAAGTGTAATTGCTAGTAAATATCAATATAGTATCAAAATTGTTGTTTTTAAGGTATCTATTTGTTTCTTTTACATTCAATTCTCAATTTTATAATATTTTATAATTTAATTATTTAAATTAAATTAAGATTATATCCAAATTATCTTTTTATATTTATAAATATGAACATAGTAATAAATTATAATTTCTAAGAGAAAAATGGGGTCCACAGGAGTTGCGCGGGCGGGAAGGAAAAAAATTGAACCTGCAAGGCAAAGCGTTTACCAAACCAGCAATAGCAGATGGCAAGAACCAGACCAATGGAATTCTGGGAGCTACAAAAACTCATAGAGGAATAAGCATACTTGGAATTCCCAACAAAATCACAGACCTTTGTTCAAAAGACTATCCAAACAAAAGTAGCCAATATTTGATATCTGCGAAGGTTATTGCTCTGAACATTGATGGGATCCTATCAGGGGTAAAGGGTTCTAAGATCATCTGAGGAGCCATACGAAAGTGGATTTCAAAAGCACAAATATACCCTCATTTTCTTCCTGACCCAACAATGTACCGGTATGCAATCCCAAATTCCTCTTTTACTCGAATAATATTCCAATCGCAGGGAGCCGAGATCCTTCAAATCCTAAACTCAAAGCGTCTTTCAACCCAAAGTTTGTTAGTATAGGGAGCCGAGACTGTTCTGCCTCCTTCCCGAATAATATTCCAATCACAGGGAGCCAAGATGTTTCAGATCCCACATTTAGAGCATCCTTCAACCCAAAGTTTGATAGTGTAGGGAGCCGAGACCATAGTACCTTTCAACCTTTAAGTGCCTTTTATCCCAAAATCTAATAGGCAGCTTCGCAAAGACAAGCTGGGAGAAGAGATCCCCCCCCCCTGAACATTTGTTGACCCATTAAAAATTTGGAGGAAAAAACAGTTGAATGAAGAACATATTGAACTGTCGATCAAAAAGAGAGATAATGTGATCACTCCTTAATCAAGCTACCTTAATAAGCAGTACAAGGTTACTCTCCCAGATCAGGCCATTATGACCCAAATTTTGCATCTTTGAGAAAGAGCGTTTGTCGGTAGGTTTTGGAAATCTTCTCCTTCATTTGATGATTTACTATCATAGGCCAAGAAAGGTTGGAAAGGGGTTAAGGAAATTTTCTACATTGATAATGGATCAAGGTTGTTTATTGCAATATTTCATTCTAAACACTTTAGGGATATGACCCATAAGCATAAGGGTTGGTTCTATAAGGTGTTTGGTCTTTGCACTGTCCCATGGGTACCAAACTTCAAAACGAACTCTGCAATCTATAAAGTTTCCCCCTTCTGGATTTCCTTTTCGTCCTTGCCTTTGGAATATAGAGATTTGGAGCTGATTGAGCTATTTACAAACCAGATTATAATTTTCATCAAGCACGATCTAATTCCTTTTGAATTTACTCATCTTCCAATTTGAGTATGCTTGCTTCTGGACACGTCAAAATTGGTACCAGATAACTTATCAGTTGTTTCCAAATTTGGTACTTGGAAATAAACTATCATTCTAGAAGAACTTGAAATAGTGGTTTCTCATTTAGATGCTCTAGGACATTTTAATGTTCAATGTCAACAAGATTTGCATCAAACAATCAAAGTTTGCAATGATCATTCTATAGATCCATCCCTTTATTTATTTGCCTCTAGTCCAGGTGTGGATTTGCATGACAATCCTATTCCCATTCAACACATCCAAACTGATAACAACCATATTAATCATGCTAGGACAACTATTTATGAGAATACAAACCAGTCCACAAAGCAGGAAATGCAGATATTGGCTTCTGAAAGGGTAAATACACCCAATATATCTTCAAATTGGAACCAATTAGTATCTACACTAAAACTTTTTAATTAGAAGGAGAAAGGATTGAATTTCACCATCTTCTTATGCTTGTATGCTCCAGTTGAAATTGGTAAAACTTTCGTGGCCAAAATGTTATCTCCTTCCCAAAATCTTAAGGGCATGGGGTTTTTTTCTCTGTACTCTCCAAGGAAGGCGAATGATTCCTTCTTAGAAATCTCTAGTAAAACAAATATGTTGGTTTCCAGATTGCCTACATATAGTCGATTTGTGGAATTATTTGATGCCTCTAAGGAATATAGTTGTAATCATGTCCCATCTTACAAGAGGCTACTACAAGGATGTGAGAAGATGGATGTACAGAGATCAACAGATATCCTAGGCCTAAGTAACCAATGTCTGGCTATGTCCATATAGGGCTACTCAAAGGTTTGAGGACCCTAAGGTGAAAAGATCATTAGTCAATTGGTTAATACATGCACTCCAATTCTCCAACCAGAAGAATCAAGTTTTCACTTTCACCAATTCCTTATACTTGCATGCATCAGCTGAAATTGGTAAAACTTATGTGGCCAGAATGATATCTCCTTTTCAAAACTTTAAGACCATGGGCTTTACCTCCTTAGTCTCTCCAAGGATGGTGAATGCTTTATTTTCAAAAATCTTTAGTAAAATAATAAGATGGCCTCTAATCTGTCTACATCTAGTTGGCCTCTTGATCTTATGAATGCCTTCAAGGAAGATAATAGCAATTCTTTCCCATGTCCAAAGAGGTTAATACAATGGCATGAGAAACTAGATGTGTAGAGACTGCCAGATAATCTAGACCAATTAGACAATGATTGGCTATGCTTAGTTCGGCCAGTTCAGTAGTATGAGGAACCCAAGGTTCAAAAATCATTAGATAACTTAGACCAAATTGCCAATGAAATGTTACATTCGGTAGGATCCCAATTATTTGATGAAATTGTTGAAGAGTTTCTAAACGAGGATGATCAATTGCTTTCAGATCACCTTACAGTTATGTCTACAAGCTCTTGGGACTCTCATTTTAACATTCTGTCTAGTATTATGGATGTAGAGGGCAACACTCACCAACAAGATTGTGAAAACCAGAAATATCCTCCATATGATTTCTCACAATCCCTATAAATCTCCCAATCTCCTGCATGCTTCTCTCTGATATCTAGTTCACCAAAACCTAGAGCGAGAAAACCAAAATCAGCCAAATTGAAAGAGGAAATAGCAGCTGGCATTCAATCCACTTTAGATGGTAAATTCACTATCACTAAAAGGTCAAGGAGGGCATGTTTCTCTCCTCATCTTCAATGAGAATCATTTCATGGAATGTCAGAGGAATTAATGCCTCTAACAAAAGAAATCGAATTAAGCTCCAGCTTGATTCGTCCGTAGCTGATATCATTATGTTACAAGAAACCAAAACTTCTCAAGATACATTCCAGAACATTATTCACAAGTGGAAAAAATGGAAATCATTACATGTCCTGGCCTAGGGAGCTTCAGGAGGTCTTATAGTTCTGTGGAAACCTAAAATAGTAAATGCAGAAATACTAACCATAGGGAACAATTTGCAGCTATTGAATATTTAAAACTTTGATTTGTCTTCCATGCTATTTAATGTTTATGGACCCACTAGTACACTTGACAAAAAGAGGCTCTGGAATACAATAGTACTAGCTATCAATTAGTTTGTAGATCACAACATTATTTTGGGAGGCAACTTCAATGCTATTGTCTCCCTCCAAGAGAAAAGAGGGGGTATTTTTCCTCCAATAAGGACTATTGAATATTTTGTGGGTTTTATCTCCAATAATGCATTGACAGATATAGTGCCAAAAAAGGGTTTTTTTACATGGACAAATAGGAGAAAGAACTTCTCACAAATAGCTGAGAGATTGGATAGATTTCTCATTTCTCAACAATGGTTGGTATAGAATTTCCAATTTGAATCGAATATTCTCCCTCTTATCTGCTCAGACCACCTTGTCATTTCACTGAATATCTCTCCCAAGACTTCACCTTGTGTTCATCGGCCTTCATTCAAATTCAAAAGTATGTGGTTCAGACATCCTCATTTTCTCCCCCTACTTCATCAATGGTGGGTGAGTGCACCATTTCATAATGGAAATAAAATGCTTCAATTCTACAAGAAAATGAAGTTTGTTAAATCTCAAATTAAAGTATGGAATGCTATAGTTTTTAAGAATATTTTCCACGAAAAAGATAAGGTGGCAAAAGAGCTAGCATAAATTCTGGATCATAACATTATGCAAGGCATGGATAATGCCACTTATGACAAGCAAAAACATCTACAGATAGCATGGGAAGAGCTATGTAAGAGAGAGGAAGTCTACTGGAGCTGGAAGTCTAGGGAACTCTGGTTGAAAGAAGGAGATAGAAATACAAAATTCTTTCATGTGTCAGCTAAAGAAAAAAGAGTGGCCTCCTCAATATTTGAGATTGATGATACTATTTCAGGTACTAAGCTGACAAAACCTCAGGACATTCAAGGTGAAGGAGTGAAATTTTTTACAAGTTTGCTTGCTCCTCCCCTTAGTAACACACAGTCAGCTTCTAATGAACAAGAAGTCTTAGATGATATCCCAAATATCATCTTCCAATGCGACAATGAGGATCACATGAAACCTTTCACTCTTGAAGAAGTTTGTGGAGTGGTGTTTTCACTTGCCCCAGATAAAGCCCCGGGCCCTGATGGGTGTACGACCCTTTTCTTTCAAAAATATTGGGATGTCATAGGTTTTGATTTGTTATTAGCACTTGAAGAGTCAAGAAGAAGTGCTTCAATGCTAAAGATGTTCAATGTTACCAATGTAGCAATTCTATCCAAAGTTAGAGCACCAAAAAAATTTGCAGATTTTAGGCCTATCTCCTTTTGTAATACCATTTATAAAATCCTCACTAAGGCCATTTATAGAAGATTGCAAAAAATCATTCCAAAACTTATGTCACTTGAACAAGGGGGCTTTGTCCCTGGGAGACAAACTATGGAAGGAGCATTAGTTGCACATGAAGTTCTCCACTCTGTCCAAACCGCCCAAATGCCATCTTTTATTGCTAAGCTTGATATGATGAAGTCCTATGATAGGGTAAATTGTAATTTCTTCTTAAAAGTTCTCCACAAATTTGGATTCTCTGATAAATGGTGTAAATGGATTAGAGAATGTATTTCAGGAGCATTCTTCTCAATCATTATCAATGGGACACCTTCAGGTTTCTTTGCAGCCACTCAAGGTGTTAGGCAAGGAGACCCACTATCCCCTTTCTTGTTCATCATCATGGTAGAAGCGCTTAGTAGATCGATCAAAGTTAATAATAAAAAGGGCACTTGGTAGGGTATCCTCATTCCCAATACTCCCATTTTAGTCGCACACACACTCTTTGCAAATGACACTCTTCTATATAGAAAATCCAATATAGAAAAGGCTACTCAGATTAAGAAAGTTTTGGAATCCTACACATCAGTTTCAGGTCAGCAAATTAATGTTCAGAAATCAAAGGTATTTATCTTCAACAAAAAATCTGCAATTAGTAGAAAGACCATAAAAATCTTGGGATTCAAGCTAGAATAAATACCTTGCCCGTACCTGGGTATTCCTTTCTTCATGGGAGAATAAATCATCTTATTGGGAAAATGTGCTTGAAAGGATTAAATCAAGAATTTCAGCTTGGCGAGTTAGATGGTTGTCTCTCTCAGGCTGCATCCTCCTTATCAAAATTGTTTTAGCCTCCATACCTAATTGCTACATCTATGTCCTTAAGGCTCCAAAATCAGTTGTCATGAAGATCCAAAAAATCATCAGAAGCTTTTTATGGAAGGGTAATCTTTTACAAGAAAAGAAAATTCCATTAATTTCACTCACCAATATGTCACATGGAAAGGTGGTGGGAGGAGTAGGACTACATGATCTCACCAAACAGAATAAAGCATTTGGAGGTAAATTGGTAAGGAAAATGTACTCCTAGCCTAATGCAAAATGGTGTCAAATCATGCAAGCGGAGTATCTAGACTCTTCAAACCCGCTGAGAATCATCACCATTGCTAATCCTCCAAATGGATCTGCAATGTGGAACTTTATGATGTCCTCCATAGAATTAGTAACCACGTATATTTCTTGGCAAGTTAATAATGGGGATTCAATTCATTTCTGGAATGACTCATGGAATGGACACCCTCCATTAGCACAATGTCAACATCTACAAGAAATAATTCCTATTCTCACTCATGTATTGGGTGAGAAACTCATTGACTATATCAATAGAATTGAATTACATTCAGGAAAAGCCATCTGGAAAGATTTTTTGCATATTACCACTCATATTAATCAAAAGCAGATGTTACAAAACCTTTTGGATCAGAGGATTGTATTCCTCTTAGATAAATCAGATAAAAAAAATTCTGCTCCTTCCAAACAAGGTGTATTTTCAGTTAAAAATGGATATGCAGCTTTACAACATATGATGGAACAACAACAGAACCAAAAAGCTTTTAAATTTTGTTGGAATAACAAGGTTTTGCCTAAAGCAGGCTACTTCTCTTGGTTGGCAATTCAAAACAAAATCTTAACTGGTGATAGACTAGTCGAGCTGCAAATTTTGCAACCATTTCTCTGTGTTCTGTGTAATAAGGAAAGTGAAATAGTTGATCATTTGTTTGTTCAGTGTCTATTTGCTCAACAGTGTTGGTTATTCATTTTGAATAGATTGCGAATTTCATTGCCTCTACCAAACACAATTTGGGACTTGTTTCAGTCCTGGCCTACTATGTTTACCTCCTCCACCTTTTCTTGTATTTGGCACATCATTCCAGCATCAGTTATTTGGTCCATCTAGTGGGAAAGAAATAAAAGAGTTTTTAGGAAAGTATCTTTGTCTGTTGATAAAGTTTTGGAAGTCATTGAGAAATCTATTTCAAACCTAGTTAATGTTCATGTTCATTCTCATTTTAACATTCTTTCATTATTTTCGTCTTGGGATTCTTCCATTATTAGGAATTGGAAGCACATTTTATCACCATCTAACTCCAACTTGTCATCTTCTAATAAATTGATTAAGGTTGATAGATCTAACATTTCATGGCAACCCCCTCATCAAGATTTTGTCAAAATTAAATTTGATGGTTCATCAAGAGGGAACCAAGGTGACTTAGAGCCTGGAGTTTGTATTAGGGATCATATGGGAAATTTAAAAGAATTCAAATCTTTTGTATTGCCTCCAGGAACTAATAATATGGCAGAAGTGCAAGCGTTATTGGAAGGATTGATCCTCGCAAATAAATTGGGTTACCTAAAAGTTCATGTTGAAGGGAACTCCTCTCTAATTATTAATGCCTGCATACAAAGGAAAACATTAAATTGGAGGATCAACTATGTTCTTGGACAAGTTTGGTCTCTGCTAGATTCATTCCAAGCATTTCTTATATTGCACACTTATAGGGAAGGTAATAACAAGGCGGATATACTTGCAAACATGGGTTGCGATGGTCTTCAAGTTGAATCGATCAAGGAAGATCATGAGTTAAAGGATTTTCCGCAATTAAAAAACATTCTATAGGATGAGATTTTATGTGTGATGAGATAGGGTAACCATCATGGTTAATCACTTAAATGCCATTTAACTTCACTTGCACTAATGACTTTGAATCAGGGTGAATTAATCGCTTAACATGGTTGCATGTACAAAATGTATTAAATTAGTCCCTCGTCATCTTTACATACATGACTACATCCTTGGCCCATGTGAGATGTAATCTGATAACACCTCATTCATGGTTTAGTAAATCTGTCACATGCAAATTATTGCAAGCAGGAAAAGTTCATAATTACAATATAGACGGTTGGGTCAGCTATTAAACATCACTTCCTCCACCTAAAAGGCATTCTTCCCTCGCAAGATAAACTAGTTTGTGCATAACACAATTTTTGAAGAGGGAAAACAGACAAAATTCCAAATTAAGGCTTGCTAACTTCAACGGAAGGAAGATTGCAAATTGACTCTACTTATGCAACATGTCGTAGAGAGCACACGGAGTATTTTCCGTGCAACTACATAGTCTTCTTAGCAGTGGAAAAGTGGGAGAGACCCTTCACAGAGCATATTACAGACGTTTTTCTGGGACAAGTATTCCAAATTTAATCATACCAGATCAGGAGGAGCATCAAGTGGGTGATTGGTGAAGAAATCTTGTTTCCTCAGGCAAGACAGGCCATCTTCCCTTCACAACTTATCTCTATTTTCTTGTCAAATGCTTTTGACTTGCTCCAATCCCTTTCAATGCTTGAGTTAATTGCTACCAAATTTGTCAAGCATAAATTTCTGCTTGGTAATAAACTTCTCCTTGCTACTCAAATATATGACTTGTGGGAGGATAACACCCACATTGGAGGTATTTTCTTGCGGTATTTCCTCCTATCTAGACATGTCTTTGTGTCAATTTATGATAACATTAAACATATGCTAGAGATGCATAACTTTTCTTCTATCCAAAGTGCTCTAGATAGACACCGTAGGGAAATAGGGAAGGAATTGGTTACTTTGGTTAAGAAAAAGTCGAACGCCTTGTTAAACCTATTGAATGTCGAACCTCCTGAGGTGAATCCACCCCTGCGACCAGTAGTGCCTGATTTGAATGTCGTCTTAGGGCCTGTGCTATTGCAGGGCTCCAATGAAGCTGCAAGGTTAGCTCAAATTCCACCCATAATCGACAGGGGCATGGTACAAGAATATCAAGATGAAAATGTCCAGTCGATGGATGGGTAAAGAAGAGGGTAAATTCGGTACCTATTTTGATAAGCATAATTATGGACGTCGGATGGCTCTCCATTTTCAAAACTATTGAGGATGGCCAAGTTGTGAAATTATAAGCCTACATGCAATATTAACTATCTCAGTTAACAAGTGTTGGTCTCTTTGTTTATTTCCACCGGTTTAAATGAACTGGTAGTAGAGACATTTTGTTATCCAGTTGGGTTGAACCGGTTGTGGAGGCTCCTTTTGAACCGATTAATACTACAAGTATTCTGATATTAAGGTTCTGGTATGATACATCCGGCAACTGATTGTGGCAGTTTTACTAGGTCTCTTCCTTTATTTCCATCGGTACAACAGAACTGATAGTAGAGACATTTTGTTAACCAGCTGGGTAGTACCGGTAATGGAGGTTCTTTAAACCAGTTAATATGAAAGTAATATCGGTATTAAAAAGTTCCGATATAATACAACCGGCAACCGATTGTGGTAGCTTTACTATGTTCAGGTAACCGGAATCCTGCTCCCCAAGTTTTCATGATATCCGATTGTGGGGGTATTTTTTTAAGGTTTATTCTAGATTTGTCTTGTCCCGCTACTCTCAACTTTGGCCTCTATGAGGTTTGTACTATGGGCAGGCCCTTTTTCCCTTTAGATCTTTGGGGGGTCCCTTTTATAGCCCCGACTTCTCTTTTCATTGTATCTGAGCAAGGACATAGGGTTTTCTTCCTGATTCTTTCCCTATTGAGCTCTTGAATCAGTTATCTTATTAATATATATATCAATGGCTTGTCACTCTTGCTTTAAAAAAATAAAAAATTAGAATTTTTAAAAATCTATGATAGATTTCTTTCTCAAGTTTTATAAAAAAGTAATAAATGAGAATAAAGATGTTTTTATATTTTTAATTCTATGATGTTTCTAAAATTTAATTACTTAAATAAATTATAACTATGTGAAAACTATATTTTCATATTTATAAATATCAATATATAGTAACAAAATTGTAATTTTTTAAAACTATTTATTTTTTCCTTTATATAGAAGTAATTGACCTTGAAAACCAAATTAAATATTAAACTAGATTGAACCCTAACCTTAACCCTAAACCAAATTACACATTAAACCATATTGAACCCTAACCTTAACACTCAACCAAATTGAACCTTAACCCTGAACCTTGAATTGAGCCTTATACTGACCTTTTTTTCATGATATTTTAGTTAAATGACAACCATAATTATTGTATTAGTAGGTGATCTAATTTTTAATTAATATGTCCTCATTACATATTTTTAAACTAATAAAATCTAATCCATCATAAATCTTAAACCAAATTAAACCTTAACCCTAACACTAAACAAAATTGAACCCTAATAGTAGATAGAATTAAAGTCTAACTCTAAATCCAAACCTAAATTGCACTCTTACACTTATAAAACCTTAACACATATTAAACACTAGCCTTGAACCTAATTGAACATTAAATTGAACTATAATGCTAAATCTTAAAGCCATCATTAGAAAGCTTATCTACTCTAAGGTTTAGATTCTTTGGCTTTACAAAATCTAATCCTTGTAATACCCTAAGAATGGTCACCTAAATCATGGGCCCCTAATCTCAACAACATCACCAAGGTCCTAACCAAAGGCAATTAAATCAAATTTGAGCACACAATTAATTAATTCTTCAATCATTAAATGTCACATGGCAAGTGAATTATTTTGTATTAATTAAATATTTATTTAATTAATTAAATCATTCCAAGTAAATCATTTTGATCAATTATCCTATTTAATTTATTAAATATCCTATCATATTTAATTAATTAATAAATTTTCCATTTAAACATAAAAAAAAAAAAAAGAATTAATTTGTTACAAAAGAGGTCAATATGCAAAGCAAGAGTTAAATTGAGAATAAAATAAAAGAATTGAATTGAAAGAGAAATCAAACTTGAGATATTATTTCTTCTTCTAAATTGAGAACTTGAAATCATAAAAGCAATTAAATGAATTATTAAGCATTCTCTAAAATTGGAACTCAAAGCTTTTGAGAAAAGAAGTTCAGTTGCATTGAAGAGACTTTTTTCTTGAATAAATCAAAGAAATTGCATGGAATCATCCATCTAGCATAATCTTGCATCCATTTAGATTAATTTCATGCTTATATAGATTAAATTCTTCATCTTGGTGTAGTCTAGTCACTGGTATTGCTTATACAAATCTGAGAGCAAGTCTATAATCGCATCTTTTAGAAGGCAATTGGTTGATTTGTTATGGTTTTATTATTCATGCTTATATCTGTCTAACCATACATGTAATGACTTAATTGAAGTGTTGTGTCTTACATCTTGCAAATACTTATTCCACTTTTCACACACATATTTCATTGAACCATTGTGTGTGAAAAGTGGAATAAGTATCTGCAAGTTGTAAGACACGAGACTTCAATTAAGTCATTACATGTATGGCTAGACAGATATAAGCATGAATAATAAAACCATAACAAATCGACCAATTGCCTTCTAAAAGATGCGAGTATAGACTTGCTCTCAGATTTGTATAAGCAATACCAGTGACTAGACTACACCAAGACGAAGGATTTAATCTATATGAGCATGATATTAAGCTAAATGGATTCAAGATTATGCTAGATGGATGAATAGTAAGCTATATGAATTTAAGCAAACATAATTTAACTAAATATGCAAAAAGTTAAACTAATAAGCAATAATCTTAAAAAGAGCAAGCACAATATCTTCAATGACTCAAGAGCAAAAACTGCATAATAATAATAAATCTCAAGGGTGTTTTGAATGAAAGATGAAGGCTGAATTTATAGAGAATCACAAGAGAGACCAATGGTCAAGATCAATTAGCAATGAGCGGTTGAGATTATTCAAGAAAAAACACAATTTAGGATAATTGAAATAATTGAGAGATCAGATTCAGTTAACCTTGAGATAGATTCCAATTATAGTTTGATTAAAATGCATTCAGATTATAAGTTTGAGTTTGCATTGGAGATAAAATTCAATCAATTCCATGCACTTGAGATAAAAATAGGTAATTCCATGCAATTTCTTTGATTTATTCAAGAAAAGAGTCTCTTCAATGCAACTGAACTTCTTTTCTTAAAAGCTTTGAGTTCCAATTTTAGAGAATGATTAATAATTCATTTAATTGATTTTTTTATTTCAAGTTGCCAATTTAGAAGAAGAAATAATATCTCAAGTTTGATTTCTCTCTCAATTCAATTCTTCTATTTTATTTTCAATTTAACTCTTGCTTTGCATATTGATTCCTCTTTTGTAATAAATTAATTCCTTTTTTATGATTAAATGAAAAATTTATTAATTAATTAAATATGCTAGGATATTTAATAAATTAAATAGGATAATTGATCAAAATGATTTACTTGGAATGATTTAATTAATGGACAAGCTGAAGCATCTAACAAAAATTTGCTGACTATTTTACACAGAACAGTAAATAAATTTGGGAGGGATTGGCATCTACAGCTCAATCATGCATTATGGGCTTATAGAACAAGTATTAGAACACCTACTGGGGCTACACCTTTTTCTTTGGTGTATGGATCCGAAGTACTCTTACCTATTGAGGTGGAAATATCGTCTTTAAGATTTTCTTTGCAAGGTCTTGTTACTGATGAAGACTACAGAATATCTAGATTGCAAGAACTTGAGTTGTTCGATGAACGTTGGCAAGAGGCGTTTGATCACCTGAGAGTGTATCAAAAGAAAATGTCTAAAGGATATAACAAGAAGGTTCCAAAACGAGAATTTCAAGTTGGTGACCTTGTTCTGAGAGAAAATCCTAAAAATCAACAGTTTCGAGATAACAAAGGGAAGTTTGAACCCAACTGGCTGGGTCCCTACATCATTACTACAGTCTTTGGCTCTGGTGTCTATCAGCTCTCAACATCAGAAGGAGAATAGATCCTTGAACCAATCAACACCATCCACTTGAAAAAGTTCTTCACTTAGTATTCTCTGCTCCAACAACCTATACAGCTAAAAAGTCCTGAAAAAAATCCTAAACATCATAAAATGTCCTTAAAAAAAAAAAAAGAAGAAGAAGAAGAAGAATCTTTGCAAAGTAGGTGAAAACCTGGCAAATAGGTGCCTCTTGTACTCAAGCGCTCCATCTATCAACGCAACGTTGGCATTTCCTACCTTCCTGCATTTCGATTTCGCTTGTACATATCTTTTAGTCACTTTTGTGACATCCTGGTTCTTTTAGAACCCTCATGGCTTGAAACTGACCAATGTCCTAGTCTTAGGGTAATCGACTGAGCAATTTACGTGTCCTAAGCAGTATCAACCAAGTCATCTTTTTGTCAGTGATATCTGGTCATCCAATCTGAGTCAGTCACCAGTCTCCTAACTATTGAAGAGTTTTATCACTGAGTAAACAAGCAAAACAACATTACTGAAAACAATCACTAAACGGTTTGAGATATGCATGAAATTTTATTTGTGTGTTGTTTTTTATATTGGTTTTCGATTATTATTCCCTCTGAGTAACTCAAGGAAGTCTATCTTGACTAAGAGAAGCAAGGATTGGGGGCATAATATTTTCTTTGTTTTCTGCTTATAGGAGTGATTTCGATTATCTGGAAACATCTAATCAGCTGGATGTCTGTGATAAGTGCCTTCACATTAAGGTGAAATCGCCACACAGACCTTGACTCCGCTTATTTGTATCCTACAGGGAGGTTGGCATCATTTCTTTGTCTGTTTTGAGGGAATTTCTTTAAATGTCCAATCCGGATGCATGTGTAATATGTCCAAGGATATGAACAAAAAAAGGGTCATTGCAGACAAGATAATTAATATTGCACATGAAAAGAAAGGAACTCTATTCTGCCTACTATGTTTGTAAATGCTCGGTGATGAAAATTAAGCATTTCAAATCCAGTGACTAGGTTTAGTTTGCATTCATTTTGCATTTTGTGCATTTTGAATGATTTTTGCATGATAACTATTAACAATGATCTCTTTATCTTCTGAATGAGAGTTTGAAGCATCATCATTTCTCAGCTAAGTGGTCTCTTTTTCATTATTTCTTCAATCGAGTACTTGTGTATTGAGATGTTAGCTGCATACATAAGCATCTTATATAGATCCATACATTTCATTATACACATTCATTTGCATTCATATTATTGCATAGAAAAATGAAATTTTATTTGCATTACTACTTACTCTTTTTCATCATTTATTTGCATATGAAAAGAAACAAAAAAATAATAAACACCCATATTCATCTGCATTACATACATCCATATTAAAAAGATATGCATACATATAGAATAAAGCATATAGAAAAACATCTCATAATCAAACAACACAAGTACGATGAAATCAAATCAAGATCTCGTATATATCATCATAAATAGCTCAGAATAAAAATAAATGTTACAGGGTACAAATGATATCAAATGTCATTTACAATCTCCCATCGGAGAAAGAATTGTATAGGCTACAAAAAATGGGGTATATAACAAAATCTAAGAGCTATAAAAATCTAGCTCTCTGCCTCTCCCTCATTGCCAGGTGGTGGAGGAGGTGGAGCCTGCTAACCAACATCCTGCCTAGGTGCTTGAGCTCCCTCAGATCAAGCCATATACTAAGAATATGGGACAACCTGCTGCGCTATAGGAACTACTATGCTATAAGCTGCAACATAATAAGTCACCCGACTCATTTGGTGAAAAAACCTCTCACTGAACAGCGTCTCGCTCTGCCCTCATCTCAGCGAGCTGACGATCATGCCTAGCTCTGACCTCTGTCAGTTGTTGGTCCCACTCTGCAAGTTGTGTCTGAGCCACTATCAACTGTGACTGCAGACTTGCTACTCTCACCCTCATAGACCGTGTTGCATCAGCTGCCCCCTACTCCCTCACAGGCTCTCCGCTTCCATCTCCACCCTGCTCATCCCTCCTCTGTCGCACCTATCTAGGATCTTCTCGCCCCTCCTCTCCTCCACCCTTTGCTATCCTAGCACCACTAACTCCCACACCAACAGCTCCAAGGGATCCGCCCTATCCTCTCTGCCTCTGTCTCCCCCTAGCTGGTACCCTGCTGCTGCCCACACTAGGATCACCACCAGCCCGCCTAGGAGCCTCTTCTCTTCACCCCTATCCCTATCACTGTGAATGTACATGTGCCTCTGCAGGGGCCTCATCCTCAGCCTCCTCTATGAGAGGCACATGATCAGCTGGATCTGTAAACCTAGGGAACAGATGTCGCTAGAACCAATCCCTATACTTGGGCAATACCCCTGCATCTGCAATGTCATCCAGGTAGTCCCACTGAAGTCGCTATAACTCTACCAGCTCCTGCATTCTTAATATGTAGGACAACCTAGGAGCCCATCCTCGTCTCTCCTCCTCCCCATAATGGGCGTAGGCGGTGAACTCCTGTGAAATCTCCCAAGGCCTACCATACTACCTCATAACTAGAGATACAACAAATTGCTCAATAACTGTCACAGATTTGTCGATAAGAGGATGAGTCATGAACATGTCATGCCGCATAGCTCTCCAGTCATCCCATAGCTCAAGACCCATGTATGGTCTCCATAGAACAATGATCAGATCATCAAGTTGTCATCGCCAACACTCTGTCTTGCCCAGATGGGGCTGAGTAATGTATCCAGAATATCTATAAATAATCGCCTGGTGTGGATCTCTAGTATCATCCACAATAGGTCTGCAAACTAGGATATGCTCTCAAGCCCATATCTGTAAAACCAAGACACCTACTACCATGATCTCCCCCTCCCTATATACAATCTCATGTATCTCACGATACATGTGGGCTAATAGACAAGAACCCCACCCTAATCTCTCAGGATGATCGAAAAGTCTCTCCAGCATCCTAACCCAACCATACAGAAATCCCTATTGTCCCTTTCCTAGCATGATGAAACAACCAATGAATCCTCCTAAGACACATGCCAGTGGAAACTGCTCACTGTAACTGGCCATCATCACATCCCATGTCATGGCAAGCTCAAGAATGTCCTCATCATGAAATATGCGTCTCAAGGCTAATATACCAAGATGTTGAGCAGAATCGTAATCAACTTTATCCCCAGCAAATGGAATCCTCAGTATCCTGTAAACATCCTCTGGAGTGATGGTCATCTCCCCAACTGGTAAATGGAAGGTGTTATGCTCAGAATGGAACCGCTCAACAAGTGCAGTAAGCATCCCGTGATTCACATGGATATCCAACATCTATAAAAGGTGAGTAAAGCCACACAAATCGATATGTGCTCTATCTATATCAGATAACTCACGGACTAGCCTCATTGGAGGAGGATAGACACACCAAAACAGGACATGTGGCAATCAAACCTGCAAGAATCAAACAATAGAGCATCAGAAAATCATCCAAATTACGCTACACAACAAATTAAACATCATGCAAAATCCAAATACATCAATTGCAAAATCAAATTTTCATGTTTGAACCCTTAAAAATGCTCACTATTTTTCATACAACATTTCATAGTCTAAGAAGAAACTCGTACGAGTTAGGAATTCATACAGCACGACAAAAGACTACCATACAACAAAAAAAATACACTCGCACGATAAAATGCTCTATCAAGCAAACACTCGTACAATACGTGGGGAGGTCCCAGACGACAAAACTAATGGCCTAAAATGATGAAACAATAAAAGACAGTTTGTCATACGAGAAAAAGTATCATCTCGCACGATAAAACGACAATGACCGGTTTTTAACGCCATGAAAAACCAAAAAATTCAACAAAAAAACAAAATTGATTAAATAAAAAGGCAAAAGATTAGTCTCTTACTGTTGGCTCGTAGTTCTGCGGTCGATTATGATGTCTTTGGTGCTCGAATCGATGCTCCTAGATCAGAATGACCATTTTTCTTCGCAGAGAGCTTTTTAAATTTCAAACTTGGAGAGGTTTAAATGAATTGAAAATGACACTTGGACCCCTTATATAGCCAAAACCCTAATTTTTCAACTTGCTCTGATGGACACGAAAATTGTACCCTTAGCTAATTTGCCCATCTTGATTCCATTTTTGGGATCGAAATCGAAATACAAGATCATTCTTCTAGTCAATTTCACACAACTACAACCACTTAGCATTTTCATCACATGCTCATTCTTTTCTTCAATTTGCACTCAATTTCACATCAATCATCGCTAAATCTTCAAATATTCCTCTGACTCACTCAATCTTTGTGCTCAAATAATTATCATCGCCAACAATTTCCTAAAATCATGTACCCTCGCTATCTTTCAATTTCGCTCCTGAGGGGGCATACTCATGACCTCACATCTTCAATGTCGAGAAAATTTTCAAATCTTCATCAAAAGTCGAGCAAAAGTCTTTTCAACTAAAGAAAATCAAACAAATTCTTATCACTAGGGGCATCTCAGCTTCATTGCTTCATATCAAGCTGGGATCTCTCAATCATCTGAATCAAATCAATCGCTAGGGGCATATCAATTTCATCGCTTTAAATCAAGCTTATATTTGCCTTCATCTGAATCAGTCTCTTAATGTTAATCAATTTCATCATTTTTCATCAAGCTGTTTATTTGTTTAAAATCAATCAAAATTTTAAAGAGTATCTTTGATCACACGCTCAATCTAAGCAGGTGTTCAGTTTTATCACATCAAATCAAGCTGGACAGTTTATCTTCGCTCATCGTGTCTTGATCCATCAAGTTCAAGATCAATTTTATCTTCGCTCACTATGTCTAGTTCAATCAAGTTCTAGATCAGTAAGATCCACTTCTTGATCAATCAAGTTCCAGTTTGGTATCTTTTCTCTTCATCGGTCCTAGTTCAATCAAGTTCAGGATCGGTATCACTTTAATCAACTTTGTTCAGTTTCATCGCTTAAAATAAGCTAACACCTCGCTCTTCATCTGGTTCATGATCAATCAAGTTCAAAACTAGAATCTCTTAGACATCAACATATTCTTTGAACCAACACGTTACTCGCACATTAGTTCAAAAAGGGGCAAATGTAATACCCTAAAAATGGTCACCTAAACCATGGGCCCCTAATCTCAACAACATCACCAAGGTCCTAACCAAAGGTAATTAAATCAACTTTGAACATAGAATTAATTAATTCTTCAATCATTAAATGTCACATGGCAAGTGAATTATTCTATATTAATTAAATATTTATTTAATTAATTAAATCATTCCAAGTAAATCATTTTGATCAATTATCCTATTTCATTTATTAAATATCCTAGCATATTTAATTAATTAATAAATTTGTCGTTTAATCATAAAAAAGGAATTAATTTATTACAAAAGAGGAATCAATATGCAAAGCAAGAGTTAAATTGAAAATAAAATAAAAGAATTGAATTGAGAGAGAAATCAAACTTGAGATATTATTTCTTCTTCTAAATTCGGAACTTGAAATCAGAAAATCAATTAAATGAATTATTAATCATTCTCTAAAATTGGAACTTAAAGCTTTTAAGAAAAGAAGTTTAGTTGCATTGAAGAGACTCTTTTCTTGAATAAATCAAAGAAATTGCATGGAATTACCTATTTTTATCTCAAGTGCATGGAATTAATTGAATTTTATCTCCAATGCAAACTCAAACTTATAATCTGAATGCATTTCAATCAAACTATAATTGGAATCTATCTCAAGGTTAACCGAATCTGATCTCTCAATTATTTCAATTATCCTAAATTGTGCTTTTTCTTGAATAATCTCAACCGCTCGTTGCTAATTGATCTTGACCATTGGTCTCTCTTGTGATTCTCTATAAATTCAGCCTTCATCTCTTATTCAAAACACCCTGGAGATTTATTGTCATTATACAGTTTTTGCTCTAGAGTCATTGAAGATATTGTGCTTGCTCTTTTTGAGATTATTGCATCTTAGTTTAACTTTTTGCATATTTAGTTCAATTATAATTGCTTGAATTCATATAGCTTACTATTCATCCATATAGCATAATCTTGCATCCATTTAGCTTAATATCATGCTCATATAGATTTAATCCTTCATCTTGGTGTAGTCTAGTCACTGGTATTGCATATACAAATCTGAGCGCAAGTCTATACTCGCATCTTTTAGAAGGCAATTGGTCGATTTGTTATGGTTTTATTATTCATGCTTATATCTATCTAACCATACATGTAATGACTTAATTGAAGTGTTGTGTCTTATAGCTTGCAGATACTTATTCCACTTTTCACACACAATGGTTCAACGAAATGTGTATTGTGAAAAGTGGAATAAGTATCTAATAGTTGTAAGACACAACACTTCAATTAAGTCATTACATGTATGGTTAGACAAATATAAGCATGAATAATAAAACCAAACAAATCGACCATTTGCCTTCTAAAAGATGTGAGTATAGACTTGCTCTCATATTTGTATAAGCAATACCAGTGACTAGACTACACCAAGACGATGAATTTAATCTATATGAGTATGATATTAAGCTGAATGGATACAAGAATATGCTAGATTGATGAATAGTAAGCTATATGAATTCAAACAATCATAATTGAACTAAATATGCGAAAAGTTAAAGTAAGATGCAATAATCTCAAAAAGAGCAAGCACAATATCTTCAATGACTCCAGAGCAAAAACTATATAATAACAATAAATCTCCAGGGTGTTTTGAATGAAAGATGAAGGCTGAATTTATAGAGAATCACCAGAGAGACCAACGGTCAAGATCAATTAGCAACGAGCAGTTGAGATTATTCAAGAAAAAGCACAATTTAGGATAATTGAAATAATTTAGAGATCAGATTTAGTTAACCTTGAGATAGATTCCAATTATAGTTTATTTGAAATGCATTTAGATTATAAGTTCGAGTTTGCATTGGAGATAAAATTCAATTAATTCCATGTACTTTAGATAAAAATAGGTAATTCCATGCAATTTCTTTGATTTATTCAAGAAAAGAGTCTCTTCAATGCAACTGAACTTCTTTTCTTAAAAGCTTTGAGTTCCAATTTTAGAGAATGATTAATAATTTATTTAATTGCTTTTCTGATTTCAAGTTCCCAATTTAGAAGAAGAAATAATATCTCAAGTTTGATTTCTCTCTCAATTCAATTCTTTTATTTTATTTTCAATTTAACTCTTGTTTTGCATATTGATTCCGGAATTGCAACACCAAATCAAAGTGCAAAAGATCACAAGATCGTGGCCAAACCTTCAAAGTCAAGGTAAAATAAATTGCTGATCCCCAAAGAAATATAAAGAATATCACAACTGCACATAACAGCACTGTGTGACTAGCATCTAGCCACCAACGAGGAAGGAAGGAACAACTGACTAGCTATTGCAGTAGCTCATCATGTGGTGCGACCTAGTCACACTATCCACATGGCATGGCGGTGTGCACCTCGACATCACCCCGCATCACGTCGTCACGTGGCATGGCAATACCCCAAGTGGAGAAAACACACAATGGGCGTATCCCGCATGGTAGTGCACCTCGCGGAAAAAGCACGCGCAAGCCACATCCCGCATAGCGCCATATCTAGAAGGATACTCGCCGTAAGTCAGAGGTATACATGACTATGGTCCACCCACATGCCCACCAACACATACCAACTGGTAGCACATGCGAATAAACCTACCTTTCGTGAAGACAAGGCAAAGGATCCTCCAAATAATACCATCATGATACACAAGAATCACCATCCAAAATGCTCAAATAACGGAGAGGAATAGGCTGACACACATAAACCTATAAATAGATTCATCAAAGGGAAAGTATTGAGTACACCTTGATACAGTTTAGTAGTACAACTATATCATTCCTCGAAGTAGAGAAGCTAAGTCGCTTCGCGCCGACATTACTCGTACGCCAATCCATACTATTCAAGGAACGGTCGCTTCGAATACTACCCCTTAACATACCGAGTTACCCACAACCCGAGGTTTGGTACTCAGTAGGGAACAAATAAGCAACATTACATACACAGTATGGTTTCCCATACTCATAAGCAACATATCCTCCATGGTTGATTACTTCACCAATCCATGGGCGCACATAACGAGCACTAGTTTCTTACAACCCATACAGATACACCAGTACTGGTTTAGTCACATTTACGGGGAGTACTTTCCAGTACGCTAACATCTATACAAGGAAGATTTCAATTACGCTTTCTACATAAATAACTGAATCAAGTTTACTCTAGATTCAAGTACTGAAATTATAAACAATTCACAATTAAATAAGGAAATAACATCATTCCTATATCTTTCTCGAATCTTACTAAGCATTCATAATTAAATTACTAGCTAAGCAAATTCATTTCTAAAGCTTAAAACTTCCATCTATCACTATGAAGCCAAAAGCAAACATACAATTTCACATGTTCTATAAACATTCTATTTCAATCAATGCACTCTTAAATATCATTTCTAAAATTTCTTATGATTAGGCAAGGAGAAGGGAAAAAGAGTTTGATAACCAAACCATTTCCTACAAGGACACAAGATCAATCAAGATCACGCTATAATATTAAATTTCCCACTAAGCCTATCATTTAATTACACGGTTTTCATTTCACTACCGTTTAGAAGGATGACAATCAGTCTAACAAAAACATTTCCAATAGTCACGGTTGCAACAAGAGGTTCTAGTTTACAAACAAAACAGAGATCGAGAGAAGCAATCTTTTCGATAATGCAAGACCTCATAAGAACACTCACTTAATATAATACAATATAGACACATGTCATAATTTGCAACCTACTAGAATAGATCACATTACGATCAAAGATAAGCAAGAAGCTATTACCCAAATAAACATCTTAATGCATGCACATCAACAAGCTTTTTTTTTTCCATTCGCACTTCCTAAACATATTAAGGTAATTACACATACCCAAAAGCGAGTTCAATGGAGCATTTGCTAAGATAAGTCTTCAATCAAATTGGTTTAATGAACCACATAAGACAATCTTTCGGAAAACACATAAAACAATCTTTCAGGGAACACATTAATACTTTCTCGAAGCTACAATAACATGCTCCTTTTAACACTTCTTCTACCAATCAAGCAGTTTCACATAATTCAACTATTTGCATATCAATGCACCTTACTAAGGTAGAATTTAATCATGCTACTCCTACAACATACACATGGAGAATTCTTTAAACTACACATACAGTTTTCTCCCATTCACCCAGAATAAATCTTTTAAACCCATAGCCCATTTAATAATCTAAAAACATAAGCGACATAAGGCTCACACAAAGGTTCAAGAAGTCACAACCTTTTCTCCCTTGCAAACAAGAAAATTCGAATCAAAGATAATTACACATATCTTAATCATTTTAATTTCCAGAAAGAGAGAGAGGATCATTTAATTTTCTACAAAATAAGCATACAATAATTTCCATGCTAGTCCTTCAAGTGGACAACATTAAGCTAAATCATCATCTTTAAACAAACACAATTCGCACTTTCCGATTCAAGACAAGCACGGACCAATCCAAGTGGATTAGTCTAAAGAGTACAATACTCAAAAGGGAAGGTACATACGACTCTCTCTCAGAATAAGAGTAATCGTAGACCAAGACATCAATAGGCACACAAGGCACGAATAAGCACTCAAACACCAACATCAAGAAGGCGAAAACAAGGTGTGAACACACACGTTCCACACAAGTTAAGGTTTGCTCAATCACTCACATGCAAAAGGAGGACAAGCATACACATAAGGTCGATACACCTCACACAAATAGAGGGCACACGCAACACCAGAGATCCCAATGTTTGCAACATGGGCTCTGATACCAAATGTAATGCCCCGCCAGAAACCCCGAAGGGATAAGCTAAAATAACAAGAATAGAGTGCAATTTTTATTTTTTTTAAAGTTACAACACATAAGATGCAACAAGATAACAAGATTCCTTAAATTTTCACAATACACTTAGCTCACACAATTAATCCATTAAGCTGAATATCTTAATAACGAGATAATTCACAATCAGGATAATTTCTTTCAAAGATGGAAATATAAATCACAAGCAAGATTCATCATTAAGATCCATTCCTAATACTCATTCAAGCTTTTCAATTAAAATTGCAAACCAACATCTAACATTCTAATACACTAGGAATTTCACCATAAACATAAGAGGTCTTTCCAAGCATATTTAAATTTCTTAACAACAACTGAGTATAATTCATTACTCTAAGTTACATTCATTCATATACCAACTTATTGCATTAAAATGACGATTTCACACATGCATTACGATAAATCGCATCTCAACCAATTATGCATTCGATCCACGTGGCATTCAAGATAGAATTGAATATAAGCATTTAGAGTTAATTCCATTATCCACTTAACCATTTTACATAAAATAAACATACATGAAAAAGCTGAATAAAGAGACATAAGAGAATACACCACATAACACCATAATGATCTCGGAGTTCACCCCTAAAGGGCTACATCTCCGGGTCTGCGCAACTGCAAGACCCCCTCTGATAAATAATAAAGTTAAGAGTACAAGAGGTTACACCCTCCAATCCAGCCATCAAGGCGATACATAAATAATATACAAATGACCACATCGGTCAATAAATACATAGACGATCCTTACAAAGAACGGGATCCAGCTGAACATAATTCAAAGCAAATAACATAAGAGTCCATGAGAGCCTCCATAAAACTGAACCATCACCACCCAAGGGTCTAACATGTAACCGATACTCACAAGGGCAACGACAAAGGGCGACTCACAAAGGTACTCAAAACAGGACAAGACGACAACACACTAGCGAACGTAGGGACAAGTGTCATCACACAACCTGGTATGGATACCATGGCAAGTCTTCATAGGTCCCGGCCCATACACTGGTAACCCTGGCAACCTAATCCAAACTTCCGGCCCATCCAAGCCTCATGTAGACCCACACATCCTCTCGTGAAGACAAGGAAGGTAGTTTGCCATTTCAGGCCTTCTCACGACATGTCGAATCTATGATAGCACTCGTCTCATGTGTGAGGCACAATTATCTTATTTAGAGATTATTTTCTAATCTACTTAGGTTATCACTTATTAGACTCACTTTCGACGGGTTATCCAGCAGCCACTTTGGGCGCGGCCCCAATCGAAAGCCACTTTCCCATACGACACTAGACTAACTCAGACAAACTCAAACCACGGAATACACATGGTAAGACGTGTTAGAGTATTCGGGTATTTACTTGATTAATTAAACATTCTTTGTTTAATTATTTAAGTTCCCTTTATCTCTATTACACTTAAGCTAACTTTAGGTGCATATAATTAATTGTTTTAATTAATTATTATGTGCAAACCTAGGTTTTCCCTTTTTAGGGTTTCTTGACCTATTAAAGGTTGAGTTCTTTCTTTTCATTGTAAGAATCACATTACATATTTTTGTGAATATTGAGCTCTCTCTTTTTTAGCATATTCTCTGTTTCTTGTATGTTCTTCAGATTTTGCTTCATTGCTTCTCCTTGTAACAGGTTATTCAGCTTGCAGAAGATCTTCAGGCTCCTGTGGTGTTGTATTTTCTCAACTCCTATATGGTATCAGAGCATAGATCTGCAGCTACCTGTTCTTGTTTTGAGATTTTTGGCTTTGGAAGCAGATCTGGGGTTTCTGGAATTTTTTTTGTGTACCTAGGGTTTGAGCTTTTTTTCTGAGTACTTTGAGCCTAAATGGACCACACCATCGTGCTCAGAAGGCCCGAAAACCCCTATGGTCATATAAAATTCGACCTATTTTGGTTCCTGAACCTTTGGGAGCAATTTTTTTCTCAGATCTAGGCCGTACGGCCCTGGCACGCAGATCGAGAAAAAAAATTCAAAAAATAAAAATTTGCCTTTTTACGGCATGCAGGCCGAAATTTGTTTTTAAAAAAAAAAAAGAAGGTGAAAAAAAAAAAAGGGAGATTTGTTTCTTTTTAAGAAAAAAAAAATTTTTTGGGCAAAAATTTTTTGGGGGCCCCCATGGTACGTAGGGTACTGTGGGGCCCCTGCGTTGTTGCAGGTTGTTGCCGTCACCTTGGGCCCTGCGCCTGCTTGTTTCCGGACCTCGACCCCTGCCGGCCTCGACTTCCGCTCCCGTTGGCAGTTCTCCGTCCCCGCCGGCCGCCGCTTCCCTACCTGCCGCCGGTCTTCCTGCGCTGCCGGCTGCCCGGCCCGCCGCTGCTTGCCGCCGCTGGTCTCCCCGCCAGCAGCTCAGCCCGGCTCCGCCCGGTCCTCGCACAGCTTGCTGCGCTCAGCCCTGGCTCCGCCAGTTTTCCCGCCCGCGCTCAGCCCGGCCTGTTTTCCGGCCAGCCACCGCTCCTCCACCGGGCTGCCACCCGGTCGCTGCCCTGCCACCCGGCCGCCACCGGTGTGCCACCGGAGCTCCGCTCCCTGGCCACCGGACCACCAACAGGCCACCAGACCCTTTTTTGGGGCCTTTTATGGGGGGTTTGGTTTTTTGGCCCTATCTTGGGCATACGGAGTCGGATTTTGGTGAACAGATAGGCGTCGGAAAGCTAGTTCCGAAGCCGACCTCATGGTGTTGGTAATTTCTTCCAATTTTGCTGTTTGACTGTGTTTTTTTACAGTCAAATTGAGGTCTCTTTTTTGCACTCCGGGAGACGTAGAATGAGCATCCGACCTCCGTTTTTCGAAAACTTTATATTTTCGGAAAGCGTGTTCTGTGTACTTTCTAGAAATATGAGTTTTTTTTCCAGATTCTGGTCCATGCATATTTTATTCAGTTTTTTGCTTTTCAGCACTCTGGTGGATATCGTGGTTGTTTCAGGTCCTGGGCTCTCTTTTCTGAGTAGGGTGTCTCTGTTTTGGTTCTCGTTTCTATTTCCAGTCTTCTTATCATTGTAGCTTGTAATTATGCAAACGCACTGAGATAAAGTGCCATCATGCATTGTTTACTTGGAATCTTGCATATCTTGTGTCTTGTTGAACATGCACTGTTGATCAAGTGCCATGAGGGGGTTGATGTTTGCCTTTGTTTGCCATCTTCCTTTGTCAAGTGAGTGTTCCTTCCATGACATTCGCCTCATGATGATGTGTCTCAGCACCTTTGATGTTCTTGGTTCTTCGTCATGCAGTTGTTTTTGGCTGTCCTTTTCAGTGTTCCTCTCCCTCTCCTACTTCCGCATTATGGGGAGGTTTATCCTGTTGGTTCTAATGCTTCCGTGGTTCGATTGATCAGCTCTTCAGGCTTTGGTTTCTCATGCCATCTGCATCTTCGATTTCAGTTGTTTTTGCCTTGTTTGCCTCCTGATTCGAGTAGTGTCATTTGAGGGCACTCATGCAGATTGCAGTCTTCTCTACCTGGTCATGTTCTAGTTCAGTGGATGTTCTTCAGATCAGCAGTTATTCTTCGACAGAGTTTGCAGGGTCTTCATGCTTCAGTGATATTTTTTTCCATCTCTTTTTGGAGTAGAGTTTTGTTCCCATGTGATTTTCTCTATTTCTCCAGTTCATAGAGATTTCATTGTATTTGGGTACCTGATCAGGCCTTGTTGCCGGGACCCATCTTTCATGCTTTCAGTAGTTGTTCTAGGTTTTAGCATCTCCCTAAGTCTAGCTTAAGGGGGGGTGTTAGAGTATTCGGGTATTTACTTGATTAATTAAACATTCTTTGTTTAATTATTTAAGTTCCCTTTATCTCTATTACACTTAAGCTAACTTTAGGTGCATATAATTAATTGTTTTAATTAATTATTATGTGCAAACCTAGGTTTTCCCTTTTTAGGGTTTCTTGACCTATTAAAGGTTGAGTTCTTTCTTTTCATTGTAAGAATCACATTACATATTTTTGTGAATATTGAGCTCTCTCTTTTTGAGCATATTCTCTGTTTCTTGTATGTTCTTCAGATTTTGCTTCATTGCTTCTCCTTGTAACAGGTTATTCGGCTTGCAGAAGATCTTCAGGCTCCTGTGGTGTTGTATTTTCTCAACTCCTATAAGACGAACGGAGTTCAAGAAGAGAGATACAATCATCCGGTCAAACACGACTCAAGGGTAATCACTTACTGACGGTACTCTAACTAGAGACCTGACAACTAAGGTTAGCCACGAATCATTATTCGACTCACACACACAAGGAGGAGATGATCAAAACGACACTACCACAATACAAAAGTCAACACAAAAATCGAGGACTAAAACAGGAACACCAAATCATCCATACGACAGGGTCCTACTAAACAAAGCAATCTTGCCATTTCATAATTAAAAGCGAATACAGAAATTAAACTCGCACGGCAATAATCAGAAAGGACAATATTCCTCAAATTGATTTAATCATTAAACGACAATCAAGTTTTCTACAAGATCTAAACAACTTACAGTTATCTACCTTATCAAGGGATAAGTCGTTCTTGGTTTTCTAACTCGTCAAAGTTCAAAGCATAGAACAGACATATGAGCCATAATGAGTTTTTTTAACCAATTCATATTAATCAAATTCAGACAACCATTAAACAATTAAGATAAGATATTTAATCTCCATTCCAAAACGTCATTAACATACTGGTCTAAATTCAATCTTTACAGATTCATAATTTCAATTCCAGTTACATAATACGGATTACGAAAATAAAAATGCAGAAAGAGAATCTAAATGGAGATAGTCATTCCCAATGCATAATATTCTATTCCGTTTTTAAACAATACTAACTCAATTAGCCAACTTTCCTAATCAGCTAGGAGGTAAGATCTAGATTCGTTAATCCAAGATCAATAGGAAAATAAACAACAATGTTCCATTGCGAAAATTCACATTTGAAGAACTCAATTAGAAAGAAGGCGTAAATCACCAAATGAAGTTGAAAACAATTACCCTATAACTCCATTATAAAGTTAATCACTACCAACTAACATTTGTCAAGTTTAAGGCCTCCTTAACCACAATTATGAACTAACTAATCACTAACATTACAATAATATTCAATATATTATAAACCCCCTTTTTTCTTTTTGAACTAAAAACACTTACATTAAAATGCACTTAAAACAACGTTAAAAAAAACAAACTACGTTTTTGTTTTTTTTTTTAAAACTACGTTGAAAATTAAAATCGCATTTAAATAACACCATGTTCTTTTATTAAAAAAAAAGAATTGCTTTTTAAAAAAAAATGGCGAGCGAGCTGGGAAGGGCCGTGCCCTAACCCTAGCTCAGCGCCGCTCACACGACCAGGCGGCGGCGCCCTGCGGTGCCCGCAGGTCGCGGCGCCCTGCGGCCACCGCGGCCCTGCGGCCACCGTAGTGTGCCACGGCCTGGTCTTTACTGCCAGCGAAGGGGAAACGGGGGGAGGCACAAGGTTAGCGTGTGGGGGAAGGGGGGAGGAGGAGCGGGGGAGCTCCGCTCCCCGCCTCCAACCCCAAAACACAGTTAAAACAATTAAAACGCACAGTCCGGGGGGGGGGTTTGAACAAAAAGCCCAGCCCGATAAATTAACGCGAGACGCCCAGCTCGGCGTGAAACAAAAACGTTTAAAATTTTAGATTAGAACACACAGTTCGGCCCTTTTTATGTTATTTTGCTAATTAAAAACACACAGTCCGGTTACATTCCCAGAATGAAGTTTAATAAAAAACAAATTTGATAAAAACGCCCAGTCCGAAAACTAAAACAAACGCCCATCACCCAATTTGATAAGCAGATCCGATTCAATAGAAATTCGGTTTAAAAGGGACTGGTTCGGTTCAAGTTCTTGGTGATTTTCCTCCTTCCCAATAACAAAGGGATTCAAACCCCCAAAAAGCAATGACGAAAACACATCTCAAATTAAAATCTCCAGCCAAATTCAAATGGACATCCAAATTGATTTTCAATAACCAGTTCAGAATCCTACCTCGATTCGCAATCCTGGTATGGCTGAGGGAGAGCCCACCTGCCAGATCCAGCAGCCGTTTCTTCCTTCCAAATCCTCCAATTTTGTCTCCAAAATCTTTTCCAACCAAAATTCCTCCAAAAATCTCCATTTTTTTTTTCCCATTTTTCCCCAAATTTGGGTTATATGGAAGAGTTGACCCCAGAATTCCATTTTTGGAATAAAAATTTTATTTACAAAATAATTCTCCAAATTTAATACTTTTTCAACTATAACAACAATTTAGCTTGCTCTTTAATTCAAAAATCGATTTCTTCAATCAATTAAATTTAACCTTTCGAAATTCAGAAGCCACAGAATACAATTAATCCATTGC